>NC_081375.1:27651520-27993186 GCF_030684315.1 Stegostoma tigrinum
TTCACAGAAACAGGAGAAATTGAATGCAGTCTTTGAGGAAGTGTAGTCAAGGTAGTTATGAAGGTCTGCAGCTTTTCTACATTAGTGGATTATCTCCATTCCTGGAGATACACCAAAAAGACAAGGAAAGGAAGGAAAGAAACAGGGATAGACCAGGTAAGGAGGAGGGAAGGATGGTAATTAGCAACAAAAATCAATAAAATTTCAGTTCATGATGAGACGTCATGATGATGTGGCATCCATCGTTATCATTGTACCCAAAAAAAGAGTTCAGGGAGGAGGCCAAGAGAAAGACTGGAATAGTGAATGTTTCACATACCCCACAAGGAAGAGCAAACAGCATAACAGGGACTCTCAAGCCTCACCTCAGGAATTCACTGGGAGATGCATGAAATGACTGTGACAAGACATTACCTGAGTAGCTTTCATCAATTTCAATTTTGCATTTAAAGTTTAAACCTTTCACAAAAGGTGCCTGACATGGGGTGCTTTAGAAGTTATGTATTGCTTCCAAAGCAAACAGCAATGCTGAATGATTTAGGCAATCAGGTATTTTGAAGGCCAATGTTGCTAAATGTGCAAACAGCAGAATCTATATTAGATTACACATTTGTCTTTTGCATACAATGTACACGTAATCAATGGGTGCATGATAATATCACCCACCACTAACAGCTGATATCACTATATGAGCATCATTTTTCTATTCTCTCTTGCTACAAGCAAAGGACTGGAGGATTGATAACTTTGTATTGTTTTGAAAAAAGGGACAAAAAGGTATTGGCTGAGTAATTACAGGGTCATTCTTTTACAGGCAGCATGTAGGTGTTCTGCAAAGTGGTTATCAGTCTCTATTTCATCTACCCAGTATACAGGAAATCACCATTTTCCCTGGCTAATATTTCTGTCTCAGGCCTGCTTTAACACTCCAGCGAGGCTCAACACAGTACTTACTTTCTTCTAGGGGACCTTGCAGCCTTTAGGACTATATCAAGTTCCATAATTTTAGAACCTGAACATCTTCTATGTCCTTTACCCACCCCGTACTCCTGTCTTAACATGGTTTGCTTTCAGCACAGCCAGCCCACTTTCACCTAATTGTGCTCTCCATTATCAGTTTTTCTTCCTCCCTAACATGGTACCATCCATCCCTTTGTCTGCCTGTCATTTTCTCACTCACTCACACAGTCACAGCTCTGCTATCCATTCATTCCTCTTCCTCCCCCATTGCCTCTATTTGGAAGGCAATGGCCTAGTGTATTATTGCTAGATTGTTAATACAGAGACCCAGGTAATGTTCTGGAGACCTAGGTTCGAATTCCATCTGCCACGGTGGAATTTGAATTCAATAAATATCTGGAAGATATTTGGAGTTTTATGACAACTATGAATCCATTGCCGACCATTGGAAAAACCCAAAAATCAGGTTCACCGATGTCCTTTAGGGAAGAAAACTGCCATCCTTACCTGGTCTGTCCTACATGTGACTCCAGTCCCACAGCAATGTGGTTGACTCACAACTGGCCTCTGGGCAATTAGGGATGGGCAATAAATGCTGCCTAGCCCGTGACGCCCTCATCCCATGAACGAATAAAGTAAAAAAACCCCTGTCTTGAGCGTACATAGGAGCTTTTCCTAAGTAATATCAGTTCTGAAGAAGGGTCACTGGATTCAAAACATTACTTCTATTTTCTTTCCATAAATGCTGCCAGGCCTGTTGCCACATTCAGGCCACGTCTTGACATGGGTTGCTTTCAGCACAGAAAACTCATTTACACTTATTTACGATTCCCACTGTCAACTTTTTTCTTAGCATTCAATCAATCATCCATCCATCTGACTGCCTGACTGTAATACTCTCACTCTCTGGGCTCCACCTCTGCTTATTCGCTCACTCTTTCCTCACCACACCTTGCCCCACTCCACCTGTCTTCAGCACGTTTTCCTAGATACTAACAATTCTGCAGCATAGTCACTGGACTCGAAACATTAACTCTACTTTCTCTCAACAGGTGTTGCCAAACCTGTTGGATTTCTCCAGCAATTTTTGTTCTTGTTTCAGATTTCCAGCATTCACAGTTCTTTCTTTTATTTTTATCTTAAATGAATAACTTGATTGTCACTACCTGAAAAATTCAAAGAGGCTTGATGAGTACCATGTGTTTGATGTAATTGTTATAATTTTTTAGCAAAGCTTTTGACAAAGACAAAAAACAACAAAACTGGTCAGAAAAGTAAATGCCAATGGCATCCATAACAAAGTAGCAAGTGGATTCAATATTGGCTCAGTGACTGGAGGCAAAGTGTAACGGTCAACCAGTATTCATGTCACAGGAAAGCTGTCTCAATAGGATTCTGCAGGGCTCAGAACAAACCCCTTTGCTTTTCATGACATTCATCAATGATTTACACTTATATGCAAATGCTGTGAAAGAAGCTGGCAAAGGATACAAAAAAGTGTCACTGATAAAGAAGAAAGCTTAGACAATACATTAACGTCAATCGACTGGTTAGTTGGACAGAAAAGTGGCAAATGGAATTTAATCCAAAGAACTGCAAGGTTACGAACTAGGGATAACCCTTTGTTGGCTGGCACAGACATATGGGCAGAAAGGCCCTGTGTTGTCATATTTTCTAATTTCTTTTTGCTTCATTGTGTAAAAATTGACATGGATTCAGCAAAATGATTCCTCAACCTATTTCCTAACTCCAGCTGCCCCTGTTCTAGTGAAAAGAAAATAGACAGACAGCATATTTAGATCAGTGTTTACCAAGGGCACATTACCCACATAATCCAGCCATGAGGAAGATAGTTATAGTTCACTTATCAAGTAATTGTTTTCTATCATTACCCATAGTGCAACCTCCATTTCCATTGAATATGCAATTGGCAGCAGTGTGAAGCATCTCTGAATTCCGAGGGCCACCCCTCAAGTTCTTGTACTAAATGTCCTGCATTACAAATTATTTCAACACTGTCTCCACTGAAGCGACCTTACCATTAAATGACCACTCATGCACAAACACAAAAAGTCTGTCCCAATCAGGCTGACCTCAACGAGACAAAGCTCTGCACAATGCTTTGAATGTAGCAACAGTGAAAGGACTATTATTCTGTTACGGTACCCCTGAAATAAGATTTTGATGGCTACAAATGTTGTAGATGCAAATTAATGAGCAATCTATGGAAATTTCGCTCAATGTGAAACAAATGCTTGAAGAGTTGAGTGAATATACATTTTAATTCATAAAAACTTTAGATGGAAAGGACAAACAAATCTGTATATGCTGATGAAACAAAATCAGTAAATTTACTCAAAAACTAGGAATCAAAGGATTTGTTTATTAAAAGGGTAAAGATTATTGAATTACCCTCAGGTTATATTCATAGAGATTAAAATCCCAGTTCAGAAGCCAAATGGTTGAATCAAACTTTTCAAGAAGGTAAATTTTCATGAAGATTAAACAATTTCAAACAAGGCTGGACAGACTAGGACTTTTTCCACAGGAGCTTTTTTATCAAGTGATAACACCTGAGACCCAGATAATGTTCTGGGGACGTGGGTTTGAATCCTGCCACGGCACATGCTGGAATCTGAATTCAATAAATATCTGGAATTAAGAGTCTAATGAAGACCGTGATTCCATTCTGGTTCACCAATATCCTTTAGGGAAGGAAACTGCTATCCTTACCTGGTCTGGCCTATATGTGACTCCAGACCCACAGCAATGTGGCTGACTCTTAACTGCCCTCTGGGCAATTAGGAATGGGCAATAAATGCCACCTAACCAGCAACACCCTCATCCAGTGAATGAATAAAGGATATTCTATTCCCTTTACATGGGCAATAAATTAGCTGGTCATTTGCTCATTGTTTTTGGAACTTTGATGATCAGACACATCATTACATATATGATGTACAAAAGGTCCCAAACAGTATTGACAAAAGGGATATGGAAAGGAGGGGCCAGTCCAGAACTAAAGGGCACTGTTTTAATAATAGGGATCACCCTTGGACAGGTATGAAGTGAGCAGCAGTGTGCTTTTCGTCTTTTATATAAATGATTTGGATGTGAATGTATAAGGATGTGAATATATACAGACCTTGGGCCGCAAGCTCACAGTTCCTTGAAAGTGGAGTCGCAAGTAGACAGGGTAGTGCAGAAGGCATTTGTTACTCTTGCCTTTATTGGTCAGTACATAGAGGTTAAGAGGTAATGTTGCAGCTGTACAGGACATTGGTCCACTTTTGGAATAGTGCATTCAATTCTGGTCTCCCTACTATAGGAGAGCCGGTTTATAAAATCATGAGGGACAGAGACAAGATAAACAGTTAAGGTCTTTTTCTCATGGTAGGAAAGTCCAAATTTGAGGGCATACATTTGAGGTGAAAGGGGAAAGATTTAAAAAGGGATCCAAGGGGCAAATGTTCACGCAGAGGGTGGTGCACATACGGAATGAGCAGCCAGAGGAGGTGGAAGAGGCTGGTACAATTACAACATTTAAAAAGGTGTCTGGATGGGTACATGAATAGGAAGGGTTTAGAAGGATTTGGGCCTAATGCTGTCAAATGGGACTAGGTTAATGCAGAATATCTGGTAGACAAGAACGAGTTGAACCAAAGGGTCTGTTTCTGTGTCGTACATCTCTACCACTAAATTTTTCTTTCTGAAGCTTGTGCAGCTTTGGAACTTTCTGCCTCAAAGTGGAGGAGTTAGGTCATTAAATACCTTAAAATCAGAGGCAGATAGATTATTGCTAGGCAAGGAAAACAGACATTACCTAGGGAAAATGGGAAATTGAAATTTGATACAAAAGATCAGACATGAGGGGCTAAATGGTCGACTTCTGCTATTATATATGTATGTTTGGATATAATTTTTAAAAAGGTGATTCTTGTCAGTGAAGTGCTTTGGGGTGTTCTGAGGGTGAGAAAGACTTCCATAAAAGCAAGTTCTTCCTTCGGTAAAATTGCATGGCTTTATTCCAATTGAGCACATTTGTTAATTTACTGATATATAAATTATTTGCTATTGGATAGAAACTAATGTTCTAAATTTAGACAGTTTCATTAAAGGCAAAAGATGACAATTATCCTATTATTTCTTGCTTGGCAGTACATTTCTTATACTCTGAAAATTTTCAGACGCAATTCAGCTAGTCTTAATTCCCCTTCTTTCCCAAGCTTAAACTTTAAACAATTAAAAATCATGCCACATTACAGTTGCACAAACACCATAAAGCATAGTTCACTTCAGCAAATAGCAGCAAGAGACTAGAGATATAATATTTTAGCTCTGCAGCTCATCATATCACTACTGAGGAAGCACTGTAGTGCATGGTATCAACTATGTGAGAGCCAGTATTCAGTTTTGTAATAACTAGAAAAAAAATCATATTCACAGAATATATAAACATTTCATATTCAAATCATTATCCTTTTAAAGTGGAATAATGGCTGTAAGCCAGAAGAATAACCTGCATGGGAGATGCAGGTATAAAACATGTCATTTTTGAGGTCCCATATTACGTTTATAATATATTTTATTGTTTGGGAACTTGGATTCTACGTTTGTATTAAAATGTGTTTTATGTTTGCTTCTGTAACTTGTTTTGTTACAAACAAAACAAAGGGGTCATCAGCTCCTGACAAACCCAAGAAAACACATTACTTAAGGTAAATGACTAGCAAGGTAACTAGGAAGGTGTTTGCTTAGGTATTTACAAATGTTAAGTTTTTAATGCCATAAGTAAAAAGGGGTCAGAGGGCAGTAGCAGGCATAGTTCAGAGGGAAAGTACATACCAGCAGATGGGCTATAAGGCAGCCTCAAAGCAGTTAAGTCAACAGAAAATTAAGTGAGAGTTAGCCTGTCTCGATATTTGAAGGACAAAAGGCAAAAATCACATCCTGATGGGTCGGAGGATGAGGCTGACCTTATAGAGGTTTATAAAATCATGAGGGGCATGGAAAAGATGAACAGTTAGGGTCTTTTCTCCAAGAGTAGGGAAGTCCAAACTCGAGGGTATAAGTTTGAGGTGAAAGGGGGAAGTCACCGAAAAGAAATGCTTGCAACTTTGTCAATCAGATAAGAAATTTTATAGTAAGGGTATTTTATGCTGAGCTTATGTTCTGCAAAAGACATAGCTGGGAACAAAGAGTTGAATCTGTATTACTTGTGATAAAATGTTTCAAAATTGTCATATATACACAAGCTTAGATTTTTTTTCCCTGTCTTTGTACAATAAACTAATATTCTTTTGTTAAAGTAGCACAAGCAGCTCTATGTGAACAAGTAGCTGACCATCAAGGTGCTAAAATAAAACCTTTACTCTGGGATTTAATTTGCTCTGTATTACCAACAACTGCAACATGAAATTAGTAACTGCACCTAAACTTCCTGAATGCAAGCCACAGTTCCCAGAATCAGCTTTTCATCCATGTCGGTCAAAAAAATTCTACATCTGGTTTCTTAGTTTGTCTGAGAAGTCATCAATGTGTTCAAGTTTTAAGTGCCAGGTTGAGCTCAAAGTTTGCTGTATTTGAGATATTTTATACAGTTCATTTCGATTCAGAAGTCATATTTTTAGTAAATGGTAAAGCAAGATGTGGATTCTTCCTTGAAATTCAATGATGAGGAATAAAAAATTATTAAAGAACAAAGTGACCCTGCCACAATATTGAAAATATTTCTTGGTAGTATTTAAGTTTCTCAGATATTATACATTCTAGCAAAATGTATTGCAAGTTTGAATTAAGGCTAAATTGAAAATACTACTTGCCTTACCTGTTTTTGTAAAGCAAGTTGTCCCTCCACTTCTTGGACTCTGTGCTGAAGATTTTGTTTTAGTTTCTGATACTCTTCACGTTGTCCATCAATCTTTGAGTCTTTTGAACTGCATTTTAAAATATTTACAAAGCAGCAATTTAGGAATCACAAATTAGTCTTAACTTTCCTTTGTATTAGAACATATTATTCATGACACTAAAGACAGCATAATCCCTAAATTCTGATGTCAAGCACATTTAAAAATATACAGTTAGTAACACATATAATGCACATCAGGCAAAACTATTTCAAAATTTTGTCAATGGAACGTATAAAAGACAGCTAGTGCAATCTGTTGCTTGTAATCAGGCTTTCAAGATTAGAATTGCTGGTACGCAGACAATTAAAAAGGCACCCAATGTCGGACTGTATCCAGCTATTTGCTAAGCCAAAATGAAGGATGCAGAACATATGCACAAAACAATAATGCATTAGCTTCTTTTAGATGAGGTAGTAGTCAGTCCTCAAATCCCAAAATTATGGCAGGGGGTCCTATTTACACTTGATAACACATAATATAAATGTATTCGTCCAGTCTTCTATGGAGGATAATAGTGGGCATATTTTTAAAAAAATATATAAACTAATTCACAGCATGCGAGTGTTGTTGGCTGAGCCGGCATTTATCACCCACCCCAAGTTGCCCAGAAGGAGTTAAAGGTCGAGAACATTGCTGTGGGTCTGGAGTCACATTTGGGTCAGACCTGGAAAGGGTGGTGAAATAACTCTACAGAGGCTGATACGCAGTGTCCAAGCCATCCTTTATTTACCAAAGAACAGTCAGTGACTATCCCTCATACCGAGTCAGGCACCAGAAAGTGTCAGTATCCCAGACCTCAATCTTTTTATGTCAGCCACAGCTCCCTGGTTGGACCAGATTAACAGCCCCAACCAGGGAACTCATGGACCTTGTTACAATCACTAGAGGTGCGTGTTCGAAAGGCATTAACAAACGCTGATAAATCAACAAGTCTCATGATCATTAAACATCTAATTCCAGATTTTTATTGAATTCAAATTCCACCATCTGCCATCATAAGATTTGAATGCAGGTCCCCAGATTATTAGCAATAATAGGAACTGCAGATGCTGGAGAATCGGAGACAAAGTGTAGAGCAGGATGAACACAGCAAGCCAAGCAGCATCAGAGGAGCACAAAAGCTGTCGTTTCGGGGTCTAGGCCCGAAACGTCAGCTTTTGTGCTCCTAAGATGCTGCTTGGCCTGCTGTGTCGATCCAGCTCTACACTTTGTTATACCCAGAATATTACCTGGTCTCTAGATAATCTGGCACAATACTACTAGGCCATTGCCTTACCTCTTTTTTGGGCTAAGGGTATCGGACAGACTATAAAGCTAAATCCAGAATAAAAGGTTAGTTGTTAAGTGCTGGAAAAGAACAGGTTTCCTTACAACTCAACCCCACTTAGCAGTCAATACCTTTGCTAGTAGAAAAGGTTGAAAATACATCAGATTAAAAATAAAGTAGTTTCCTTCATTAAATTCATCCACTTAATGAAATCTGGCATGAGTCGAAAAGTCAAACAGACAACTAAGAAAATTTGTTTCAAAATTGTGAAGAAAAATACAATAACAGTTCATTTTTGCTGCTTTCTGCATCCTGAGATGAAATTTGGTATTCACATCTCCCTCTAAAATTACAGTAGTGAATTTAAGTTGCAGTTCTGGGGCATCATGTACATTAGAAAAAGGTATATATGGACTAGGCACATACAAAAACATGCTGCAGAATCACAAAGGGTTCAACCTATCCGGAATCAGTTAAAATGGATGATTAATGGCATCTATTTACACTAACTTTCGTAGTCCTTTGTAACTTGCCAAGTAAGCTGGTAATGTTACAAAAAGACTGTGTGGCATTACAGCTTTAAACAGAAGGCACATAGAAGCTGATGAACCATAGTATTTCCAACATCATTGGGTCACAATTACAGAAACTGCAAGCATTCTTATGCAAGGTATTCTTTGACTGACCATACCTGCGCATCTTCTCTATTTCTAGCTTATATGCTTTTAGTGCATGTTGGTACTGAAGCTGCACTTCCTCCCGAGCCTTTGTTTCCTTAGTCACAAGTTCTTGCATCTTGTCAATCTGAATTTGCAGATCACTGATCTCTGCTTGTTTGCAGCTTTCAGTAACCTTTAGTTGAGCAAATATAGCATCATATCGTTCCAAATCTCGGTCTCGTTCCTCCAATACCTTTAGGTTAAACATAAAGTCCTCTTTCAGTTTGTTAAACTTTTCTTGCTGTTCTTTGAGTTTACTTTGTGAATCTCGAAGTGCAGTATCTAGTGACTGGACACGTTGTATCTGAAGGTCCTTACATTCCTGTTCCTTCTGAGCAAGAAGTTTATCAAAATTATCTTCTTGAAGCATTCTGGAATGTTACACCTTATAAATAAAAAAAAAACAGGTTATTCAAATGTACAATTACACTGAGGAATTAATGCTCCCTGCAGTCCACACAATTTCTTGGAGCAGTGTCAAACTAGTAAATTGCACCAACCGAAAACATGAAACTGTCTAACATACACAAATACCGACTGACCTATTGTGTACTCGAAATTTTTCAACAGCTGATGTGCAACTAGCTGGAAGTGGGATTGAATAATTACTCCATGAGATGATCAATTTGTTAAATATGCCACGAGGTGCAATGGTTTGAGGCATAAGAAGATTCTAAAAATATATTCATTAAAACTTTGTAAATGGCACATTATGGTATTACTCAGCTGTGACAGTTCACATGTCCAATGAAAATCTAATTATTTTAAATTCACTGCATGAATGAAGAGGTCAAATGTTTGTCTCCAAAAGGATTTGTCTCGGGAGCTTCGAGGGTTATATCTTCATTCTTGCTTTAGTTAAGTCCTGTAGTAACAATATTTTCTGTAGTTCTGTTGACATAGGTATTAGACTCAAGCAGAAGCAGAATTAGAAGAATCCATTAGTCTCAATAAAATTTTACATTAAATTTAAAGCAACAATATACCAAAGTATTGATTTCCTAGACACCATGAGGCAATAGATATGGGTTAACCAAATTTTGCTCCAACTCTCCCCCAAAATAAACTGACAAAACTTGCACATACTAAAACAAACCACAACCTAAACACATCTTCCTCAGACTGGTGAGGTCTCAGCCAGTGCACAATGCCAAACTTTAAACAGGTATTACTGCCCTTTTTACTGTACATTGAATCTCAACCCAGATTTAAATTTGACTATTGAAAGCGCGTTCATTACACAATATTCATTACATTTACCCCAATCCCTTGTATTCTTGAAACTTAAACTAAGAATGAACTTCCTCAGTAATGGATTTCAAGACGTGTCCCCAACCACATCCATCTAACAGTCTTCCCCTTCCCTACACCTCCTCCGGGGTCTTTCTGCCTGCTCCCTCCATAGACCAGTTTATATTATCCACATTTCTCCTTTGAGCCTGCTTTACTCCAACATTGCTCTCTTCAGCCTCACAAACCCCTTCATTCCTCCATTTGACCTCAAATTAACTTGAAAGTCCAAACTAAAATAAATGTATAAACTTTGTTTTGTAACACAGAACAATATCATAATTGAATTTTATTGTTGTGTAAATGACATTGAAGTTATCCCAGACGTCAATTTGAATGACATCAAAAAGGAATGTTAAGGATGCCATGGTCAAGTTTTCCAGTCTATTTAGAATAGCTTGTAAAGTATATTTCTTTCAGCACTTTGTATTTCAAGAGTACAGCTGATAGCAAGATAAGTGCACGTAGGCTGTCAGTGTTTCTAAATATACACAATCCACCTATACTATGGAGACCGAGATTTTCTACTGGAAGGGTTTTGTGAATGTATCTCCATTCTAAAAGTTCAAATCCTAATTCCTCTAAAAACATGTCAATGAAAATCTTGGTATCTGCAGTGGTAGCAGCAAATTAAGGGCAGTACAATAACGAAGGGGTGATATAACCCAAAGGACTTAATGTCATAATGCAAATAAATTAAAATGCACACTTCCCAATTCTTTATCAACTGAAACAATCCTTTTGTTTTAAATTCACTTGACAGGCACAAGCGTCACAGGCAGGATCAACATTTATTGCCATCGCTAGTTGCTTGAGAAGGTGGTGGTGAGCTGTCGTCTTGAACTGCAGTCCATAGACTGTAGGTAGACTGATAACACCATTAGGGAAGGAGTTCCAGGATTTTGATCCCATGGCACTGAAGGAACAGTGATATGATTATGAATCAAAATGGTGAGTGGATTCAAAAGTAACTTGCAGGTGTTGTTGTTACTCAAAACAGAGCAAAACAAAAAATAAAAATAGTAAAATGTTGTAGACTTGACCATAAGAGGCCGAATTCAATACCTGTATAGTTCCATGATATGCCACTTGTTATCTGGCTAGCTAAACAATTAATTAGCAAATTAACCAGCACAACATTAGAGGAGATTTGACAGCACAGGGACATATACCATATGTTGCAGACAATGAATAAGCCCAGTGTCCAATATCTTACTTAGCTTTTGGTAATGATGAGACTTGTATGAAATCATTATATGAGACAAGAGTAATTCAGGTGGAATTTGGGTTGCAACAGCAATTACAATACTACCCAGCAGTTTCATACATCTTTATAGTGTGTGATTCCTGTGTATTTAAGAAGACACTTTCAGGAGAATAAACACAAACTGAGGAGATGGCATTTTTCCCCCCGACAAGAAAAATCTACAACATGAAGACTTTTCAATGAATTATCAGTACTAAAAACATCACTAATTTGAAGTGTCATTTTTATATCCCTCCAAACTAAACAAAAACTAAAAAATGAATTCCTGGGCATGAGACATGACTTTTGATGTGAGACAAGTCTAATATACAATAGTTGAGCTTGCTTGTATCTCCGCCATTCAATTCAAATTTAGTCAAGGAAAAGTTAAAATTAGAACCATCAAAAACGAAAAACAACACATTGCTCACAACTAACTACTTCTTCCCATTCTCTGAATGCTAGCGTGTCTTATGAAAAACCTGAACTATTTTGTTTGATCTGGAATCTGCAGCATAACCCTAATGTGTTCAAACAGGTTGGATAAAGAAACAATGCAGTTAATCATTGTTCTACTGGGTTTGGAGATGTACAAAATGTAATATCCAGTGTATGGTGACTAATTCTATGTTTTTATCATTAAAGTTTGATTGTTCTTCTCATAATTGATTCATGCTGCTGACATATTAACAATTATTAAAGAGTCATTGAACACTGGATAAGAACCAGCAGTCTGAAAGAGGCTATTGTGGTTATTGCACATCTGTAAATAAGTGTCAAGACAGTCAGAAACAGCCAAAGTCCTGCAGGGAGGTGACAGCGACTGCCCTTGACACTAAGTTAGCATTTGACTGAATGTGCTATGAAGGGATTGAAGCAACATTGAACTGTATGGGAATCAGAAGAGAAATGCTATACTGAACACAAAGGAACATGCCTGAAGTTGCTGAAGTTCCTCAAGGAAATATCCTAGGCTGAAACAACTTCAGTTGTATCTCCCAGATATCATTAGATCAAAGGTATGATGTTTGCTAATGATAGCATGGAGCTCAGTTCCATTCACAATTCCTCATATACTAAAGCAATCCAGATGCAGAGAGACCTGGATTGCCTTCAGTCATGGCATATGTTACATAAGTGTTTGGTACTGATTAAACTCTCTCTTATTACATCTTGAGATTCAACAACATCAACATTTTCTAGACCCCCAGCATCAAAGTGCAGCAGTTTGTCATTGTAAAGAAACTTAATAGCATCAGCCTTAAAAAGCTACAAAAACCAAGACAGAAGTTAGATATTCTGCAGCAAATAACTGACTGCCAAACTGCCCAAAGCATCACCACCATTTACAAAGGAACAGCTTGGAGTGCATTGGAAGCACTCTTTATTTGACAAATTGGATTCTGCTCTAACAACAACAAAAAACGGTCCACTTCATTGGCATAACATTCAGTCTTTTCATCACAAACACACAATGACTGCAGTATGTACTGTTTACAAGACTAACTGTAGCCAGCTATTGAGGCTTTTACACCAACAACTTTTAAACCTGTTACTTCTACTGCCTGGAAGGGCAAGGAAACTGTCTCCAGGCAAACAGAAAGAAAGCTAGAGAGCATGAGGAAGAGAGAGTGCAAAATCTTGAAACAGCTACTGGTTGTAAAGTAATTTAACAGCTAGAAAAGTGCCACAACTGCATCAGAATCAAGAAATCTTGTGTCTTCTTAAAATTTTTTTCTGCTATTTGACTTAATCTACCTGTATAAGAAGTGACCAACCAACCATTCAACTTCATATAACATTGTATGTGCTGGACCAGACTTCAAATATCAACCACACCATTTCAGTAAGAAATCAATCAACAGGGCCCAATGAGATCCAAACAGACTACTGGGACTTTCTTATATGTTCTTTTTATGTCTTATTGGTACTTGTTTTAATCTAGATAACTGTAATGTCTTGCTAATGTCTTGGTTTCTAAACAAGATTACAACGATTCTGGCTTAAAGAAATCATTTTGAATCACTTTAGTTACATCTAATGTTTTGTGAAACAGTATCTTATCCAAGTGGATAGAAGGAAGAGGGAATACTAAACAAAAAGCTTTGTACTTTCTCCAAAGGAAAGAATTTTGTTTTAATAAAGAGGGTTTGCAGGACTAAGTTAAAGAAATATTTTTTAAACTCTCTTTATGTTTTAGGAGTTTAAACTTACAACCAAAATTTAGTAAAATAATAACAATAAAGACACTTTTTACATCAGTAATTTGTATTAGTGTTTCAATATCTAGCATGTGATCTGCGCATTATTAAAATCACCTACACTCATTTTAGTAGTGACGGTCACATTTGCTTCACTTGAAATTTTTAATGGAAGTTTACACTATAAAGGGTATGGAAAGCAAGCTGAAACAACCCTCTAATTAATTATTTATTGTTGTGTGGTTTCTCAAGCTGCAGTTATGCAGGTTTGCCTACATTATATATACTCGTTCCCTCTCCACCCCCCACTACCCTCCAAGAATAAATGCAGTCAAGAACACTCTTTCTATTGAAATGCTTGAGACTGATTATTGTCAAGACTAAGCTTCAAATAGCTCTTCTATAAGTGATTCCCTTATCCTAAATACTACCATTCTGAGTACCAAAAATATTCAAACACAGTATTAACTCTCATCACAACTGTATTTTTAAAATATTTGCTTTTACAGTACAATTCATATGCAATATTTTTTCCCCGCCAGGAGTTTGGTTCAAGTAGAGGTTTGGCCTGTGTAATGTACATAGGACTTTATTGAAATATTAATAACCTGTATTACACACACTATTATTCACAAGAGCTTTGGAGAGGGTTGCCAGATAAATCAGTGACTTCTGGTAACCACACGTAGACAGTTACATGCAAACATCCAGAAGTCACTGTCAGAGATATCCTGTTCTATCACAAGTGGTCTGCAGCAGCCTTGCCTCAGCATTGAATGGTTGTAATAGCATGAACTTGGGATAACTGACCACAAGTTCAACATTAAAAATGGCTGTATTATTCACTGCCATTGCGTTTGGGAATGCATTTTTGATAGTATAAGGAGTGATAATTACTGATCTCTCACCTGAAAATGAATTTTACATGTATGGAATCTCTCATTTTCACAGAGGAGAACTGTACTGCAGACTTTTTTTGAAGATTGAAAATTAAGTTTTTAGGTCAGACCCTTTTATTCACTTCCCAAGTATTTAGATCTAATTGATACCTTCTTGTTCAAACAAACAATCTTAATTAGGATTCTTCAAGCTGATGGTTGGAGAAAGTACAACACTGAATGCAACTGCAATCAGCATTAGTGAATATGTTTGCTCACAGCTGAAAGTATTTGGGGTAACTGACAGGTAGGTAAACAGCATCACTCCTTTGCAATGAGTGCAATATTCACGACAATATCGAATTCACAAAGTAACAATGGTGAAGTCGTTTCCACTGTCCTTATATTCATACAACCGATTTGATCATGGTTTGCACAAACTTCTATTTCATTTCACCAGTTTACTAGATTTCTGAACTCAGATGCTTAAAAATGTCACTTTGAAATCTGTTCCCATCATGCTTTCATAAGCAAATTCCAAATGAAGTGACAAAGTCAAGATCAATAAAGTTTTTCTAAAATGAAAACTTTTAAAATATTTCTTTCATGGAGTGTGGGTGTCACTGACAAAACCTGCATTTGTTGGCTATCTCCAATTGCCTTTGAACAGGTTGTGCTGACCCACTTTCTCCTAACAACATGGACCATGCGGTTTGAAAGATGGGAGTTAAAGGATTTTGGTCCAACAACACAGACGGAATGGCAATACAGTTCCAAAGCAGTGTGTTATGTGGCTGTAATGTACTCATGCAATCAGGCAAATGCAGAGTATTTCAATGAAATAATTGCTAATTTGATTTTAGCGTCAACTCTACTTTTCCACCTATTCTTTATAGCAGTTAGCCCTCAAGTCCAAAAATGCGTTTCTCTGGACTTCGAATATATTCAATGAGTCAGATTTCATTGTCCTTCAGATTAAAGAATTAAAATGATTTATGACACTCAGAAAACAATTCCGCTTCATCTCAGTTTCAAATGGGAGGTACTTCATTCTGAAACTAAACTGCCAGATCTAGATTTCCCCTCACCTTCATTCCCTAAGCAATTGCTTTTTACGTCCCTCCAGCATTTCCACTTCTCCTCCCACTGTGTGGAAAGCATCATTTCATCACTTATCTTGTCAAAAACCTCAAAATCTGTCATTCTTCTAAACCTCTACACTCAAGTGCCTCATCTAAGTCAACATTATAGATAGTAAATAAGCCAAGCTGCAGCACTGATCCCTGTGGCACCACACTAGTAACAGGCTACTGTAATGGTCCAGACAAGACCCTCTCAAAATATCCTAAAGAAGGTAGCCTAGACCCTAATTTTTCAGAGGCAAATATGAAGTGCCTGTTCCCAATGCAATGCGACTGGTCAACTACTCAACATTAAGCAAAACACAATTTATTTAAACACAGTAGTTAAATTACTACCAAACAAAGAGGAATTTAGAATAACTTAACTCTATTGGAAAATTTAACAGATTAACAAATACAATAACTATCACGAATTAACTGTTCCAATATAGTAACATTCCATAAACACACCCCTTTGCAAAAAAGGAAATTCAGACATAGGTTTTCACTTGCAGTTCTCCCATCCAGAAAGAATAAACGTCAAGCAGAAATTCAGAGACATTCACTGAAGCTTCCAACTCTGTTGAGACCCAATATCTTCTGATGCTACTGAAACACCAAAATCCAAAAATCCTAGTCTGAGTGAGATGGCCACACCCATTCAGGGTGTTTTTAAAAAAAAGTCAAGGCCTCCCAAGTTGACTTCTCAAGTAGTTTTATCTAGCCAGCTTGATACCTCTTGTTCAACGTCTCTCAAAAGAAACCAGGGCAAAATAAGCTCAAAGCTACTGCATGATCACACTACCAACTGGAAGTTGACTTACTAACCCCAACACCCTGTTTCCTTCAATTAGCTAATTTTCATTTTCTGCTAGTAGATTACCCTAAAAACCATGAATTCTCATCTTATACAGTAAACTTCTGTGATATCTTATCAAATGCCTTTTGTAAGTAGAAATACACTACAGGTTCCCCTTTGGCCATGTCAATTGTCATATCCTCACAGAACTCTTAAAATATTTGTCAAACATGATTTTCCTTTTATAAAACCATATTGACTCTGCTCATTTATATTATGATATTGTAAATATCATGCTGTAACTTCCTTAACAAGAGACTTCAAAATTTTTCCAATCACAGATGTTAGACACAAAAGCAGAAATTGTTGGAAAAGCTCAGCAGTTCGGGCAGCATCTGTGGAGAGAAATCAGAGTTTGCATTTCAGGTCCAGTGACTCTTCCTCAGAACTAGATGTTAAACAAATTGGTCTATAGTTTTGTGTTTTTAATTTTCCTCCCCTGTTTAATACAAACAGTATATCTGTAGTATTCCAATGCCTGGGCCTGTCCAGAATCTAGAAGACTGTGGAAGATTACAAACTTGAACCAAATTTCTCCAGTTAAAATTTCCATCCTATTTAATGCATGGCAACAGGGCCCACAGTTCACTGCAACTAAGTCTGAAAAGTAAATGATAGCGTAGTATAGCATTCACAGACAGGCATTAACCATAATGATGGCATCATAATTGCAATTTAGAAAGATAGATATTTTGGAAATTGATGCCAAATCATATATTTCCGTCAGATTCACTCAATGTAGAATCCTAGATGTGTCTTCCCTCTTTAAACCTGACTATGTCAACTTTCCCATTGCCACACTGGTGAGTTTAACTAATGCTACAGAAACTACGATACAAGGACTTTCTCAGTTGTACGTATGGGCAAGTTCGAACTGTCATTATGAAACCCTGTGCGCAACTTTATGTTATCTTGATCCTGTGTTGAAGTTGCCTCACTTTAAGTGCTTATAAACACCAACAGTCATGGAACCAGAACACTGTTATGCCTTCTTCTATCCATTGTTATTCTTGCTACTTTGATTCTTCCATTGAGGTCTGTGTCCATTTAAATAGACTCACTGGAAGTAGAACCCTCATCTTCACACTGATGGTAAGAAAAATAATCTAAAACGTACATTTCAACTTTTGAATTTAAATACATATTTTACGTATGCAATCTAATTAATATATTTTAAATTCCTTCTACCAACAGCCAAATCTTCAGTTTACCACTTCTTCCCCTCTTTTTTATTATTACTACTGCTATTACTGGTTCCCACCCCTGGTATCCTCCTCATCAATGCTCTTGATTCATTACTAGGAATAATGACTCAGGCAGCAGGTAAGTACCAAATGTTATCTTTCCAAATTTATGATTATTTTTGCGAGCCCTAAGTTGACGTAGTGTTAGCCTCACAGTATGCATCACACCTAAACTGAAATGGTTTCCTTACCCAGATGCCGATAGACAGCAGGAAGTAGCATAAACTCTAGCCAGTGCTCTTGATCAGCATTGATTTTCGCCAAACAATAGTCCGAAGACTGAACTCATTGCTTTTTAAGTCCCAGTTACAATCTGATCAACACCAACTTTCTGCATGAGAACTGTATGATGCTTAATCAAACAGTTTGCAACCTTGATTTCATATCAGTTTGTTCAGAAACGGCATCATGTCGAGCTCCTCAAAAACCTGACTTTATCTCTGAGCTCGCTCTCCAATCTCATCTCTCTCGCCCACTCCAACCGCCACTGTAACTCCACAATTATGCTTCAGTTCGTCTCTTTGGTCACAAAACGATTCAAAGCCCGTTCAAATAGGCCTCTAATTTCCCGTTGCCACGGTGACGCGCGGCGGTGCTTCTGTCAAAAATCCATTCCGGGGTCCCCCGAACGCGTGGAGTATTTGTGCCATCAACAATGGTTCCGTTTTCTTTGTAAGATGTATATTTTGTTCAAATAAATCAACTAAACACAATACATGTTGAAAATAAGTAGCAAGAGTGCTGAGAGAATTCATCCTTCTTCTTAGTCGTCTCAGTGATTATCATCCATAATGATTCTCTCAGTTGAAATGTATTTTAATTTTATATCGATTAGCCCAAAGGTTTTACGAAAGGATCTTCTATTAAAGGTTAATTAGACAAATATTTGAAAAAGGCAGTAGCACAGTGCTAAGCGTCTTTGCCACTGGGCCATTAGACCTAGATTCAAGTTGTAAAGAAACGCTTAAACAGGTTGATATAAAAATCAAAAACTGAGTTGTACTGGATTATTGGGTCTTTTGTTTTGGTGGTTGATTCTTAAAATATACGCAGGAGATAAGTAGTTTCTTGATTGGTAAGGGGATCAAAGATTACGTGGAGAAGGCAGGAGAATGGGTTTGAGAAATGTATCAGCCATGATTTGATGATGGAGTAAACTCGATGGGCCGAAAGGCCTAATTGTGCTTATAGTCTTATGGCCTATAATTCCTAATTAGATAAGACAGGGAGCTGAATTTTAACACTTTGACCTATCCCCATCATTTTGGAGGCGGAGAGGAGGAGTGGAGTGAGGCTACACTTACAGACCTCCCTCTCTCTCTCTCTTCGCTAATGTTCAGGCTGTTTGTATTGAATTGTTTAGAGAGCTGCTGGTCTGCACGTATCCACAATGTGACTCCAATCTCTGTAACAACAAGGATATGCTAAAGATCCAATTTTTAAAAAAAATACACAAAGACTTGCTCATTGATGAAAAAGCACTTTACGCATTCACACGTTTTCTGTTTTGGGTCCAGATTTCCCAACAATGAACCCTTTGCCAGTAAGTGATCATTTCCAAAAACAGCGGAAAATGCGTGAGAAACTGCAAGCATCAGCTCTTTTGCATGTTCTTCTCCGTTTAGGTCTGCAACAGAATACTCTCTCACAGAACTGGGATGTCATTTCTTTCACTGTGAATACACGTGTCAAAAAGGTTCAAGTTACCCCCACCCCCGACAATAAAGGCACGTCCCTCAGCATTTATTTTAAAAGTGCTCATGAACGACCATCCATCATCTAACCTTTCGTACTTCAAACAGAAGATGTTTGGCAACACTCAGCGGGATAGGCAGCGTTAGTGAGGAAAACAGTCAATGCTTTGGTTCCGTAAAATTTCATCAGAGCTTCGCTGAGATGAATATGTTTTCTAAACCTCGTCGTGTGCGTTCAGGTTTCAGTTCATTTCACAATTTACAAGTAGGAAAAAAGGCTCTGACTGGAATAATAAAGTATCCAGTTTTATCGAGTCTTTCTTGATAAATTATCGTACGTTCTTGCGTGGTGGAAAGGGAAATGGAAGACTGCTGATTCACAGCGCAGTGAGATGTATTTTACTATAAAAGGAATACACAACTCATTTATAGGCACTGGGTATTTCCTTCCATGTACTTTTTCTACAACGCCCGCAATAAATTACAACGACATTCCTGTTACACAAACTAGGAAAGTCGCGTGAAGTCAGAATGAATAAGCAAACAAGCAGAAAGGGAAGAACGAGCAAAGCAAATTTAATTCTTGAAATTTAACAAAGAAACAAAGGAAAAGACCGAGCGAAAGCACAAAGAGACAAACTAAACGTTGTGGTAAAAAGTGAAAGGATTTTTAAAAAAAGCTCCTTCAGAGAAATGCAAAGACAAGAAAAAAAGTTCTCATGATATGATTAATATTGACAAAACGACAAGTGTGTCATGAAAGGAAAGGGCGTAAACGATAGCAGTTCTTGCTGCAATCCTCTACTCATACTGCTAGATAATTTGCATAATTCGAGTTCGGTTGAAAGGCCACCGACCCAAAACGTTAAATCTTGTTTCTCTGCCCATAGATGCAGCCTGGCCTGCTAGGTACATGTAGCGCTTTCTGTTCTTTTTTCTTTGTCTTCTGGCACCTGTAGAATTCTGCTTTTGCAAATCATCGCAGTTACAACAATGGACCAGGTCCCGAGGAGGTGAAATCCAAGTTGTGGGACAACGTCATTTTAAAAACAAAGGACAGGGGAAAAAGTAAAAGAGAAATCATTGTAGCAGCTTTCGGATCTTCGAATTAGAAGGTTGCTGATGATGTCTTTCGTCTCCCTTTCAGTGGATGTAGAAGTTGCTGTTGCAAGGAGACATTGGAGTTTACCTGGCCAATGTTGTTCAAAAAAATCTAGTCGTCATCTCATTGCTGTTTGTTGGACTTTATTTGGTGGCACAAAAATGACTGCCATATTTGTCACAACACATTTATGGCATATTTAATGCCTCACCATACAGGACATCCTGATGTTGTGAAAGGCATCATAATGAAAGTTACCTTTTTCTTCATCAATTGGATGGATTCATTATTACATGAATTTTGCTTCTTTGTAGGTAACGCCACTTTTGTTACTCAATTTGCATGTAACAAAAAAAAGAGTTTGAAACAAAAACAGAAATAAGTGGACAAACTCAGCAGGTCTGGCAACATCGATGGAGATGGAAACAGAGTTAACATTTCAGGTCCAGTAACCCTTCTTCATAACTGGACCCAAAATATTGGCTCTGCTTTCTCTCCACAGATGTTGTAAGACCTGCTGAGTTTCTCCAGCTATTTCTATGTCTGTCTAGGATTTCTAGCATCAGTTCTTTTTATTATTTGAAAAAAGGTTTTCTCAACTCACTTTGTAAAGGAGATGTGTAGCTGTTTTAAAATCAGTTAATCAAATACCCCAAATTAAAACAGCTTCAAGGATGCCAGCCCCTTACAAACAAAATGTGTGTTTAAACCACACACTGGGAGATCCCTTTTCTCCCCAGGTGGATTGGTTGATCTCAAGTAAGACAACAGTAAAAGTGACACTGAAAGATTCAATATCTCTGAAATAGTGAGTGGGAAAACACTGTTGCCAGACCTTGTTCACTAACTTGTATTCCATGTAGGAATAAATACATATTTGGATATTGAATGAAGACAAGATTGACTTCAGCTGGAAGATCTCCCTCTGATCATGTTGACTGCCAAAGCTCGCAACCTTGACTCATACATGAAGAGTACATTTGCAGAATACTCAAGAGCAGCCTTGTTCGTGGTGCAGGGAGACCAACCCATGGAAGCAATTCCCATTCCACCTGAGGTCATCATGCAGGCCCCAACTTTGCAACCTCGCCTGCAGCCTGTTGACCCTCAGGTTAAATTAAAACACCAGTCACCTCTCTATTATGAGAGAACAGCCTATGGTCCCCTGGGACTATGTGACTTAGACTTCACCTCAACATAATTCAATGGCTTTGAGAGAACAGAACAAAATTGTAGGAAATGGGAATCAAGTTAAGAATTTCCCTTTTACTATTAGAATAATGAACTGGCTTTTTATTAAAATTACTTAGATTTTTTTACTTGGTATAAATGTCATTTAAATTGAATCACTAACAATGGACTTTGAAAATTAATAGTAAATGACTAGTGCAGACAGTTAGGGAGAACAGGCACTTTTTATAAACTGACAAAATAAAGCAGAAAGATTGGAGAATGCAGGGACAAAGACCCAGCTCATTGTCCAGCTACACTGTTAATTGCCCTGAATATATTAAAGACCTTGGTGTACAGGGTGTTGCGTTAGAATTTGCAGAAGTATTGTGTGATGTAAGGAGAATAGTATAGAATTTCAAGAGGACATAGACAAGTTGGTGGAATAGGTGGACAAATTATGGATGAATTCAATTCTGTAAGTATCAGTGATTCATTTTGGTAGGAAGAACACAGAAAGACACTACAAAATAAAAGGCAAAATTTTGAACAGGATGCAAGAATAGAAAAAACAGGGTATATCCGTATATAATTAATTGAAGCAGGCAAGACAGGTTGAAAGGGTAGTTAATAAAATAACTGGCATCCTAAACTTTATTAATGGTGGCAGGAGTATAAAGGATGTTATGTTAAACTTGTATAAAATACTGGTTCAGCTTCAACTTCAGCACTGTGAGAGAGATTGCAACAAAGATTCACATGAATGGTACTGGGAATGTGGAACTTCGGTTATTAATAAGATTGGAGATGTTGGGACTGTTTTCCTTTGAGAAAGGAAAGTTGACAGCAGATTTGGTAGAAGTGTATAAAATCAAGAGGGATCTGGACAGAGTAGAGAGGAAAAACTGTGGCTACACATGGAAGCAGAGTACAATCAAGAGCATACAGGCCTAAAGTATGTGACAAAAGAAGCAATAGAAGACAAAAAGAAACAAAAAAAATTTGATGAGGAGGAATTTCTTGCCTCAGAACAGAGTGAATCTGTGGAATTCTTTACCACAAAGGGCTGTTGAAGTTGGTTCATTAAGTATATTCAGGCTGAGATAGATTTTTAATAGAAACTGAATCAAAGCTTATAGGGAAAAAAACAGGAAAGTAGAGTTGAGGATTGTCAAATCAAAAGCAATCTCATTGAATGTAAAGTGGACTTGATGGGTTCAATGGTGTACTTCTGCTCTGAGGTTTTATGGTCCACACAGCAAATGGCTAAGAGGTGGAATTTACAGCCCGAAAGTATGTTGAAGGCAGGTGTAAGTGATGCATTCAATAAGGAATTGATTAATCTGAAAAAGAAGAATATGAAGGTTTTAGCTAACAGCCTGGGAGATGGTATTAATTACTTAATTGGCAAGCTGCTGGGTATAAAATCTCATTGTTCTCATTTCATGAAAGTAAAATGAGTCCAACAAAGCCCAATTGTGGGGGCCAACCTCCTGTTTTTCATAACACCTGAAAGATGTAATCAGAAAGGTGATGGTTACATTCTCTCTTGTTGGAAATTGTCATTGCCATGCATTTGTGTGGCATAAATGTTACTTGCCTGTTATTAGCCTAAGCCACGATTTTGTCCAGGTCTGGCTGCATTAGGACTCAGAACCTTCAGTCATTGATGAGGCTGTTTAGAGCTAGGACATTACCCCGGGAACTTCTGCAAAGGTGTCACTGAATTGAGATTAAGATCTCTCAAGTAATCAAGGCTGAATAGGTTTATAATTTCTGATATTGAAGTAGACACCGTGTGTAGATAATCTCAAAGCATATGACTGGCACAGGAGAAGAATACGCCAAAGACTGTCAATGCCAAAACAGAATGTCTTGTGACCCGACTGCAGATCTCAAGGAGTTCTGATGTTGACCTTTCAAAGTTGACCTTACCCATCATGCCATGGAAAAAGGAGATCACATCGAACAGCTTCTGTGGGCAGCTCTGCTCAACTGGCCGGATGTCTTGTTGACGTCAGCGAAGGCCACATATTCAGTTTTCCATTGTTCATGATATTTCTCTAGCAGCTGCTGGATTAAGACATTTGTAAATTTCTTGTCTTAAATCACACAGATTCAAGGTAGATGCGTTCTGTCAAGAACTTAAGTCTGGCAAAGGCAACATGGGCAAACCATTTTTTTAATGACCAGTAGGGAGAATACCCGATAATTGTTACAGCTGGAGTATTTGGTTAAATTCCTGATTGTCAAATGACAGGAAGAATATGAAGGCTTCAGAGAAGGTGCAGAAAAGATTTAAGGAATGATTGTAGGGATAAAGGACTTCAATTAAGTGGATGGATTAGAGAAGCTGGCATTGTTCACCAGAGATGGGCAGTTTGAAAGAAGATTTGATAAATGTGTTAAAATCATGACAGGCCTTGACACAGCAGATAAGGAGAAACTCTTCCCATAGGGAGAAACATGGGGAGATAATAGCCTAGTCATATTATTGCAAGAGTATTAATCCAGAAGCTTATGTTCTGGGGACCCAGGTTCAAATCCCATCACAGCAAATGGTGGAAGTTGAGTTCAATAAAATATAATCTGGAATTAAGAATCTAATGACAACCATGAACCTATTGCTGATCGACCAGAAAAACACATCTGGGTCACTCATATCCTTCAGGCAAGGAAATCTACCATCCTCACCTGGTCTTACCTATATGTGACTCCTGACCCACTGCAATGTGGTTGATTTTCAACTGCCTTCTGAAATGGTCTAGCAAGCTACTCAGTTAAATCAATTGCTACAAAGCCTCAACCTTTAGCATATAGACTGCAGTGTTTCAAGAAGGCAACTCATCACCATTTTCTCAAGGACAGTTCAGGACAGGCAATAAATGCTGGTGAGCCAACAATGCCCATGGCCCACGAATGAAAAAAAAAGTATCAATTGAGAATCAGAAAACACTTTTAAGGTGAATGGCAAACAATAACAGGAGGTCAAATCTTTTAAATCAGCCAATGGTTAGGATCTGAAACACTGTCTTGAAAGTTTGGTGAAGGCATATTCAATTACTGCTGGAAAGAAGAGTTTGATAGACATTTTAAGACAAAAAAAAATCTGTCTGTACTACAGGAGACGGCAAGGGAGTGGCACTAACAGCATTGCCTGTGCTGAGAATAGCACAGACATGATGAGCTGAATGGCCTGATTCTGTTTTATAAAAGTTCTATTATTTCATGATTTCCAACCTCTGGTCTCATTACCCTAAAAATCTAGTTTGTAATTTTATATAACTCCCTGTCTTAAAGTAAAACCAGAATCAAATTCTCAATATTCAAACTATTTGTTTCAAAAACCATCAGTTCTGTTCATAACAGTAACTAATTTTCATGAATCTACTTTCCACAATTGCACTGTATTTCACAGGCTGATGGAAAATGTCAAATCTATTGAATGTGTCAGTAGATTAACAAGTACAAGCAGACACAATTCTGACGTCTGATCATGAGAAACATAATGAACTCACAGACCACTGCCGATATCCCCCATCAACCATGTAGGCTA
Source organism: Stegostoma tigrinum (assembly GCF_030684315.1). Taxonomy (NCBI): domain Eukaryota; kingdom Metazoa; phylum Chordata; class Chondrichthyes; order Orectolobiformes; family Stegostomatidae; genus Stegostoma; species Stegostoma tigrinum. The sequence goes on from NC_081375.1 coordinate 27,676,737, forward strand.
TATATCTTGTATATGAAAAATACAAAAGTTGGGAGTAAACCAGAAAATGTAATTGCCAAAAAAGCTTTCTGAAATCTACAGTTTCACTTTCTGAAATTCCTACAAATATGAAACCATGGCTTTAAACTAAGAAGACTAAGGTTTTGGAACAGCCTTGCTGTAAATCATGCTTTTCATCCATGGTGGATGTGCAGGAATACAAACATATAAATTAGCTGCAGAATTGGGCCACAAGGCCCCTCAAGCCTTTTCTGCTGTTTAGTAAGATCATGGCTAATGCGATTATGATTTCAACTCCACATTCCAATAACCAGTGGCTCTCTTTGAATATTTATGGGCAACAGATATTAAATTATAGAAATTGTTATTCTTGTGCCATTCCTGAATTGACTGTGTATGACAAATATTTTTGGAAGAAGTCACTGAAGCTTGTCTGCTGCCAACTGCGCAAGTTTCCTACTCAATGAAAATGGAGAAACACTAATCCCCTAAACAATTAGGTCAACCTAATTAACCGGAATTAGGAGACAGCTGAACATTTGAAATATGAAGTGGGCATCAAAGTGTTTACTCAGTAAAATGATGCTGGAGAATTCAAGGAGTGAAATGCTTTAAGGCAGGGAACATAAGCCCCATGCTATGAATCAAGGAGAGAACTAACAGCACTGTTGGTTAGTTGGCATCCATGAAAGTACTGGACATATCAAGCAAGGGAAGAGGTAAAAACAAGAGTTAGTATTTCAAGTCCAGCATAATTTTCCTTTGGAACTCCAGTTCTCAATGATGAGATCAAGTTCAGGTAAAAGGTCAGAAGGACTGATCGAGGTGGAGAAGCCATTCTGAAGACTGACAAAAGGATCTGTGGGGCTGGATTAGAAGAAGTGGCATGAAGGCAGATTACAGAAGAATTCAGTTACATGTCATGCCTGAATTTTTTTCAGGTGGCAGTGTAAAATTATGACCTTTGCTGAGCACAGATTATTCAGCATCAACCAGGGGTAGGTCAAGGAGTGTAGCAATTAAATGACAAGACAGGGGATTGCAAGAAGGGATGGAGTTGGAGAGGAAGGGAGGTAATTAGAACTCCAGAGGGGCATCAGTACCTGGGAATTTCTGGAACTTGCATTCTTTAACTCCTGAAAAGAAGAGAATTTTTCTTTGTTTAAGCATTGAATGAGACAAAGAACAAAATGGATTTGGACACCGGGACAGCTTTGAGATATTGGGAGGTGGTGCTGATGAAGAGAGAAGCTGAGAGTGTGCATGTGGTGGTGCATAGCATTGAATGTGGATCTGAAGATGTGGCAGAAACAGTTGTTTTAGGAATGTTGCATGTATCAGAGATTGCTGTAATCTTGGGTGGGTTTGAAACATAAAGGATGGAACTTCAACTGGAAACTGTGTGGGGTATGGTGAAGCCAGAGAGTTACTGAAGAAGGGGATGTAGCTGTGAAAGTAACTTTTGACACTTTATCAAACATTAGAAGGAAAGTAGAAAGTAATGAAGGTGAACAAGCTGAAAGATTATAACAGAAATCCTACCAGAGTCAATGGCAGAGCTTTTTAAAAATGAGCACACAAGGTGAAATGGCAGTGAGTTAAACACTCAAGTAAAAGCAAAATGCTGTGAATGCTGGAGTTCTGAAATAAAAATGGCAAGTGCCGGAGGAACGCAGCAGATCTGACAGCCATGCTGGAGTCAAACAAACCTGTTTTTCTCTGAACAGGTGTGTTGAGTTTCTCCAGCACTTTCTTTTCTTGTTATTGTCCAGGGTCTTTGGGGATTCACTCTAACATTCCCCTCAAATAAAATTGCCACAGATGATTGGTAAAATAAGACGAGTGCATCATGTAAATTACTGGGTAGCATTGACCAACATAAATTTGTTTGGATAATGAAAGACCAGTTGGACATTGAGTAATACTTCTTCCTATCCATTTACACCATTATGTTGACAGTATAGACTCTGCTGGCTATGTACATACAGTTGTTTGCTCCTTGTATTCATGTAAAGCCAGCTGTACAATAGAATTCTAAAATATTGTAACAATTCCACACTGTATTTCTCTATGACTCTAATATTGCTAATGTTCTGAAGGAATTTGCTCTGGCAGATCAGTCACTGGCTTGCTTCACTGAGTAACACTGGGTGAGAGGGTATATTTTATCTAACTGTAGCCTGGAAGCTGGAAAGCGTAAACATTGATTATCGTTACGATATTGACAGCTACTACCTGGGTTAGCTGGGTGGTGGATATTATCTGGAAGATTTATGTAGAAGATAGCACAGCTGGGTCATTTTTACCTCCTATAAATTTTGGCATCCAAGGGCTTAGCTCAGTCGAACCCTAGGAACTTTACCTGGCGTGCTAATAGGTAACATTGCTGTAGATGATATAGTTTGGAATCACCATATATTTCTGTCAGTGCATTCCTATTTCACTGGGGAGAGAAAATGCTCATTAGCAGAATGACCGAATTGTTAAAGGTTAGAAGGAGGTTAGTAACAAATCCATTCAGTGCCAACATGTGACACTGAACTTCCAACAGCGTGTCACTTTAATTCCTCATCTTGCTCCCACTCTAACCTCTCTGTCCTCAGTCTCTTGCAAAATTCCAGTGAAGCTCAACAAAACCTGGAGGACCAGCAGCTCGTCTTTCATTTACATAAATTACAGCCTTCTGCACTCAAAGTTCAATGATTCCAACCCATTTTGTTTCCCTTCTTCAATTTAAATTCCACCATCTGCCGTGGCGGGATACGAATCCAGATCTTGAGGAAGGATCACCGGACCCGAAACGTTAACCCTGTTTCCTCCTCCACAGGTGCTGCCAGACCTGCTGAGCTTTTCCAGCAACTTTGTTTTTGTTGCAGCGAAAATACCACTAGGCAATTGCCTCCCCACGTCCGGAAGTAGCGCCATTAAGCTTTCATTTTATTTCTGATCTTCCTCAGATGTATATGGAAGGGAGGGGTAAACAAGTTCCGCCAGAAAGTTGTCTGACTTGCTCCAAACTCATGATTGTATGAGTGCATTATATGTGACAAGTGGCGGAAGTATGGGCCTTTTGTCTCTGTGTGTGCGTGTCTCTCTCTCTCTCTCTCTCTGTCGCTTTCTGAAGAATTTCTCTTCTGTTTATCGCTCGAACGAACGGACAGCGTTTGTTCTGAATAGTTGAGACGATCATTGGGGCCGGGAGCAGATCCCATTGAGAGGTATGGGAAATGAACGGTCCGGCCACTAAGACCCAGCGGAACCAGCTGCGAGCACACGGCTTGACGCAGCAGTGTGAATAAGAGCGGAGCGTGGCGAGAGCATCATCGGCAGCCAGATCTCATCGTGTCGGGAGCAACAATTTAAAACCTCAAGGTAAGGACCTGCAGCCTATAAATCCATAACTCGAGAATACATTGTGGTCATCTGTGTTACCTTTTCTAAGACAAATGCCACAAAGGGGGGTATATTGTGGAGGGTGCCTCATCAATATCTTAAATTATACTCAGTATTCGAAATTCACGTTTAAATCCGTCTTTCATGTGAGCAGGTCTGTACATCTCCGGTGAGATGCGCTACATAGATATGTATATGTATTGATGATATGTATTCTGGATCCTCGCTCTTTTATTAAAACCTTAAATTTGGAGGTTACTGACAGCAGCATTGTCTAACAGATGAAATACCATGGCCCACATCCTCGATTTTTTTTCCCTTCACCCCACCACCAAAAAAAAAATCGCATTTAGCAGGGCGTTGAGGTGAGATGTGGGCTCCGGCGACCAAATTGTGACTATATTTTGATGATAATATGCAAGGTGGATGTTTTTTTTTAAATTGGTAAGTGGGTTCGTCTCACGGGAAGGTGACCACGAGCATCTTACACAACGTGCAAATGGCGAGGTGTTGGTTCCGGGAGCCAGAGGCCGGTAGAAATACTCGCTGCTCCTTACAAATCGTCCGTCTTTGTTAATGTGGGCACCCCTCCCCTCCCCTCCCCTCCCTATGGGCTGGTGGTCACAGTGCTGAACGACCCGAGGAGGAAATGGCCGGAGAAGCGTTTGTTTCATTGAATTTGACCCAGCTCAGCACAGCATGGTCTCGATGCTCGCCTGTGCTAAACTGCAGAATGTCTCTCCGCAAACTTTAAAAAAGTATCTACCTTACACTGTCTTTCTGCGAAGACTTAATCCGATGGAGTACACGGAAAAAAGCTGCGACAACTAGAACCCTCAAGTAAAACTACTTCCACTACAGAACGCTTTTTAGTAAAATAACGATTTGATTTGTAAAGTGCTTGACCTGTTTAAGTATTCGCATCATTTGATTACATTACTGCCTTGTGGTTCCTCCGAGGCGCCCATTGTCCTGACTGGCCCGGGAAAAAAAATCAATGGCATTGTTTTAGCGTGGAGATAGAAGGGGTTCATTTCTGTCTGTTTTTCTCTCGATAGATTGAAAACACTTTACAGGTGTAATGGACTGAAAAAGCTCTCCGATCAACTGCTATCCCAATTTATAAACCCTTTTGCCTAGCAGACTGGCCAGTGGGAGACGAGCCGTGAGCGTGTTTCCCAGGGCCACCCATTGATTTTGCTGTGTTTGATGTGAAAGCTCTCAGCTTCGACTTCCCCCCCGCCCCTGTCACACAAACACTGCAGCTCGGTGCTGCTAGGGAGATTGAAACTGCGTCCTTGTGTAAGGAGACAAAAAGCCCGACCAAGTCATCCCCCGGCTCGGTTTATCTCCGTGTATTTCCGCTTTCCTGCTGTAATTCACCCCGCCCCCGCCGCCGGATTACTCATGATTCTCGGGGAGACAGAGCACCCTTCACCGCCTCATTCTTTCAGGTCACGTCTCTCACGTCCTCTTGCAGGCGATGATGCTTTTGTTCCTCCTTTTTACCTCTTACTCGCCCTCCCTCTCTGCCACCTGAACACCGGCTAGCCTGGGGCTGACCAGCATTTCTTTCTCATTCCGTTAACAAGTATCTGCAGGGATGGCGAATTAAAACGAGGAGGAAAAAAAGACTCTATTTGTATTAACACGGAGCAATCTGAAGATGAGCGCGTGGTTACAGACACCTTCGCTGTTCTCAGACATACCTGAACAGTCGTGCAGAAAACAGTTTTCAGGCTTTTAACGTGTGGGAAAGAAAATGCATTTTATAAAACCCGTTCTGAAGATGGGTCACTGGACCCGAAACGTTAACCGTGCTTTCTCTCCACAGATGCCGCCCAGATTTTGCTGAGCTTCTCCAGCAATTTTTTTTTGTTTTTTTTGTAAAGCGCCTTGATTTTTAAAACGGTCAAACCGTCTTCCCAACGGCGTTTCAAAGCCACGTCGCACCACGACACCGTGTTAATTTGATGTGACTAGGTAGTCAGGCTGAAAAACAAACCCGAAACGGCTGCGGATGCTGTAAATCGGGAACAAAAACAGGAGTTGCTGGTAAAGTTCAGAGGGCCTGGGCAGCACCTGTGAAGAAAACATCTGAGGAAGGGTCACCGGATCCGAAACGTTAACTCTGATCTTTTCTTCGTAGATGCTGCCAGATTTCCAGTTCTTTCTGTTTTTGCTAGTCATGCTGTGAACACTAGAGCTTACTTGTTTAAAGTCAAACCGGTACAATATGATCAACCATGAATGAACTGAAAATTTATAAAATTTGGACCATATTAACATCATGACATCAGTTTGGCTGTAGGCTATGGTATAACTGAGTCAATCCTTGTTGACATACTGGATAAACAGTTTCTTCATTTCAGGGTAATAAATTCATGGGCCTCCTGCAGTGCCACAATGATACCACCCGAAAGTTGCAGGAACAGCAACTCATATTCCGCTTGGGAACCCTGCAGCCTAATGGTATCAATGTGGACTTCACCAGCTTCAAAATCTCCCCTTCCCCCACCGCATGCCAAAACCAGCCCAGTTCGTCCCCTCCCCCCACTGCACCACACAACCAGCCCAGCTCTTCCCCTCCACCCACTGCATCCCAAAACCAGTCCAGCCTGTCTCTGCCTCCCTAACCTGTTCTTCCTCTCACCCATCCCTTCCTCCCACCCCAAGCCGCACCTCCATCTCCTACCTACTAACCTCATCCCACCTCCTTGACCTGTCCGTCTTCCCTGGACTGACCTATCCCCTCCCTACCTCCCCACCTATACTCTCCTCTCCACCTATCTTCTTTTCTCTCCATCTTCGGTCCGCCTCCCCCTCTCTCCCTATTTATTCCAGAACCCTCACCCCATCCCCCTCTCTGATGAAGGGTCTAGGCCTGAAACGTCAGCTTTTGTGCTCCTGGGATGCTGCTGGGCCTGCTGTGTTCATCCAGCCTCACATTTTATTATCTTGGATTCTCCAGCATCTGCAGTTCCCATTATCACTCTTCATTTCAGGGAATTGGTTTGATCAAGCAGCAATAATGGAATATAGAAGATCAGATCATAGAATCCCTACATTATGGAAACAGGCCAGTCAGCCCAACAAGAGCATCCCACCCTGACTCATTCCCCCATAGCTGCATTTCCCCATGTCTAACCCAAACATCCCTGGACACTATGGGCAATTTAGCATAGCCAATCCACCTACCCTGCATGTCCATGGACTTCGGGAGGAAACCCACACAGACACAGGGAGAATGTGCAAACTCCATACAGACAGTCGCCCAAAGGAGGAATCAAACTCAGGACCCTAGTGCTGTGAGGCTGTAGTGCTAACCACTGAGCCATTGTACTGCCCCATGTTTGTGTATGTCTTGCCAGTTATGGAATAGTTTGGGTAACTCACGTTCCATAATCATAAACTTTGCCATATACTGTCATAGCTCTGCATAATAAATATATAATTTTGTTTCTCTGAATTCAAAAAATCTTTTTATTGAAGTAGTGACGTGAAAATGGTAGACAATGGACAACAGAAAGCAGCAAGTGTCTCGTCATCCAACTGTTTATAACCTGAAATAAAATGCTAAAAATGGATTTCTCAGTTTCTTAATAAATTAAATGTTTTCAATATATATAAATTTATTTTAAAATGTGTCTACCGATACCTGTATGCCTATGAAAATTATCTTAATTTGGAGATCATTCTAGAAGAGGTATAATTGTGAAGACAGTCAAACCAGCCTCAGTATTCCAATATGAGCATATGCTGGTTCTGTGGACAATGATGGTTTTGACATAATTATTTTAAAGCCAATATTAAAGCTAGCAGAAGACATTTTTTTTCCCCCACTGAACTACCTTGGAGTTTCTGTGATCTTTTGCACTGGCCTGGATTGAGCTGATAAAACTACTGGAAAGGCTACTTCAAGAAGATACACAGCCTGTGAGGTATTTATTATACAACAGTAATAAGATTAATAAACAAGCAGTTTACTAATGCCAGCTTGCCTGAGCATTATTTTGCTGTCTTGGAGTCCCAAAGTCTGTTCTGCCTTATGTGTAGAAACATGGTGAGTGTAATGTTTGCCATTACCAGAAAAAATATTGGCATATGTATGCCAGCTTCCATGACCTCAGGATGACTGAGGCACTGATAGCCAATGGCATACTTTACAAATGTAGTCACAATAGGGGACATAGAAACCAATTTAAACACTAACAACAATAATAAATGACCAGATCTTCTGATTTTAGGCACTGTTTGTGAGATAACTGGAAAAAGGCCTTTGTCTAATTGAACAAGGAGTGTAGGTTTGTTTCCTACTTCATTAGTGATGCTAAGTCTCTGTTAAATGTCTCATCTGAAGGACAGTTCCATCAGAACTGCAAAGAAGCATGAACCTAGATTATGTGCTCAACATAAAGCACTTGAACTTTAACACATGCTTTTCTAACCTGGAAGTGAGAATTTTGGGACAGAGCCAAGGTTGACAAAAAAGCACTGTTTATTAGGTTGCATCAGACCAAAAATAGATTTCCACTTGGGTAGAGGATAATGTGACACACACTCTGAAATTGGGATTTATTTTCAGGGCATGCTGCGCTTAAACCTGAGGACCACCCTACGCAAACTCCCAATTTCTCCAACATGCCACTTTTTAACTCATCTAACTCTGTTCCATAGGGTGGGCAAAATGTTCATCCACTCTGCCACCAAATATTGATTTCAGAATCCTGGTTCATAATAATTTCTAGACCACAGCCACCTTTTACATAGAACAGTACAACACAGTCAGGCCCTTTGGCCCATGATGTTGTGCCAACCACATTTGCTGATAGCATTTATAAGTGCTGTTTGTTGCTTATACCTCTGCTTTTCCGACTCCAATCCTTTCTTCCACTGCACCAGAATGATACAATTTTGAGTAATCATGCCCCCAAGTTGTGACTTGTGACTTTTAAAAAAAATTTTGTCTCTCACTAAACCCCTGATACTTCACTTTCCAATTTGGAGAAATATGCTGCTTAGGGTCAGTTTTTTTAAACTTCCTGCTCAGGCCCTGGTGCTGTGCAACTGTGGAACATTTTCTATGAAGTGCAAATTGCACTTTGCTGATTGATCAGCAGACTAGTAAAGCGTAAGTGTCATATTGTTGCCTCCACTGGTGTTGTACAGCAATGAAATGTCGCCTCTAAATCAGATGACATTTTTCCACACAATGTTATGAAAAGTGCAGGATCCTCTAATGCATTGTACCATTATTTTAAAGGTTGCACAGTTATTAATTGTTCAAACCAGTAAGAAAAATACTTGCATCTAAACTCTGTTAAATATGCTAAACAATTGTCTCTTTGACTTTATCATCTCCCATGCCTTGGCTGTGTCCGTTATGTAATTCTCTGAACACTCATATGTTGCACTGTCCACTCTCCAACCCTTTCTCAATCTGACCTCCTGTATTCTGTCCTTGGGGAAAACAAAAACTCTTATCCCAATTCTCTTAGAACTACACTTTCAAAATCCCAAATGTATAGTCTGTGGCTGTCCACTCATCACAATTTCTGCAGCTACTATAAACTGTCCTTTTTAGACCTTTCTCTCCTGTCATATTTATCCCCTCCAGAACAAGTACAAGGAGCTCACAAACTTTCTGTCACTAACTTTAAGACCATCCACCTAACAACCTTATCTGCTTCCCTCAGTCCACTGGACCAAACATCTTTTTAAAATTCTCTCTGAACTTTTGTGTTTAGTTTTGCGTGTCTTCCCTCATGCATTTACCTTTTTTAGGTGACCTTCGTTTGATTTTCTTCCTATTAAGCTTCAACGTTACTAGCTGTAACCCACCTTCTAACCGTACAATGTCTTATCCTCAGCTTCATGCTGGTTTGGAATAACAACTCTCTCCTCAGGTATTCCAATAGCAGCTTCCCAACCGTTCAAATCTGCCATTGTTTGTAACCCCTCCTAAAAGAGTCATGACCATTCATCACTACAAGCCCTGTCTCCGATCTCCCTTACCTTTCCAAAGTCTTGAAACATATTGTCTCCCACTACGTGAATTACTCCAGATGCGAAATCAGTCAGATTCTCTTAGCAGCAACTGTACCAAAACAGTTGCAATTGACACATTTTATCTGATGGACAATGATATACTGTCTCTCCTTATTAACTTGTCTGTAGTCTCCGATCACACCATCCTTCTCCAAATCCATGGTACTATATAGCAAGGTTGGACTCTTTGTTCCATTCTTAACAATCCAGTGGTAGCCAGAGAACCATTTGCTATGGGTGTTCTTCTCACTCCTGAACCATTACCTCCACCTCTAATATCTCCAAAAGATGTTTCCCTGCTGCTCTAAACTTGCTGCCCTTTTAGTCACATCTGAAAACAGAGCATCAATATTTGCATGGATGCTGATGAAAACTAATTCTACCTCTTTTTTTATTACTTTCTTTGACTCTTCCAGTGTCACACTTCTGCACATACAGCAGTGAATGTCAGCTCAGAAGTCTCTTCCAATTAGTTTTGGAGATATGTTTCCTTCAGTTCCCAGCTAAAAAGGTATTCTTAGCCATTGATTCCATCTCCATCTGGCAACTCTGTTTTGAGGATAAATATAACTTTTCAGAATCCTGGTGTCCTAACTAATCCAGAAATGAGTATCAGAAAAAACTGTGCCATCAAAATATCAAAATTGCACTTCTGTAACAAAGTGTGACTCCATCCTTATCTCAGCTCAGCTTCTGCAGAAATTCTGATCCATGTCTATGATATCTCTAGACTCAACTGTTCCAATGCACCCTGGTTGACCTGTCATTCTGTACCATTTGCAAACTCAGAAGTTATCCAAAATCAGCTGCCTATGTCTCAATCTGCACTAAATTTCATTCAAAATTGCATTGACTCATCACCCCTGTGGTTGCTTACTGACTTTGAGTTAATCAATGCTTCAATTTTGACATTCTCACCTGTATATTCAAATGTAGTTTTCTGCACTAAGTTCAACACAGATAGTTGTAGGGAAACATGATTGACGTAGGCACTTAAGCAGGCCAATGTAATTACATGCCCAGATCTTGCAATGTGTTGCATCATTCTTCTTTTCAAACATTTCCCAATTTGACCTTTCCTTTCTCTAACTTCCTTTAGCTCCACACACTTTAATATGTCAAATTTCCTCCAATTGTGGCCAAGAAGTTTTTCTCTAAACCTCTCCTTTCTCTTCTCCTTTTTTAAAGATATCCTTAACCTACTTTTTGACAAAATCTCTGGTAATCTGCTCCCCTATTTTGTATTATGGCTTGATGCCAGTATTTCTCTGATATAGCTCTTGTTTTGTGCTTGAAGTGATTTACTATGTTTTAAGGTGATATATAAACACGAGCTGTTATCTAAGCGAGCCAAGACTTATGTCCAACTGTTAGGACTGAAAGCATCAACATTTTTGGGTTTGGCTAACTCAGTTAGTTGGATGACCACTTAGTGCTGCAGAGTGATGCCAACAATGTGGGTTAAATTCCTGACTGGCTGAAGTTACCATTGAAGGAAGCTCCTTCTCAACATCTCTTTTCACCTGAAGTATGCTCACCTTCAGGTTAAGAAACTACTCACGCAGGTTTGCAGTAATTTGTTCAATGATAAAAATGTCAAATCTTTTATGACATGCATATTACTGTCCTTGTACACAATTCTTTAGAAGCTCCTTGAAGGCCCATGAACAAATCCAATTAGCAAAAACTTGTGATAACAAGGTGTCGAGCTGACTGAACACAGCGAAGCAGCACTAGAGGAGCAGAAAGTCTGACATTTCGGGCCTAGACCCTTCAGAAAAAGGCCCAAAATGGCAGCCTTCCTCTTCTTCTGATGCTGCTTGGCCTGATGTGTTCATCCTGCTTTACACCTTGTTATCTCAGATTCTCTAGCATCTGCAGTTCCTACTATCTCTGAAGCAAAAACTTGTACTTGTTGTTAATTTGATTTGAGAATGTGGCAGTGTTATGTCTGGGCCAACCTACTGTGACGTTTTTCTTTTGAGAAAGGATGCAATGGATCACACAACCTCTTGACACAAAAAAGTCCATAATTGTTTAAGCTGGCTTTGCCAATTTTACATGAGTTATATGTGCAACCAAATGCGCCCCCCCCCCCCCCCCCCCCAAACTTTAACAGTTAACTCGTATATTGCAGTGCATAAGTTCTCCTCCTCTGGCTCAATTTTATTGGTGGACTCTGATCATATTTTTTATATATTATTAGTTCACTGTATGTTAACATTTGTTGAAATCTAGGTTGAGGTGCTGATTTCCTGATCGGACGTTTCCAGGAAGCACTCACAAGGAACGTTGGCTGGGAAATTGTCAGCCAATTCGCCTTGGTTTTCTGCCCACATGAATTAATGAATGAAGAAAAAGGGGTCTGTCAGCCCACATTTAAGTTATCAAAGCTAGAGGTAAGTTTTACTGTTCAGAGAACCAAATTGGAAAAGGAGATCATATTATTCAGTTCCATACTTTCTAGTTGGAAATAGTATATGATTAGTATATGATTAGTATAACTATATATGCAAAACCTAACTCACCAATTAAGAGTGGGTTACTTTACATAGCACTAAGTGTGTGGTTTGAGACAATTTCATTAACTGTGTAGAGTTAAAGTTGAAGCAGCGTTTTCTGAAGTTTGAAATGTGTTACTTGCTATCAAACGGCATAGGCTGCATTTCTTTATAGTAGCTACAGGATTCTATCATTTAAAATATGTCTGTAGCCTATATGTTGCCACACTTGAAAGTGGTTTAGGTGCCTACCACATTTTGCATGAAAATTACATTACCTGACTTGACCAGCTGAGACTTTATTATTTACTTCACTATGTGCAACAAGGAAATGCAAATCTCATATTTTGCAAATCACTAGCTCAGGATGAAGATGGCATGGAAACTAGCAATCCACTACATACATTATGTCTGACCCACAATGCAAATTACTGGGGTGATTGGTGATCCTTTGACAGTGACAGTGAGCTGTTGGAATGTTGCCATGAGTATGAAAGGCCTCATTTACTTAAAGTAATTAGAAGAATAGTTTCATTCATTTTCTGAGATTAAATTCCAAATTCAGAGGAGAACAGAATCCTGGAGACAGTGTTATTGTTTCTATGTAGTAAGTACAATTATTTTAATGTGTTCCAGACTATAGACTCTGATAAGAGATACAAAATGTGGAGCTGAATGAACACAGCAGGTCAATCAGCATCTCAGGAGCACAAAAGCTGACTTTTCGGGCCTAGACCCTTCATCAGAAATGGGAGAGGGGGAGAGCGTTCTGAAATAAACAGGGAGAGAGGGGGAGATGGATCGAAGATGGACAGAAGCGAAGATAGGCGGAGAGGAGACAGACAAGTTAAAGGGGTGGAGATGGAGCCAGTAAAGGTGAGTATAGGTGGGGAAGTAGGGAAGGGATAGGTCAGTCTTGGGAGGACGGACAGGTCAAGGAGGCGGGATGAGGTTAGTCGGTAGGAAATGGGGGTGCGGCTTGAGGTGGGAGGAGGGGAGAGGTGGGAGGAAGAACAGGTTCGGGCGGCGGGGTCGAGCTGGGGTGGTTTTGGGCTACAGTCGGGGGAGGGGAGATTTTGAAGCTTTTATTGGTTCTGCATTAAAGTTTTAAAAAAATCTAAATTCAAAATTCCCAAGAAAATTTGACATACAGCCTAAGCAGCTGATGTTTTTAGTTTTGCTTAATTGATGCAGCCACCATGATGTTTTTGAGATCAATTACTTTTTATTAAACATGCCACAGCAATACTATTTTACTGTATGCGTACTGCATACAATTCAAGATGATCTTGCTAGTTACCAGATATTATGTTATCCACATATTACATCAGAACAGTAATTGGGACTTGTAGCATTCATATAATATGAAAGCATTGATACAAGGACACTGAAAATGCCCGCATTTAGATATTTTTGTGAGATTATTTATTTTTTTGAGGATGCGCCTTGTAATGTAGTTATACTGGCACTTGCTGAGGCGTCGACCTGTGCAGTTTTGACTTGTATTAGGTGAGATATGGGGTTAAACCAATTGGTAGATGAATTGATTTGTATCGCACAAAAGGTTTTCATGACGATGATTGTTGTATACAATGTCACTAGCTGCTCAGAGACTTGTTCATAAGCAGGCTTCTTATTAGGGTTATCAAGGTGTAGAGCAGGATGAACACAGCAGGCCAAACAGCATCAGAGGAGCAGGAAAGCTGACGTTTTAGGTCTAGACCCTTCGGAAGCTGCTTGGCCTGCTGTGTTCATCCAGCTCTACACCTTGTTATCTCAGATTCTCTAGCATCGGCAGTTCCTACTGTCTCTGTATCAGCTTCTTATTGGGGTTAGTGGTATTAGACAGTTGCAATAGGATCACAGAAGTGGTGTTATCTAAACTGTCATTATCCATTCTCATGTTACTAATTTTTAGGCTGCTCACTAGGATTTTAAATTTTGATTACTTTCAAACTACCCAACACACAGTGCACAAACAGAATGAAGCTGAAAAGTTCAATGAAAGGACCACATAAGTAAACAATGCTCAGCGAGGTATTTGGCATTATTTTAAATGTTCACATTGAGTTTCAAATAAATGCTAGGTGCCATTAACTAATGCCAAAGAAAGATGCATTAGCCATAGATGCTTTGGCTATCTGCATGCATCATTTCTGAGCAGCTGCTGGAGAGTTTGTGATGCAACAAGCTCTCTTTTGATTTCAGTTTGAACTCTTAAAAACATATGTTTTTCTTTCCAACAATCATTTGCAGATTTTAACTTTGCAACTCATTTATCAATCAATTCTGAATTCTAAAGTGGTTAATGAGATTAGTTGTACTAAAAATTTTCAGTGGCACTATGCACCAAACTGAATATTTGTATTAGCGATTCAGCAGGCTGGTGTCGATTGACACTAGCAATGAGAGGAGAAACATTTGTACCTGAGATACTATAATCTTCACAATCATCATTGTCCAATTAAGGATGAATAGTTCACCACAGAGTGAAAAGTTTGACGAATGCATTACGTAGTTCACTGTATAATGAGCAGTATTGGCAGAGGTTTTGAATAAGCTGCATCTTTCTCTCAGTTGCAGATTAAAGAAACTGGCCAGGATTCAACCCAAAATTTACTTATTCATTTTTTTTGCTAAAGACACGTTTACATAGTTCTCACTTCATTTAGTTTATTTCTTTTATCTAATTTCTTACATGCCCCTTGACCGCACCTGCACCGGCTGCAACACTTATGAATATCCAGATGGAAGCATTCTTTGAGCAGATCAACCTTTGGACCACAGATTCGACACTGTTACCCCACAATAAGTGGTTGTAGAAATTGCAGACAAGCTAGAAGTTATTGTTTCTTTGTTAGAAGACCGCAGGAAGCTGTAATGAGATTCACAGTCGGGGTAGCGAGCTGGACTGTTGTAGATGGAATTCATAATCATTAGGTTTGCTGCCATACTGTAATAGCACTGGGCCAGGTATTCAAATGCTCCACCTAATGTTTTAGGCATGTGGGTGCAAATCCCAACAAATAGCTGTGAAATTTAAAAGCATTTAAAAAAATTTAATTGAAAGCTAGTTAAATAATGGTGACCATGAGATGATCATCTGTTGTTGTAAAAGCTCAGTTGGTTCATCAATGTTGTTTTAGGGAGGAAATTTTACCACCCTTATCTGCTCTGGCCTTCGTTTGGGCAGCAATTAAAACTTCTGAAAGGCTATGTTGGTTTAAGAAGGAATGGTGTTGTGGAAGAGAGAAGAATCAGGGCGTATGCACATCCTACTTAGATTTCTATATTCACTACCCTAAGTTGGTCAGGCAATACCCTGATTTTAAAATTCTCTTTTTTTTTACAAATTGGCCCATGGCCTTGTGTCAATCTGTATAATGGACAACTCTCTTAGTGAGATTTCTGCCCATTCCCATTTCCATAGTGCCACCATTGGCAGTGTCTGATGGAGGTTTGTGGACAAGTAATGATAAGGGTAGCGTAGAGATCAGCAGAAGTAAGTTCTATGTGGCTAAAACAATGGCATCCCTGATTGTGGATCAGGGGAATGAGTTAGAAGTGAGCTGAATGTGGTTGAGGACAAAGGGTAGAAGATCTCAATGGGTGTTTCTTAAACAATGGTTTGCTGTTTGGTGGTGGGATCATGGTTAGTGTTCAGTCAACCAAGTAGAGGGCTTTTTTTTGTTAATCAAGAGTTATGCCTTCCTTGCCAGCAGATTTAATTACAATCTTTAAGGTGTGAAAGCGAAAGTAGGGTGCAGGATTAGGGAGGAGTGAAGTTTATCGTAAGAATGTAAGTATTTTTCCTTTCTCTAATATAACGTATAACCCTTTAAAGCCCTGGAGTGTCTTTATTTACATTCAAACAATCTTTTTGGTGCTGAAGAGTCAATTTTTCAAAGCAGTGTCACATTCCTACTACTTCTAATTATTGATGGAGGTTTAAAAATATACATTTACATTTCTCTCTTTCTTTTGTCCTGTTTATTTCATTTCCTGGACTAGATTTGATATTCAATAATACAACTTCCTGATTCAGTCTGCCTACAGCTTGGCAACAGTTCATTAATCTCATTGCTGAAGAAGGCACACATTGTTTATACTATTCACACAGATGCCAGATTCCCTTAACAGGGCATCGTGCCTTTTGGATGATTGGTTCATGTGAACTTGCTGAATGAGTCCAGAGAAGGCTTGTGGACAAAGGTGAATCTCACTAAAAGCTGGCAGCATTTATTTGCTGCAATGCACAAGATACAGTATAATATTTTCCTAAGTATGTGAGTTATATACTTGAAAGGTACAACGAGACCAGTCTAGAGAAATGTGCATGTAATTAGTGCAGGAATCATTTGACCATGGATATCAATGGTCATATCAAGGTCAAAAAATAAATGTAGTTACTTCTTTAGTGGATCATTTAACTATTCTAATTTAGTTATATTCAATTTGTGTCCAGAGGAACATTTTTTTAAAAAAGGAATATACCTGTGACTTGTGCATGAATGACTATAACTATTTTGAGTTAGTGTTGAGAATATAAAGTTATATTCACCTCTGAACTATACTTAGTCACTGTTGCAGCCACTTAAATAAGCAATAGATTTGATTGCAACTGTCTGAAACCGCAATCTTAAAGTGGTGACCACTTAACCTTCCAATTGTTCTTGGAGCTATCGCTCATTCTGCTGTCATTCTCTGACGATGCAGATGCCCTTCAAATATCAGAAAAGGCATTGCCAAGCCTCAGCAGTCTGAATGTCATGGAAAGGTTAAACATTTCGAACATGTTAGTTGCAGTTCCATCTACATCACTGTTGCCTGTAACTCAATCATCCTTTAGAATCTCTGGAGAAATGCCTCATTTTCAACCTTTTAAAGACAGTGACCTTTTAAAGGGATAAGGAACACCACATATGTTAACCGTAAATACGTGCCTTGATAATTGCTTAGGAAAGTTTTTTGTTTATTTACTATCAAAAAGAAGTCTTGAAGTCAAAAGATTCAAATATAACATTTACTGAATAAATATAAAAAACAAATTGCTAGGCGTATACAATTAAAAACTGCTGATGGGAAAGCTGGCCATTCAGTATCTGAGAAAGGGTAACTTTTTTTGGAGTAACTGTCTTTGGGACTAGTTTGCTTGTAAGCATAACGTGTAACCTGGTGTTCTTTTTCAAAAGAAGCTGAACCTGTTTTGCATTGCAGAAAGTCTACTAAAGGTACTTTGCAGTGAAGGTGGCATTTTCCAAACGACTGAAAAATCCCTTAATGCGTTCCTACTCTGCTGTCACATTCCAGATTAGTTTCTCATTCAATTACAAATTAATTTTGACAGCAATCTCAAATCCTATTACATATCTATATTAAGTAGCAATGTTTTAAACAAGCTTTTATAGAGTGGTGGAAACACCAAGCAGACAACTGGTGCTGCACCATCAACACACCCTTTATTGTTATTTTTGTCTTGTCAGACTGTAAGGTTTCAAGATTCATCACTGACATTAAGTGATTTGTTTGCTGTAAACACTTTTGGTTTGGTTTATCCTGATGGCCATTCTCTAATATGAGTATTATTGCAGATTAAAGTTGTCTTTTTAGAAATTTTATTGAATACCTACTGGAGACAATGGCCCAGATCTTCTAATAGCATGATAGTCAGAGACAGAAGTTGGGTGTCAGGCCTATGCAGATGTCCTGATGAAGCTGACTCTGTGGGAATTGCCTAGGAAGTTGAAACCCTCTGCACAAAATCACCACCACCTGGATAACTATAAAATTGATCCCCAAATTCAGCACTCCTCTCAGATTACCATCCCACCCCCATCCTTGATGCTCAACTCAACATTGAACCGCTGGCCCCAATGCCCCAATTTCCCCCTCCAAGCTCTAATTCTTCTTCCCTGACTCCTGCTCATCACCATCACACCCACTCCCTTCTCCCTCCTCCCTCACCCAACCAAAACAATCCCTGGACTGGATCTGCCTGGACATACCCCACATTTCAAATTCCCTTTACTTTCACCCACTCGCCTGAAAACCTACCTCCCTTCAACCACCTGGCCTCTCTCTATCCATCACCTACCTACCTTACACAAGTAGTTTCTGACAGAAGCTGTCAAAGTGGCATACGGACCTTAAGTTGCAAAATGTGGCATGAAAGGGGGCATGGTTTCAGCGCCAATCCTCCCCAGTCCCAACTTCATGGGTTGCTGAACTCATCCACACTACTTCTGCTGGAAAGTCTCTGGCCTTGAACTTTCACCTGATAACCTACACCAGAGGTGAGTGGGCAACATTTTAGTTTGATCCTGTTTGAAAATGGAGATTCTGACCCAAATTTGAAGAATCGGGCCAATATCAATGTACTATGCAGTAGATACATCCTAACTTTGCAAATGAAACTCTTGAGTTAGTGAACTTGTGCAACAAGTGTGCCTGTGTACCCATGTACTTGTGTTATTATGGATCTCAATAGGTTTTACTGTTTCTAGTGTAGTCTCATCAATGGATTTTGTTGATTTGAATGAGGACTGCAATCAGAGTTTGCAGATGCTGAAGCCATTGTAGCAGAGGAAGGCTCCTACAAGCCTTTATTGGAATTGTGTAGCATAGTACTATGGTTGCTATCAATCTCCTAAAGCAATGCATCTTTCAGTTAATAACTTCATGGACTTTTGAAGGCCTCACGACAATGTGGTTAATTTTAACTTAACATGACTTTGCCTCTGACAGGACAGCTTGGTGGCTCAGTGGTTAGCACTGTTGCTTCACAGTGCCAGGGACCTGGATTCGATTCCACCCTTGGGTGACTGTCTGTCTGTGTGGATTTTGCGTGGTCCTCCAGTGTCTAAATGGGTTTCCTCCCACGGTCCAAAGCTTAGATTAGATTACATTCCCTATAGTGTGGAAACAGGCCCTTTGGCCCAACAAGTCCACACCAACCCACACAGCATCTGACCCAGACCCATCCCACTATAGCCCACACACCCCTGAAGACTACGGGCAATTTAGCATGGCCGATCCACCTAGCCTGCGCATCTTTGGACTGTGGGAGGAAACCAGAGCACCCGGAGGAAACCCACGCAGACGCGTGGAGAATGTGTAAACTCCACACAGACAGTGGCCCGAGGCTGGAATCGAACCCAGGTCCCTGGCGCTGTGAGGCTGCTGTGCTAACCACTGAGCCACCATGCTTCCCCTGCAGGTTAGGTGGATTAGCCATGCTAAATTGCAAATAGTGTCCAGGGATAAGCAGGCTATGTGGATTAGTCATAGGAAATGAAATGTTACAGGGATTGGGTAGGGGGTTTGGGTCTGGGTGGGATGCTGTTTGTAGCATTGGTGTGGGCTTGATGATCCAAATGGCCTGCTTCCCCACTGTGGGGATCCTAAGTATTCACTGTCCCATAAATTATTAGTGTGCTTTCAAGAATAAACTTAGCAATTTAAAGCATTATAGGTACCGGAGGGATTTGGTATTGGAGGAATGTGACGCTGGCAGACTTGGAAGAAATCATTGACCTACTTGTGGCATTGCTGTCAAGTCCTCCAGATCACTGAGACTGCAATGAGTGTGTTGCCAATTTCAGGCCAGGCTGGCATAGTCTGGTGTCATTGCCTTCTCAGCTGGTCCTGGGGGAAGAGCATATCCCATGTCTGCACCGCCCCATTCATCTGAACATTGAGGGCCCTGGTGCCAATTTTCTCTTGTCTGCCGTTTCTTGGACAAATTTCAGGAGACATGCAATGCAGCTGTGAACTGACTGTGTGCACCTGGATACACAATATGTGCTTTTAAAAATGGTGTGCCGTAAGTGATGCTAGTCTTTGGCAGACATTCAGTGAGTGATGTGTTGTTTCAGGGACAGTGGGGATAGAATCATCTGAGATGGCCGCAAGAGGATCACGGTATGTAGTTAATGAGATCTGTTGGGTAAGGTACAGTGAGAAATATTGCTGGGGCCCATGGCAACAATTCCTTCAAAAAACCTGAAGAACCTCACACTTAAGCCAAAAAAAATAACATTCAGCCCTATGCTCTGTGGACGGCGTGTTAGTGAAGGCATCTTGGCTGCCTCTTGAATAAAACTCACTGATGCTCATAATGACCTTTCTCTATAGTTAAATGCAACCTGAATATCAGTTGAGTGCAAGCACCTGCTGTTCATTTTAACTCGTGGGATCCAGTTAAACCCTTGTTGGTGAAGAGACTCCCTGCTGAAAGAGAGAATGTAGAGCAGTATTTTTAAAGATATTTTTTACAAGATGCTGTTCTGTCCCTCTTAAGGCTATTGAGCTGATGAGATCTCTAAACAGCACCAGGGACCCAGGTTCAATTTCAGCCTCGGGCAACTGTCTGTGTGGAGTTTGCACGTTCTCCCTGTGTTTGCTTGGGTTTCCTCCGGGTGCTCTGGTTTCCTCCCACAGTCCAAAGATGTGCAGGCTAGGTGGATTGGCCATGCTAAATTGCCTGTAATGTTCAGGGGTGTGTGGGATATAGGGGGATGAGTCTGGGTGGGATGCTACAAAGGATGGTGTGGACTTGTTGGGCCGAAGGGCCTGTTCCCACACTCGGAAATCTAATCTAATCTAAACGTCTGCATCCATTTGAATGGTTGCGATGATGGTTTTGCTTTGTTTTGAACCCAAGCTTTGTTTACAGGTACAGGCTTCATTTTGTTTTAAGTGAATATTTTCTCGTGGGACCAGATTCGCAGTGACAGAATATAGACTTTTATTTGGATGCATTTTGACTGTCTCAAGTTATGTGTGCACCATGCTGCTACTGAGGCCTTACATTGCTGCAGGCACTGTGTGATATCAGCTGGAGTAGCATGGGGTGGTCTACTTGAATTTCTAATCATTATTGGGGTAAAAATCATGGAGACTATATCTGTGATTTCTAGATTGGAAAGCCTGCATGTGTAGAGCATATATTTTGTAGTGTAACCAGTTGTAAAAGCCATGTTTTAGATTTCTGTTTCAGTTAACGTAAGAAATGGAGACTTTTTGCTTGAACTGTGTAAATAAGCTCAATACATTTTTAATTCAGTGGCATCCTGTGCAATTTTTTCCATTCATAAATGCCATGGCATAAAGGTCATAGACTCTTCAGTTATTAAATGTAGCTGAAGGAAGTTAGCATTAGTATTGAATTTGCTTGAGACATGGGCTCTTATCGTTCAGCCTCTGCAATATGCGCGCGCACATACATGCGCTTTGTCATTGTTGAAGAACTGGCTTACACTAAGATTTAATTTGATTAAGATCTGGTAATGAAAATATCCATGAAAAAATTTACCTATAAATATACAGTGACCATATACTTGTGCCATTAGAAAATCT
This sequence comes from Stegostoma tigrinum, assembly GCF_030684315.1. NCBI lineage: Eukaryota > Metazoa > Chordata > Chondrichthyes > Orectolobiformes > Stegostomatidae > Stegostoma > Stegostoma tigrinum. Next base: position 27,698,036 of record NC_081375.1, read on the forward strand.
TCCTGGAAAGGAAAGATGTTTTTGGTGCCTGACAGCTTGGCAGTGAAAGCCACCCATTACTCACAGGTCACTCTATACCATCTTAGATTCTGAAAGAATTTCACACTAGAAATGCCCAATGCAGTGGGAAATGTCTTTCTTTTTAAAGAACCATGTATTGGTTTGGGGATTGGGCTGGAGACTGTTGTTCACACTGAGGCTAACTCGACAGTAAAACACTTGCCATATGCAAGACCAGGGTTCAAAGCTTGGTTGACTGAGGTTAGGAATGCAGGGTGTGAAAGGGCTGACTTTACCACAATATAATTCAGCTCCTTAATTAATAAAGCAGAATGTGACTCTGCAGAAGTTATATCTTTGTCACAAGTTTTATTTTCTACCAGCGTTCAATTTTTTTTCTCCTAGTTGCTCCTTCCATTCTTCAAGGTGATCGTGGCCCTGCTTTCTTCCTAAGAAAATTGGTTGGGTTACTTGTGTTCGTTGTTTCAAGGAAGACCTAGGTATGATTGTATAAAGAAGTTAAAATTCATAAGAAATTCATGGCTGGTGCACAGAGTTCTAAGCATGTATTTACTTACATTTTGAATAGAGTTCTGCTTTCTGTCTGCAGAGAATGGGCAATATAACTCGGTTGCTTTCAGAAACATCCTGAGTGGGTCATGGTCTTGTTGTAGTTTAGCCCAAATCCATCTGTGTAAATTTAACAGTAGTAAATACAGTAGTAGTTCCAAATATGCTTTAAAAGAAATTCTATGATGCTGTAATTCTATACTATCTTCTAATCAGGGTACTAGCCATACCAATTGGTCATTTTTAAAAATTGTGTAGTTAGTATTGTGTAGGTGAACATAACTGACATTCTGGTCCAACTGGTAATACTGTCCAAAAAGATGTGCTGTGTTTCCCTCCTAAAAGTTTATATTTTGGACCTGGGTGCATTCCTGAAAATGGTCTATTCATTTAAACCACAACAATTTAATAATGTCATTTTAAAAAAAACTCATCCCTGTCCCCATCCTGAATTTCAGTTATATTCTAGCCTGCTGTCATATTATTTCACTTTATATATTCTGCCAATGTCAAGTAAGCATTTGGCCCCAGTGAAATACCAAAGCCATACCTGCAAATGGAGAAGTCTTTCAATGGTTCTTGTAACTTTTATCCATTACCGTCAAAACCCACAAATAGTAATCACAAATCCAGTTCAGGTCTCTGTGAGGATAAAGTTTTTTAAAACAAAACTCAAACTGTCATTAAATTGCAGTGTTGAAATACTTCAGAAACAAGTGAAATGGAATGCCCTCCTATGAGAGTTTGGGTTTTATCTGCTTTGTGTGCAGGAATGAATTTGGACAGAAGGTTTGAAGGATAGATATGGAAGATTGAAGAGAATTGTACTAATGTTCATAATTTGTTTTCAGCCAAACCCCTGCAAGCGTTCTAGTCTCAGCTGGTTTTATACCCAGATAATGTGCGTCTCTGTCCACGTAGCAAAGCCCAGACCCAAATATTGGGAGCATCTGTGAAGAAAAATCAGAGTTAATGTTTTGGGTATGGTAAGCCTTCCTCAGGACTTCTGAGGAAGGGTCACTGAACCTGAAACGTTAACTCTGATTTCCCTTCACAGATGTTGCCAGACCTGTTAAGCTTTCCCAGCACCTTTTGTTTTTGTTTCTGATTTACAGCATCTGCAATTGTCTTGGTTTTTATCCAAAATGTTGGTAGACAGGAGTGGCAACAGTCAGTAATCACTTGAACAATTCTAGGTACATTTTACAAAGTCATGATTAAGATACAATGAGCCAGTTCTTCTTGGATCAATTACGTTCTTTCGTGGAACGTGAATGTTTTGCAGTGATGCTCAACTTACAAGATACATCAGTGTATCCAAGCAGCATTGTAGAAGAACACCTGCATTTTTCTTTAAGGAAATACATGCTAACGATATTCCTCTACATGTTTTACTTTTATGTGGGCATGAGTAAACTGAAACCCTGAATCTGTTGTAAAAATATATTGCTAAACTAAGATTGGGTTTCCTATTAATGCTTAAACCTAAATTGCTTTAATAAGCAATTTCATATCTGATTGTTGTTTTCTTATTGGTACTATTACATTATTCTTTCTTGTGAAGATGCTGTTGTTGGACAGGGGTGGACAAAGTCAGAAGTCACATGACACCAGGTTATAGCCCAATAGGCTTATTTGAAGACGCAAGCTTCCAGAGCGGTGCTCCTTCATCAGGTGAAACACAAAGGAGTAGCACACCGAAAGCTTGTGATTTCAAATAAACGTGTTGGAATGTAACCTGGTGTCGTGTGACTACTAACTTTGATTCTTTCATGTAGAAGTGTTATTTATCGTGGTAAAGAAATTAGCAATTTTGTAATATCTATGATCATCTGTGTAATTTTTATTGGTTGATGATTCATTTGCTGAACATAATGATAATTTCCTAGTTGCCAAGCACTCAAGGCCAGTGTAACATTTCTACCAGTTGGCAAACCTAATTTCATCGTGAGCACAGCTTCTTAGACCGGCCTGTTGTCCCCTACTTTAGGACTGTTTCTTTCAGCATAGCCCACCATTTGTCAAGTATTCAGACGACTATTGAGGCATTCATTTAATGAGATCAGCACTTCATGTGTCAAGATACACAGAGAGGCAGAGACACAGTCTGTTGCACCAATTCCTTGAAGTGTCGACAAATAATACAGAGCTTTGTGAATTGTATTAAAATTTGTCTGGAGTGGCTGTCAGAAATTTCCCTTGACAGAAAAGAGGCTGCAGTTTATAGCAAATTATCAGTAACTAAGAATAGCAGCCAGTTACATCCTAATATAGGTCTGACTGCTTGCTATCGTTGATAAGAATGCTTCTCTAGCAACCTCAAAGCATGGTACAGTGTATTTGAGTTAAATCCCTCCTCAGAAATATTACAGTTCTAGGGTAATTAGATTGCATAAATAGGTGCAGCAATTTTCTGTGGGACAAGGGTTTATTTGTACTTTGGCTTCATGTGCTGGTTCAGCCAAATTCCTTCCTTCCTCATAAAATTGTGTCGCCAGGATCTTCTACGTTCAGAGCAGCCAAGGACAACCACCCTGAGCCCCCTCAGGGCAGGGGTGAGGTACGGTAAATTGTCATATTTGATGACATATGGTCTTGAAAGAGCAGTGATTAATTTCTATTTGGTTTGAGATTGGAATGTGCTGGTAAGCTTTTCCATTCCTTAAAAGAGGATAGAAGACTGTCAGGGCTTAACCTAATTACATGCCTGATTTATCAATGTCTTATTTTCACATTTTTTGAGGGTTTTAGTTATATCTGTGAGAAACAATCATGACCTCGGTACAAATCTGTAGACAGTTTTTTTGAAATCTTAGTCAAACACTGAAGCATAGATTAGAGGTAAAGCTTTTCGAGTAATAAAGCTGTTCTAATTTGTTTTCCAAGTTGCGGTCACAATTGGCCTCATAGATTGTAACATAAGCAATCACTGCAATTAAAAACATAAAATGATCAAATATGAACTGAAATGTGTCACTTATTCATACTCTTCTTTCTTATGCTTTCTTTCCTTTTCTCATCTGAAAGCAAACCAGTGATATATGGCTCATACTGCTAAAGCTGAACCTTTTGTCATTTGAAATATTGTTGATTTTTTTAAAAATTGACATAGAAAATGGATAAAAGATTGTTTCAGTTAGGAGGAAAATGTTTTTTTTTCCTCTCCCTCTGTGCCAAAGTCAGTGCCCAAACCTGTGTAAAACCTGAAGTTAATTTCTGCACAAACTGTCCACTGGACCAAGGTTTTCCAAAGGCCTACAGCTGACCCAGATTCGAATGTATTGACTGAAAGAGTAATACGAGAGATTTGTTTGCTTTGTACTCTTAAAAAGTGGCCTGGAACTGTAAGCTTTTATTGTCTCCATTTGAGATGCATAAGATCATAAGATGTCGGAGTAGAAGTGGGCCATTTCCCAGCTGATATTTCTTTTGCTGGAAAACCAGTCCAGATTTCAGAAAGGGGTGAGAGAATGAAAAAGTGACAAGATTTTTTTTCACTAGCTGCCGAATTGGCAGTAAGGAGACAAACATGTAATTAGTATGAAAGCATAAGCATTAGAAGACATTGTTTCACACTGTGCAGGCATTGGAGTGTGAAATACATCAGGCAAATGGTAACCAGGTTGATCACAGCTTTGAGAGGGGAACCAAAAGGAGGGGTTATTTGGACCAGGATACTCACACTTAACTCAATGGGTATATATTTACGTCTATATTCTGTTCTTGCTCTTAAATTTACAATTATAACAGAACCTGCCTCTGCAAAGCATGTAATTACTCTCTTGGGCTGTCTAGCACATATTTAGTGTAATATTTATATGGAACATTTCCATTTAGTTATAACCACAGAAATTTCTAATGGAAAAAATTGATAGGAAATGTGTGTAGATTTATGATTTATTGCTGATATAGAGTAACAGTGAAGGATTGGATTTCCTTTTGTGGAAGATTAGCAGATCCTCAGAAATTGCATAAACCATGGCTAGAGAGAGGTGGGGGCCCTCTAAACCTCTGCAAAAGTTTATTCGTGAGGTTTGTGGCTGGTGAAGTGCATGATGCATTCAAGTCAAAAATGTTGCATTGAATGTCATTATCAGTGTTCCTGCCAGAATTTTTTTTATTTGCTCATTGGCCTAGACAGCATGCTTATATCCTGTGTTTTATTGCTCATCCCTGGTTGACTTTGAGACAATAGGCCTCCTTAAACTACTGAAATTTATTTTTAGATTAGAATCTAGTAGAAGAATTAGATTGGATTAGAATCCCTCCAGTGTGGAAGCAAGCCATTCGGCCCATCGAGCCTATACCAACCCTCTGAAACGCATCTCAACCCAGACACAGCCCCTAACCCCATCCCTATAACCCCATACCTGACATGGTCAATCCACCTAGCCCACACATCTTTGGACTGTGTGAGGAAACGGAAGCACTCATGCAGACATGGGGAGAATGTGTAAACTCCATACAAACAGTCAACCAAGGCTGGAATTGAATCTGGGTCCCTGGTGCTGTGAAGCAGCATTACTAACCATTGAGCCCACTGTGCCACCTGCCATCTGGTATAGGTAGTCTCTCAATGCCATTGGGGAGTGAGTTCCAGGATTCTGACTGAGTGAACTGAAGGAATGATCATACACTTCCAAGCCAAGATGGTGAGTGGCTTGGAGGGTATTTGTAGGTGTTCTTGTTCCCATATAGTTGCAGCTCTAGTCCTTGTAGAAGTACATGCTGTTGTACTTAGACGGTGCTATCGGAAGAGCCTTGGCAAATTTCTGCACAACATCTTGTAGATGGCACATGCTGCTGCTACTGACTGGTGGTAGTGGGAGCAAGTGCTTGTGGATGTGGTGCCAATCAAGTGGGCTGCTTTGAACTGGATGGTCTCCAGCTCCTTGAGTCTTGTTGGAGCTGCACCCATTCAGGGAAGTGGGGAGTGCTAGCCACACTCCTGACTTGGCCAGTGCCATGTGCAATTCCTCAGATACTGAGAATACATTCGTTGCAAAAATAATTCTTGACCAAGTGTACTATTCAAATGCAGTAATTTCATGACTGTGATTCATATCTTTTGATATTGTGGAACTTTTATAATGTGTATGATTTTGTGATGTTAATCTGAACTATATTAGTAGAAGAGAATTGATTTTTAGCAACTCCTCCTTTAACTTACAGGTTGTGACCTGAACCATGGGAGTCATTGTACAAGATGATAAGCCAGCAGGAGTCAAGGCCCCAGATGGAGGCTGGGGCTGGGCCGTTCTCATTGGATGCTTTGTCATCACTGGATTCTCATATGCTTTTCCAAAAGCTGTTAGTGTTTTCTTCAAGGAGTTGATTAAAGAGTTCCACATTGGGTACAGCGATACAGCTTGGATCTCCTCCATTCTTCTTGCTATGTTATATGGAACAGGTAAGGCATTTGGTGTTCAGGAAACATTGTATAGGTGATACTTTGTTAACAAAAGTGATTTTCAAAATACAGCATTCAATGTTTAGTTCTGAAGTTTGATTTCACAAAATTTACTGACTTTCATGAAAGATATTTATAACCATTGTCAAACCCAAATAATTTATAAGAGGCAGGTGGACAGAATCTTTTGAATTTTCTCCCCTTTACTCGAAGACACCAAGTTCCTTTAATTGTGATTTAGTTCAACAGCAGCAGTCACTCTCTCTGACCTTGCTGAAATGGCCTCTAATCATATTGACTTTACACCAAGTGTTGATAGGTGGGGAATGCTCACCACTCTCTAGGTGAAGAATTTTTCCTGATCTCAGGCCTTATCCTTGAACTGTGACCCCTGGTTCTGAACTCCCTGGTCATCAGGAGCATCCTTCCTGTGTTCATCCTGTCTCGTCCTATCCCAACTTTATAAGTTTACACAAATACGCACACCACGTGCACACACCGCACACACAGTTCACCCCATCCCATTCTTCTAAACACCATTGAATAAATCCTAACTGGACTGGCCTGTCTTCATATGTCAGTCCTGCTATCTCGAGAATCAGTTTGGTAAACCTTTATTGCATTCCTGTCACCAGAACACCCTTTCCCAAATAAGGACACCAAACTGCAAATGAGTTCCGGTCAATAGTAACTCCCAAGGGGGACTTAGCAGTGGTCATATGGTCGAATTTTAACAAAAGATGGTTGGGTTCTCTTTTGTTTGATAAAATTGCACAATTATGTCAGAAATCCGTTACCTCCATGCAGTTTAGGGCTGGAACCGGGGCATTTCTTGTCTGTGTTACAAATGATGCTTTTCCTCAACGACTGGGTAGCATAAATGGTCTGAGATAATGAGGTGTAGAGTTGGGTGAACACAGGCCAAGCAGCATCAGAGGAGCAGGAATGCTGACGTTTTGGGTCGAGATCCTTCACCTTGTAATCTCAGATTCTCCAGCATCGGCAGTTCCTACTAACTCTCAGCATAAGTGGTCTTCTTTTTATTAACTTCCCTGCCTCTCTATCAGCGGGAAAATAACCGTGCATTGACATGCACTAGGCTTTAGAGGTAATATATTTATAAGCTGTAATTAGCAGCCACTTATCTGAGAGAGTCCATCAACTGCACTTCAAAATGTACAGGCTGTGAATCCCTGCGATCTCCTGGGGATGTGAAAGTCATTAGCAAAGGCAAGTTCTGCTTTTAAAATTTCAAAGGGTGTGTTTGCAGTGAATAAAGTACAGCAGAGAATTCAGTAATTGAGAGTATGGGACAGATTTTGATAGGAAGTGTCAGGTATAAGGGACAACTAATTTTCTTATTAAAAATGGTTTCAGTTTGGAAAAATGTGTTGGGCTGCCTTACAAACATGCTTGTCGACATCCAATTCATCATCACTTGTTCCAGCTTGGAACAGGAAAATCTATCTCAAAATACCAAACACAATGAAAAAAGCTGTTTTTCACCAACCCATTGTCCTAGTTGTGCTTACATTAAAGCAGCAAACGGATGAAAATAGTAAAACAAGAATCTCCTTCCATGTGGTTCCCTTGAATTCCAAGTGGGTGTCAACATTACTGCCTGAAACGGGCAGGTGATTGTTCACTTTCTGTGTTCAATGAATCAGTGCGGGGGGTGGTCACAGAGCAAGAAGCAGCTTTCGCTCAAATCAAACAACAAATAATAGCGACAACACCAGTGCTAAAATATTATTATGTTTATGAAGAAGCCACCCTACAGCTTAAAGCCAATGAGAGAGAGGATTTAGAGCAACTGTCATGGCACAAGGACTACCAGATGCTGCTGCATTCAGAGTATTCACACAAGTACAATGATGCTAGCCCCCAGGTCAAGAAAACATACCTGGCTGTTTAGTAATTTAACAACTCTCTATGTCAGAGAGAGTAAGTGATGTGTGGAGTCTGACCGCAAGTCATTTCAAAGCATCATTCTCAAACTGCTTCAATGTGCGACAAAAAGTTTGCAAAGATTGTTTACCTTATTGACAGTTTGTCACCAGGAAATGAAATATAAGCAAAGGAAGCAGCTGTCCGTCTTCACACATTGTCGAGAGCTCCATTCCCTGTGAAGGAAGTTGATGTTAGTAAATGAGTTTAAAATATTCTTGTTTCAACAAGAGGCAACACTTGTCACATAGCAACAGTGCCCAGGGAAACCATGTCACTACAGGGACAAGCAGATACAGAAGAACAGACCACAGCTTGCACATATATCATAAAGACTTAAATGCTTTAAAGCAAAGGCCCAAACCTTCCAGTTACTTGTCTGAACCTGTTTCCAACATTGACCAGACTCAAAACTATCCACTGACCCTCCTCCAATTTGTTTTCCAATCTTCCAATGGACGTATTTGGCAAAACTTCCTTCAGTTATGTGAGTGAATGGGTGAATATGTAGGTGGGTAAGTGAGTCCAGCAGGTGTAGTCATTGGGTAAGGGTGTGGAGTGGGTGAAGTATGTAGGTGGGGTGGGGGCAGCTGTGTGAGATGGGGATGCTGATCAACTCGGGTGATGGGGTCTGGAGAATTCGTGGACAGCGAGGTCTAGTCAAGTTGGGACAGGGTGGAGCAGGGCAGTCACAAAAGGGTCTTGTGTTGGCATCTAGTCAGGTTTTGGGAACAATCTGGGGAGATGGGAGATGCACAGTTAGGTCTGGTCAAAATGGTAGTGAGTGGGGGAGAATTGGGTGTGGGGTGATTGGTCAGTCGTATAATTACTCAGGAGTTAGACTGTAATTTTTCCATTTCACATTTTCCTTGGATGGCTGTCCAAGTAGATACATTGGGACTGTTCAAAGTCTCTGACTGAAACTCTGATTTGGAAACTTCTGTTGGAGGGTCCCAAGGTGCAGGGGAATTGCCCGCCAGAAGTTCACGCTTTTTAGAAATTCGCACAGAGCCAGTGCATCAGTGATAATAAAATGTGAGGCTGGATGAACACAGCAGGCCAAGCAGCATCTCAGGAGCACAAAAGCTGACGTTTCGGGCCTAGACCCTTCATCAGAGCGGGGGATGGGGGGAGGGAACTGGAATAAATAGGGAGAGAGGGGGAGGCGGACCGAAGATGGAGAGTAAAGAAGATAGGTGGAGAGGGTGTAGGTAGGGAGGGGATAGGTCAGTCCAGGGAAGACGGACAGGTCAAGGAGGTGGGATGAGGTTAGTAGGTAGCTGGGGGTGCGGCTTGGGGTGGGAGGAAGGGATGGGTGAGAGGAAGAACCGGTTAGGGAGGCAGAGACAGGTTGGACTGGTTTTGGGATGCAGTGGGTGGGGCGGAAGAGCTGGGCTGGTTCTGTGCATCACTGCATCAGTGAGTTTGGTCTTATATGCTGGTTTACACATCTAGTCTCAGGCTATTCAAAGGCTGGAAGATCTGGGCCTGTGTACAATGCCTGTGTGAGGACAGACTAAAATGGATCAAGCTAGGAAAAAATCTGCTTTTTTTATGCCTTTTTTTTAAAAAAAGGGTTATTTCAACTAGGTGTGTGATGTGACTTGCAAAGAATGTATGCAGTTTCTTTATTCTTTGTTTTGCGGAGAGCGGGTGTTCAAATACACATGTACCTTTTGTAAATTGTAGCTGGCCAAAGTCATGTGACCCCTGTCATGAGTTTTTTTAAGAAGTCTTCATGATTGCAGCCATCTTACACACTGCATGGAACAAGTATTTTGTCAATTATTCTAGTAGGATTTGCATTTGTGCTGGGCCGGACTGTACAAAAATCTTCCTCGAAACTACTAGCTTTTCTTTGATTGCTCAAGCCATTGAGGTTTGCAGTTTGTGCAAAGGAACTACTTTTCACACAGCTCTGAACATCAGTGTTTCTTCCTGGTAAATCTATGAGTTCATGCTTACATGACTTGCTGATGGTATCAGTGACAAACAAATTTACCAGTTTCCTTTTCCTTCATTGTACCTCCGCCTATCAATATTTTTAGATAACACATTTCTCCGAAGTGGTTAAGAAACCAGTTTATAATTTTCATAAACATTTTTCAAAATAAGAGGTGCTGTTGACTCAACAAGATCATCCAGCAAGTAAGATAGAAGCTTTTTTTTTAATCCCCTCATGACTAAGGATGGGAAAACTGTCTAAGTAAGATTTTTGCTTTAAAGTGTTTATTCAGCAATTTCTGAGATAGGGTAAGAGTTGGATGAGGCATGCATTACCTTCCAGCACTTTGAATACGGCTATTTACGATGATGATTAGTTCCCCTCAGGCCATTCCTCAACAGTGAGATGATTTCTAATTGTAAATAAAAGACGGTGCGATCATATAATTCTGGTGCAGTGAAGATGTTGTGTCAAAGTAAAACCCTGCACAATGCCTGCCCTTAAGGCATTAATTGGAATTACTTGTGACCCACCAGACTTGAAATGCCAATATCCACTTGCAGCCTTGGACACTTGTAATCAAAATTACCAATAGAAACCTGCCCTTTAAAGAAGATGCTTGTTTGGCATGCGTTAGTGAGCTCTGAGCAGTGGTTTTTCTACTAGTACAGCACAGGAACAGCTTTATTAGCTTTAACATTCTGTCCACCTTTGCTGATGAATCTCAAATTTTGCCTTGAGAGATCATTCATTTAAATGGGTTTCTGTAGACCTCAATCAGGTTCCCCCCCAATCTCCGATTTTCTAATAAAAATAATCCTAATCTACTCAACCTTTCCTCATAGCTAGCACCCTCCATTATTGCACTGCAATTTTAATATTCATTTTAAGTGTATGCTTATTGTGTCAATTTTGTCAAACCCATTGGAGAATTCAACTAGTTTTTGGATTCTTTCAGGTTCTGGGTAAGTAAATTAATAGGAAACACTTTTGCACAGTGGCTAGTGGCACGTGTTTTGTACTCTTATCAAGCTGGCAATGAACAACTTTCTGGAACAGGAAGAGGCCTCAGTATTCATGTTACAGTTGTATGAGACTTTGGTTTGGCCATATTTAGAATACTGCGCACAGTTCTGGTCGCCACACTACCAAAAGAATGTGGATGCTTTGGAGACGGTGTAGAGGAGGTTCACCAGGATGTTGCCTGGTATGGAGGGTGCTAGCTATGAGGAAAGGTTGAGTAGATTAGGATTATTTTTATTAGAAAGTCGGAGATTGAGGAGGGGGTGCCTGATTGAGGTCTACAAAATTATGAGGAGGTATAGACAAGTTGGATAGCAAGAAGCTTTTTCCCAGAGTGGGGGACTCAATTACTAGGGGTCATGAGTTCAAAGTGAGAAGAGGAAATTTTATGGGAGATAGGAGTGGAAAGTTCTTTATGCAGAGGCTGGTAGGTGCCTGGAACGCATTGCCAGTGGAGGTGGTAGACGCAGACACAATAGTGTCTTTTAAGATGTATCTGGACAAGTACATGGATGGGCAGGGAGCAAAGGGATGCAGACCCTTAGAAAGTAGATGACAGGTTTAGACAGAGGATCTTGATCGCAGGCTTGGAGGGCCGACGGGCCTGTTGCTGTGCTGTAATTTTCTTCTTTTCTTTATTCCTTCTGTCACTATCAACAATGGTATTTGTCATGTGGCTACTTCAAATAATTCACATATGTTCACCAGATATTTTTGGAACCTGTCTTTTTAATTGTTGAAGTTTCCTTTAGGGACCTAGCAGCCCCTAATCTGGAAATAGTTGTCAGAGTGCAGCGTTGTGTGCAAGATGCAATTTAAACATGAGAAATATGGAAAAATTTGAATATTCAGCCCCCAAGACTGCTCTAGTATTCAGTAAGATCAGCTGTACCTTGCTACACTATCTGCATATTTCTTCATTCCCTAAGTATCCAAACATCTATGAACCACCGTACAGAAAGTATTCTGTAACTGAGCAGGCACAGTTTGAAAGCGTAAGAATTTTACATTTCCCCTCAGTTTGGTCCCCTTTGACCTTAGATTGTGACCCCTACGTATAAATTGTCTGGCTTCAGTTAGACTACCTCATTATTAAAGTCTTGGTGATATAGTCATAAAAATGTTGCACTGACCATGAGTGCTTAGCAACTAGGAAATTATCAGTATGTTCAATAAATGAATCATTAACTCAGAATAAAAATTACACAAATGATCATAGGTATTATAAAATTAGGCCTAACCTACTCAGTGTTTCATCATAGGGCATAGTGTTTCATCTCAGTAATCCATCTAGTATGCCTTTGTGGCACTCTATCTAAGGCAATCATTCTCCTGGTAAGGATTCTAAGATTGAACATTACTCTGGAGTTTTTTTTCTGAGTAAGGCCTTATATAATTTTTGTAAGTTTTCTTTTCTTTTGCTCTCCAATCTCTTTGCAGTAAAAGATAATGTGCTTCTTGCTTGCTTGCTCTGCTTGCATGTTAACTTTCTATGATTCATGTCATGGATAGCCAAGCCTTTGAATGCCAGAATTTCGCAGTTGCTCACCAATTTTTCACCAATTTTTTTTCTGCTTTCTCAGCCAAAGTGGATAACTTCTTACTACTTCACATCATTTTCTACTGGTTAGTTTCTTGCCTACTCACTGAAACTTCTGATATCTGTTTGCAGCTTCCTTCCAGTTTACATTCTGACCTAATTTGTCTTGTCAGCAAACTCCAATATATGACATGTGATCCCCTCATCTAAACTCTTGATCTAGATTGTAAATTGAGGCCTAACTAATTTGGTGGCTATCAGCCATTACCTGTTGTGAGAGTCTAAGCCTTCTGAGATACATTGAAAATGGCTTTGCCCATGGACCACATGCTGTGGCTCTTGTTGTCTTCAAATTGGATCTCTGTGCCCATGTGACTGTCCTGGGGAGGGACCTGTTGCTAACGAGAAAGCAACTGGTGTTGCTTCTCATGATGCTGTTGTTTTTGCAGTTGCTGCTCCTCCTGTTTCTCGTCAGAGGTCAAGGTAGAGCAGCAAAAGCTGCTTCAAATCTGTAGTGAAGGCAGACAGCTGAGGATTGCAACTTGAGGTGAGTTCACGTCCAAGATGAGCAAAGTGGCTTCTAACAAATTGTCAAGCAGAGAATGCAAACTTTCAGAAGAAGGGCTGTGAGCTCCAACCTCTCATGTGGGTGTGGCAGCAGCACTTCACTGTTTTGAAGACTTCCCAGCCAGTACACAGACCACCCTCTGCGTTCTGCTCTGATTGATCCTAGCAAGTTCCACACATTACTAGAATGGTGTATTAAATCTCTAGTTTGCCGTGAATTTAGATTTCATGACCTTTACAGGAACTCCTGGTTGCTTGCAAACCCACATGGTCTAAATCTAGAAATGGATAGACCACGTGAGTTCCCAACGCAACAACATCGGTCGAGCCTTTAACCCCCACATCTGTATCAGAACACTGTATCATCAACCCCTCCCCCTGCCGCCATTCTTCTGCCCTTTAACTCCAGCAGTTAGAATTCTGCCCTTTTATTTCTCTTCCTTTTATACTAACTTTGACATTGCTTTCACCTACTTTAACATGCTGTTGATTTTCCCATCTTCAGTCTGATTCACTAACGAGATAAACTTTTGGATGGCTTATATTCCTCACAACACCAGTATCATCCATGACTTCTGGAAAATTGTCATACAGAATTTGAAGAATCTAAACTAGAGTTAGATTCAAGTCTGAAGCTTAAGATTGCAGGTCAAAACACATTCTGTGCATTGTGAAAATACTGTATAAAGTAAACCAATGCTTCTCATACCCCTTGCTAATCAACCCTTTTTCTTTCTTGTGCGGTCAATCACTCTTACACTACTTACTCTATTTTACAAACACTGTAAATTGCTCTTAAGGACCTTTTAAAATTCCAAAACTTATTCCTTCTTCCAGTAACGACAAGCTGTTGAAGCTGAAGCTTAGCATTAAACCTAAACTCTTAATCACTGCAGCTTGAAATATTCCTTTCATTCTCGGTGGCCTACTACAGAATTGCTCTTTGCCCTTTACCTAGATTAATAAATGTCGTTGTTACACAATTGACCCAAGTGAATGTTTGGCAAAATGTGTTCTTTGCAATCAAGCATTTAAGTTTGTAACTTTGTAATGTTGGATAATGGATCTTTGATTTGACTTTGAGTTTTGCTGTGGTGTCAGAATCTTTACAAAAGACTAAACTGAGTCTTTGAAAGTTCTTCCTTCTCCAGTAATCAGCTGAGTAATTTTCTTCCTCCTGTCTTTTACGCAGGGCCTTTGTGCAGTATTCTGGTGAATCGCTTTGGCTGTCGTCCTGTTATGATGGTAGGAGGCCTGTTTGCATCAGGAGGTATGATACTTGCCTCACTGTGCACCAGCATCATCCAGCTCTATTTAACTGCTGGCGTTATCACTGGTAAGAAACACCAGTCTTCTTTTTTTTAAACAAAGTATTCCTGGAAATCTGAAATAAAACAGAAAATGCTGGACACTCCCAGCAAGTTGGGCAGTATCTATTGGAGAGATGAAAATTTTCACTCTTTGTAGCTGCCGCCTGACATTCTAAATATTTCTGGAATTTTCTGTTTAATTTCTACAGTAAAACATTATGTCTCAAGTCTCTACAACTCCTGATGATTTAAGTATCTCAAATTATATGTTAACTACCTAAACTGGAAAAAGTACACCTTTTCTTCATTACACAGATTTTTGAGTTACTATCGTTCTAATCAGTTAACATTTCATTATTGTAGAGATTCACATAATCATACAGCAGACAGGAAGAATATTGGCTCTGTGCCTTTCGGAGCCCAATTAGTCCCAATCTCCTGCTCCTTCTGCAATAACCTAGGAATATCTTTCCAATATGTACTTGAAATGAGTTCCCTTAGAAAGTTTATTGTTGAAACTGTACATTGGCTGCTTGAGATGCAGTACCAATTGTTTTGTCTTGGTCATATTTTGAAGGTATCTCACATGAACTTAACATCTAAAATTCTGCAGCCAGCATCCTATTTTTGCACCAAGTCCCTCTCACCTGGCACCCATGCTCTTGACTTGCATGGGCTTCTTGCTTGGTAATGCCTCAATTTTAAAAGTCTCTTTCTGTTGCTAACATCTCTCCATATGGCCCTCCGTTTTGCTAACATCCTTCAGCCATACAATTCATTGAGATCTCTACCCTTCAATTCTGTCTCCCGAAATTCTAACCCATACATCATCAACTGTATTTTCTATAACGTGGGTGCTGGAGTTCTCTTCCCAATTATCTCTACCTCTGTTTCGTTTTGAAGCTCCTTTTTTTCCAACCTTTTTGTCATCTGTCCTAATACCTTATGATGTTTGATGTCAAATTGTGTTTGAGAATCCTCCCCCGAGATAGCTTGGGACCTGTATTTTGGTTTTAATTCATTATTTCACTTAACTGTAAATAGTGCCTTAACTTTTTTTTAAAAAACTGCTTAACCGGTGGAATTATGTTTTTGTTTTCATTGCAGGTCTTGGTCTGGCCTTGAACTTTCAACCATCTCTCATCATGGTAAACGTTTATTTTAACAAGCGTCGCCCATTGGCAAATGGCTTGTCTGCAGCTGGGAGCCCCGTGTTCCTGTGTTGCCTCTCTCCATTGGGCCAGATCCTGTCTAAAGTTTATGGATGGCGAGGAGGTTTTCTCATTCTTGGGGGTCTACTGCTGAACTGCTGTGCCTGTGCAGCCCTGATGAGACCCCTGAAACCAAGCCGTAAAGAAAAGGAAATGATAGAACAAACAAAGGAAACAGAGAAGCAGAAGAAGAAAAAGAAACTTCTGGATTTCACTGTCTTTAAGGATCGAGGCTTCCTGATATACACCGTAGCTGCTTCCATCATGGTCTTCGGTCTCTTTGTTCCTCCTGTGTTCATAGTCAACTATGCAAAAGATATAGGAGTGCCAGACACAGATGCTGCTTTCTTGTTGTCTATCTTGGGTTTTGTTGATATATTTGCTCGACCTCTTAGTGGCATCCTTGCTGGGTTGAAGGTCATCCGGCCTCGCTGTGTGTATCTTTTCAGCTTTGCTATGATTTTCAATGGAATTACCGATCTAGGAGGCTCCTTTGCTCGTGATTATGTTGGTCTGACGGTGTTTTGCATTTTCTTTGGAATGTCCTATGGCATGGTCGGAGCATTGCAGTTTGAGGTCTTGATGGCGATCGTTGGAACTGAGAAGTTTTCCAGTGCCATTGGGCTTGTATTGCTGATTGAAGCCATGGCAGTCTTGGTTGGTCCTCCAGGAGCAGGTAAGTGTGTGTGCATGTGTGTTTTTACAACTATGTTTGTGGGAAGAGACTGGCTTGAATCTTCTCTTATAGTATAGAAGTAAAAACCCTAGAAAAACATGATGTGCATATTGAATGCCATTTGTCAATTATCATTTGAGCCATTTAGGTTTTCATTGTGTCAGTTCAAATGAATAATCCCAGGCAGCAGTGGTGCTTCTTCAGTGCAATGACCAAAGCAATTAGCATAAAAAATAGTTGGTATTCAGAGTTGCAGATGTATAACTACTTTTAACGAAAAGAAAATAGGAGCTCTATGACCTGTTATGGCAAAAAAAAGTGTTCTGTTCCTGCAATCTGTTCTTTTTTCTAAATTCTTGCTCGCCATCCCCTCTGACAATCCTAAATACAGTCCATGAGAATTACATGGTCTCCTTTTCTGATTTCCTTCCCAAGAGGGATTTGGACACATGATTTTTCAGTAACTGGCCAAGAGAAATGGCGGAACATTCGGGAAGTCATTTAGAACACTCATAGTCTGTCATAGTGTGTCTGTTTACTTCTTGGAGTTGCAGGCAAAATGGGCTTTTTCCAGGATAGAGTGAATAGTTTTTGACCTGAATGATGTGATGTACTCACTTGATTGGATTTGAAGTAAATGTATTGAATTTCTGTTCATTTTGTACTTGTTACAGGAAAATTATTTGATGCCACCAAGAATTTCACGTATGTTTTCTATTTGGCTGGGTGTGAAGTAGTCCTGTCTGCCATTGTACTGGCTCTTGGAAACTTCTTTTGTTTACGTAAAAGTAAACCTGAGTCACCTGTAAAAGAACAAAAGGAAAATGTGGAAGAAGGGGAAAGACCAAAGGAACCAGAAGCAGTGGATTCCATAGAGGTGGAGCAATTCTTAAAAGATGAGACTGGAAAAAATGGTGAAATTTTACCCACACCAGAAACGAGTGTATGAAGTTTTCAGTGAAGGAAGAAACAGAATGTTTACAAAAGGTCAAGAGAAACAAGTTTGTGTATTTATTTAGAAATGTGAGGAATCTCCATGTTTAATGGTAAGAGTAGTCTATTGTGCAGAATAGTTTTGTGATTTTGTTTTTGTTTAAATTGCTGCCTTGCATTCGTCATTCATGTGTGTCTTTCACAAAGATGTTTTTCAATGTAAAGGTATCTGTTGAAATTGTGGAGATGCTTTAAGGACATTCTGAAAAATCAAATCTACAGATTGGAATTCCACAAAATAGGAAGGATGTAGGTTGCACAAAGCAATTTCAGTTAACAACACAATTAATGACAACAGTACATCTGCAGTATGGCTCACAGTATTGGTCACCAAACGCTGGTTTCCATAACTTATGAGAGTGGCAGATACTCACTTAGTGAAGCAGCAAGTGTTAAAAAAATTTCTAAACGAGAACGTCAACACCGCATCAGCTTTAGCTCCATGTTAATATTACTTCCGAGTTTTAAATGCAGACTTCCATTGTTTAAATTCAATAACAATTAAGAAAGTAAGCTTCAAGTAAGTAGGGAACTTAAAAGGTTATGAATAAAAACAAAGATAGTAGGCACTGCTGATGTTGGAGAATCTGAGATAACATGGTGTGAGGCTGGATGATCACAGCAGGCCAAGCAGCAGAGGAGCAGGAAAGCTGACGTTTCCTTTCCTTTTCTGAAGAAGGGTCTAGGCCTGAAACGTCGGCCTTCTTGCTCCTCTGCTGCTGCTTGGCCTGCTGTGTTCCTCCAGCTTCGCACCGTGTTATCTCATGAATAAAAACAAAGACTTTTTTCCCCCAAACTTGGTAGTTGTTGATATTGGCCTGATGCCAATTGATCCACCAGTGATTCAAATAATCTCAAACACAAAGCTGACACCTCGTACTGCAACCTGAAACTGACCTGTGAAGACTTTTTTTAATTCCAGTTATATTTTTCCTAGTGTATTAAAACAATCATTCTGTTTCTTACCAAATCGTGTGTGTCTGACTAAATAATTGTTTTAAATGGATTCTTCATTGGAATTGTGGACAAGTGGCCTTTTTGTCCTAAAAAGATTCCTACCTATAGTGACCTGTAAAATGCGGTACTCAACAGATGGAGAGCTTGAATCAATGTTTCACTATGGACTGTGTTCTGAAGCTTGAATACACTGCAGTATACTGTCAGTAAAAGCAATTCTAACTTAATTGATTACATTATCAAGTAAACGTGAAGATCCATGCCTTTTACTAATGTTCACATACAGACATCAATTTTGTGATATCACTATATTCTGAGAAAGAAGACTGCTTTATTTCTACTTGAATTCACTTCAATAGTGTTCTTGATTTCTACATAACTCCTAATTAAACCTTTTCACTTTATTTACCAAGATTAGTGGTTATGTTGCAACAGCTCAACATAGCCAGGTTATCAGTGCCCAATCCCAAGATTACTTCATCTTTAAATGTGGATTCAAGGTGACCAAACCACCTTTTACAAAAACCCTTTCTATTAGATTGCTGATGGAACTTAAAAAGGGTACAACGAGGTTCATTAGTCACACAATAAGGGAAATGTTTTAAGTTTTGCACCAGCAAGCTTGTGTATTTTAAACGTATTAGCCATATGACAGACAGAATTGTGTATTGCCAAGGAAGAAACAAATAGATTGAAAATACAATCTTGGTGCGATGACACATGGTCTGAGGCTTACAGTTAGGTATTTGCCTCAAACTGCTCCTCAAACTCCTGCTTAACTAAAAGATGGAAATTAAAGAAAGTCTGATCCTAGGATGAAGATCTGAAAAGGCCTGAGAATGCTTAATATTATCCCCATATGTGCTAATAAATAGATAATTTCAGAGATAATGTATAACAGATTTCAAGACTTTAAATAATTCAGTGGGATGTAAGACTGATGGGAATGAATTTCTGGCAGTAATTCACCCTGTCTAATTTTAATTTCTTTTAGCTTCAGTATGTAATGATGATGTGCCATCTACCATTTTGCACTTATACTGAGGTTGAATTTCAACTCCATTCCAACCAAGTTCTTCTAAACTACTGCATTGTCAGTAATTGTATTGTAGGCTTGACTAAATGATGAGATGCATTAAATGAAAGTTAAGGAAAGGATAAGAAAATACTCTCAATTGCCTTTGCTTGTCTGCAACAGAACCACTGTGGAAACCATTAAAGTGCATCTTTACCAGCATGGAAGAAAGCTTAAGATTTTATAGATGCAAATACTTAGGATAACAAAGGGTAGATTTGATTTTGGATGATTCTTAATTGCTCTCTCTAATGAACCAATGCATGAGGGTTTAGATTTGCAACTTACCCAGGGAACCTATTGAATATGTATTTTAATTGGTTTCAGGTTCTATAATGGACACTTGATATGCAATACAGACTACTGCCTGGGCATTAAGTCAAACCTAGCCCTTAGTGTCTCTTACACACTTTGAGGACTACCTGAACATTTCAGCACTGTGTTCTTTTAATACGAAGTGTCCATGTAGAAAATTTGATATATTGAAAGCTAGTTTTTTTTAAGTACCTGTTTGTTTTTGTTATCATCCTGTCATTCATAACCATCCCTTTTCTGCACAAACCTAGTGAAAACATTCCATTAAATGAACTCATCAATTTTACTCCCAGCATTTTCTTTTCTCTGAATTTTAACATTTTTTAAATTTAAAAAGTCTATGGTACTTTTTGCCAGTGAAGTTCTATAGGATCCTATTCTACAGATTGAAAAGTGTATGCTTTTCAAGTTAGATATGTTGGTGCTTCAACTTTAGCATGGTTGCAAATCTAGTATTACTAGATTGTCCATCTTGTTGCATGTGGCAGTCTGTGGCTCCCATTAAGGTTAATAAAGGACAATTGAGCAATTCACGATACGCTGTTGGTGTCTCCTACAAGCTCAGATTTTACAGTCTTGTCACATCCTGGCATTTTTAAGTATTGTACAAATCATAGGGTAGGGTCCCTGCCTCCTGAGCCAGAGGATCTGGGGTTCAAGTCTCATTTAAGGACTTGTGGCCGTGGAAGGGGTATTTGTGACATGGTCAAGAAAAATGCATGTGAACTATAGGTAATTATGGATTGCCTGCACAAATCACAGATGACATATTTAACATAAACTGGTTCAAAAGGTCCTCTATGTATTGATCATCTTTAACTTGTTTTCTGAGTAAAACAGAAGATCAGTTTTTGGAGAAGTGTAGTGTCTAGTCTGTTTGGTTTATTTTGTGTACATGGCTAGTCATGCTGGATGACAATGTAGATAAGTTTAAACCTGAGAGCAGTTTTCAGTTGTTAATTATTTTCTTAACATCGCAGTTCTTGTGCCAGTGGATTCCACCATCCAAGTCTGAAAATAAAAGCTTTCTACAGTGTTTGAAGGGGTTGAACCAGATGAAGGGGACAATGCCTATTTGATTCAAGTTGTGTCCCTTTATAAGAATAATAGAAAGGTCAGATTTGATCTGCACTTTAAGATATGGGGCAGGCCATTTTATCAAACAGATTTTCTTCTATCACATGTTATTTCATTAGTAGCATGAGAGGTTAGCAGTAACCTAAGATAGGTTGGTTGCTGACAGTCAGCCAACAAGTTAGAGGCCACAATTATTCCCTTTCTTCACAAGGTATGGAAGGGAGGAGAAAAGGACTGAAATAACAATTGCCAGTCACTCTCTTGTGACCATTGCAGGAAATCTATGTATATGATGTCATGGAGGTCTGTAGCACAGAAAAAGACCCTTCAGTTTATTGAAACGGCGCCAATCCAATTCAACCACCTATTTTAGTCCTACTTTCTAGCACTTGGCCGATACCCCTGTACGCCTAGGCATCACAAGTATATCTCTAAATACTTTCTAATATGTTATGAAGGTTTCTGCCTTACCACCCTTACAGGCAGTGAGTTCTAGATTCCCACCATCCTCCTGGGTAGAAAAACCGAGTTTCCTCATGTTCTGTCTAATTCTCACTACACCTTACTGTAAATTGGTGCCCCCTGGTTATTGATCCATTCACTAAGGGGAAAAGTTTCTTCCTGTCTATGCTGCTCCTAATTTCAGATCTCAAACATGCCCCCTCCCATTCTTCTGTACTCCAAGGAAAACAGCCTCAGTTTATCCAATCTCTTAGAGATCATGGCAGAATCAGACTCTGCAAGTTGCCCTTTTCAATCTGAGCCTTTAGACTCTGCCTGAGCTGTTACAGGTACTGTACTGTACCCCAGGGAAAAGGCATTTTCAGGGTAGGAAGAAGAAGATGTGAGAGGACTGGGGTTACAGCAATATTCTTGTTCACTTCATGGAAGGTGAAGAGAAATATCTCCCACTGTAATCTCCCATAAAGAAAGTGTCAGGAGTGTTGTGTTGGACGTGTATTATGAACATGCTAAGATGAGTTATGTCTCTTTTTGTTTCCTATTTAAAGTAAAATAGAAAATAGAATCTACTTTTTAACATTTTACATAAACTAGACAATGGAAAATACGTAAATTTGCAAAGGACATGATGTCCTCAAAGGTTTGACGCAACTGTTCAGAAAATCTCATTGAGATAAAAAGTAACTATTCCATTTGAATGCTGGGAGTTTCATTACATTCAAAATATTTTTATAATGCAAAGTTTTACCATGTGTGAGTAATTGTCATTAACACAGATACTGGCCTTTTTAACCTCAAGGAGGTAGCTAACCAAACACTTCAAATTTGATGTCTGTCTGTAAACTCAATGAATCTGTCGCTCTGTGTATTAATGTCCAATCTAATTGTGTCATGTGGCAGCAATTTTTTTGCCATGTTCCAGCTAACAAATTTAAAGGCGGATCCAGTTACTTCAGAGATTTTAATCGCGTAAATGTATTTCTGATGGCTTTATTGTTAAGCCTAAAGGTTGATTGACTGAGCTGTTACTGCTTTGAGCCTGTGGTCTATACCTTAATTAGACCAGACATTTTTTTTGCAATAGAGGTTTATGGTTTCAATATGGTATTTCCAAGCCAAGTCTTTAAGAAATGTCACAAAGAACAACTTCTGTAAAATGGTACAAATTGGAGTGGGCAAGTATGGTTTGGCTTCTATGCACAAGAAAAACTTCCTAAATTGCGGAATATGTTTACATGCTCTTATTCAGTAGCAAATATCCCACTTAATGATTTTACCCTTGATGGTTCTGATCAGGAGCACTGTGCTAAATCTAAATGTGTACACCACTTTTTTTTTTCAGGCTCAGGATGTTTTTTCAAACTAATGAAATGTCAGAACTGGGACTACTCCGTATAATCAAAAAAACCTGGAACTTGTGAATTTGCTGTGTTTTGTGTGTGTGTATGTGTGGTGGGTATGTGTGCACGCGTTTCTGTATGTGTGTGTGTGCATATAACCAAGAAATGATGTCACTTTTTGTTCAGGAATTATGAATGCTTGCTTGACCACAAGTAATTATTTGGAAACTGTACTAAAAAAAATTGGTACTGTTCTACTCAAAACCCACAGAGATCACATTTTGCTTCAGATTGCAGCTTTGTTCTATCTTAATGGTTTGATCTAATTGGGTTTTCACTGTTTTATCTGATTCGTGGACTTACTGTTATCTTTGCTGAAGTATTGCTATTTTTTGAAGTTTGAAGTGCTCCAAGTTCTATATTTGTAGTTATATATACATGGTAGATTTGGATAAAAAATATATACATAGAAACTTTGTCTTAGTGTTCTGTGTTTTTAAAATAGTCCTTCCAAGTCATTGAACATAGTAAGAACAATATTCCAGTCTTCTACTGGTCGCTGCCCTAAGAACCTAAACTAAAGCAAGCCACATTTACCAGATGTCCCAACCAGCAGTTTCAGAAGTGAAATTGAGGCCACAGTACTGGTATGCAAAGTACTCATTTAAATGCACACAGAAGCTTTCAGAAGGCAGACCAATGTATTGATCATAGAAAAAACATTTTCTTTTCAGCTCCCTATTACACAAAGCAAACGGTAGTAAATAACTACTTTGGCTGGGAATTCTGCCACCTTTTCACTTTTGCCAATATTCTTGGTTTTGAGATGATTTAAATGGCACCATACAAAGTGCTGAGCATAGGTATTCTTTGTTAGGTTGTGTCCTAAATGCTTCATTTGGAGAAGTGAGACTGCCAAGTTGAGCAGCATTCAGCCTGTACCCATCACTTGTGTGTGAGGCTTGCATTCACGCGCCAGTGGAATATATTCAGGAGTCAGGGGACAACTGTCTTTGGCTTCACTGAACAGACTTCATTTGCTGCACAAGGACCAATACGTAACATCTGATTGGCCCTAATAGCCAAAAGTTAGTACAGTTGAAAGCTTGAATTGAAATAGAAAGACCGTGGACGTTCTGCATTGTGTAGCTGGACCAAATAATTATACAGAATGACACAACCATTCAGCCCAGTGTTCTGGGGTAACATTGAGGCAAGTGTGGTGCAGTGGTAGTGGTTGTAGCTCTGAGCCAGAAAGCCTGGGTTCAAGTCCCATCTGTTCCAGAGTTGTCATAACACATGTAAACCTCTTTTTTTTAAATAGGTGTTTTAGTATGCACATGAAAATTTAGTCCCAACCTCAAATTCCCCTTTCCTGTAACTCACCCTGGTAAATATCCAACCACGTATTCATAAACTGCAGTCGCAAATCAACCTGGAATTCTGTACACTCAAGTGTACCATGGCATGAATTTCTAACTTTGGTCTGTGATGTAGATCTCATAACTACAAGAAAGAACTTTCCGTTAGAAGACTGACCATTTACAAAAGAACAAGAGTAGGCTATACAGCCCCTAGAGCCTGTTCCACCATTCAATGAGATCATGGCTGATCTGTGGCCTAATATATATCATCTGTTGGCCTATAGGAATAAACACATTTTAATATTTTGTTATTCACTGATAGGACATGGGCATTGCTGGTTCGGCCCGCATTCTTTATTGCCCATCTCAAGTTGCCCTTGACAAGATGGTAGTGAGCTGCCTTATCCACTGCAATCCACATACATCCCTGAAGCCCCTGCAGTGGATAAGCAGTAACCCAAAAAAAAACTGATTTTGTTAAATTGTCCTCACAACAACAATTCATTATCTGTTGTACCACATCAATTCTAATTCCTATTACAATTACCCACTGGTTTTAATCTCATACGTTTACAATCTTTTAGAAATTTAACAGTTTGTGCAATCTGTAGCAGTTTGAATGTTCAGACTTTCCTGATTAACTTGCACAATGGATTGTATTTGAGGATTATACGGTGTAACTCATTGTAGGGAAATAGATGCAAATTTGTGTTGCACAGTGTTTCAAATTGTTTGAATGCACAGTTGTTTTATTTGCTAGCAGTTTTCTGATGGTTAACCATGCCAGCAAACTAATATCTTTTTGCCCTGCCCATCACACAAGAAGACCTAATTAGTTTAAACAGCAAGGTCTCATTTCAAACCGATCAGCTGGGAAGAAAATGGTTGAAGATTGTGTAGTCTGGGGACTACAACCAGGCAACAGGGGTGGTGGTGGTGAACAGCTTCCAGAATATGCAGTCCTTTTTATCCTATCCCCATAGAAACATTTATTTAATCAAGTTAACCTTTTACGCCTCTTCTGAAGCCAGACTTCCTCAAAACCTATTGGAAAACTCCCTGCTGTTTTCTGTTCAAGCTGCCCTATTTAAAATCAGTTTGGCTCCTGAAGATAAAAAGGTGTCTTTGTCATACATTCATTCAAGCAAGTTCAAATTGTGATATGATCGTGCCGGGTGGCTTCAGGGAGACCAAAATAAGTTGGGCAGTTTTAACTGCTCAACCATCTACCATCTAATTTCTATTGGGTAGGTAGAGTTGAAATTAATCCCTATGGAAAAAAACTCTACAGAGGCTGCTACCCCATCACCAGTCACACTTTATTTACATGCGGAGAGTCCTTGACACTGATCCAGCTTCCTCAGAGACAGCTCTCAGAGTGTGAGGATGTCTAGCACTTCTGTTGTTGCATTTCAGCTGGGCATCCTGATTGGAGCTGTTACTCTGGTCCAGTCAGGGAGCTCCTATTCTATGAGGTCCACCTGGCTGACTTCATTACAATCACTATATCCCTCTCACTCGGAATTCGAAGACATACCTTTTTTTTGTAGCTCCTCCCAGGGCGTTTTAGCACTGGGTCAGGTTGCTCTGACTCTGCCTCAGATATGGGCACCATGCAACACACAGCAGCTCACCTTTAGCGGCCAGAGTGTCTCGAAAGACATCTGTTCTGTTCAAGAAACAGAGGTGGCAGCATCACCCGTGTCCATCTCAGATTCCAAGGTATGTTCAATGCTTGACAGAGAGGGAGAAGCCATGGGTTCCAGAATTGTCTGAAAGGCCATCAAGGATCTGGAAATATTTTGCTACTGCACTGTTTGCAGTTTTCATATGGTCCATTTGCTTGTTCAGGATTGTCACACCTACCTGAACTTTATACGTCACTAGACCTGACCTTGTGTTGACTGTATCAGAGATCACAGGAACTGCAGATGCTGGAGAATCCGAGATATCAAAGTGTACAGCTGGACGAACACAGCCGGCCAAGCAGCATTCCAGGAGCATGAAAGCTGACGTTTCTGGCCTAGACCCTTGCCTGTTTCACATGCAAGGCCATTCCCATGGTTACTACACCAAACTTCATCCCCTGAAGTAAATTGTCCCTGTCTCTTAGCGGAGTCATGTGTTCGGCATTGGCGTTCCTGATGCCCTTTCAGCCCTCCCTGACAGGACCAGGAGGATCAGATTTAACCTGGTGCAGATTCTTCTGCCCAATAGCAACTCTGCTGGAGCTATCATAAAGCCACAAAGATATACAGCACAGAAACAAATCTTTAGTTCAACACGCCCAGGCTAAACAGATGTCCTAAATTAATCTAATCCCATTTGCCAGCACTTGGCCCCTGTCACTCTAAATCCTTCCTGTTTATGGACATGTCTAGATGCCTTTTTAAATGTAGTAATTGCACCAGCCTCTGCTACTTCTTCTGGCAGCTTATTCTATGCATGCACAACCCTCTGCATGAAGAAGTTGCCCCTTACGTCCCTTTTAAATTTTTCCCCTCTCACTTCAAACCTATGCCCTCTAGTTTTGTACTCCCCTACCCTGGGAAAAAAAGACCTTGGCTATTTAACCTACACATGCCCCTCATGGTTTTATAAACTTCCATAAAAGTCACGTGTCAGCCTGCAACGCTCCAAGCAAAAATGGCTCCAGCCTACTCAGCCTCTCCTTGCACATCAATCCCTCCAACCTCAGCAACTTCCTTTTAAATCTTTTCTGTACCCTTTCAGCTTTAGCAACATCTTTCCAATATCACGAAGACCACAATTCAGCACAGCTTTCCAGAAGCAGCCTAACCAGTATCCACAACACGACATCCCAACTGCGACACTCACTGCACTGACCAATAAAGGCCCATGTGCCAAACACCTTCGCTTCCCTGTGTACTTGTGATTCCACCTTCAAGGAATTATGAACCTGCACCCCAAGGAGTGTTTGTTTGGCAACATTCCCCAGTACCCTACCATTAAGTATATAAGTGCTGCCCTGATCTACCATTCCAAAATGCAGCACCCCTCATTTATCTAAATTAAACTCCATCTGCCAGTCCTTGGCTCAACTGGTCAAGGTCCCACTGTCCTCTGAGTTAACATTCTCCATTGTCCATTACACCACATGTAGTAGCATGAAAGGTGGTCCTATAATCGAATATGAACTGGCACAGTTTGGTATCTAGTGAAGCTGTAGGCTGATTGTTTAAGCCTGCCTTCGAAGTTTGGACTGCTCTTTCTGCCAGATCATTGGATGATAGATGGTATGAAGCTGTTCTTAAGTGTCAAATAAAATTCAACTTTAGGAAGTATTCAAATTCCCTGTTGATAAACAGTGTCCAAAGTTTTTAAGAAGATTTGTAGCTTGGGTTTCTGCTTGATGTCTGTGTTTGGCTTGTACTTTTATGGATGTGTTGTCCCAGTCCCCGGAACTCTGTCAATATACACATTGAACAGGACCTGATATACAAACCACTGATAAACAGAACCAGATGTAATGCCAACCACTCCAGCAAACCGAGGCATATAAATAACAAGTGGGACAGAACACCAACACTTCACTGGAAGCAGACTGACGATGTTACCTGGCAAGGTGACAATAAGTCTGCAATCAAACGGGGAGAGTGCAGGGAAGTGGAGCTGGAATGCCCATCAGCCATGATTAAATGGTGGAGTGGACGCGATGGGCTGAATGGCCTTACTTCCATTCTTATGTCTTACTGTCTTATGGTCTTAAACCCACCAGCTTGGCAAGCAAGTCAACAACCTTAATCGGTGACTCATTATCTGTGACCAATTCTTCTGGGAAGCTGCATATTGCAAAAGATGTGAACAGTTTTTCTATCGTCCTTGTGTTTGATGAATGAACTCTCTGTACATCCAGCCCTTTTGAATGGGCAACCACAATGACCAAGATCATTGAGCCCATTTACAGGACTTGCACAGTTGACATGTGACTGAGTCCAGGGTTTACCCAGCCATTCCCACAAATGTGGGGGGAGCAGTGGGTGGTAATGTTTGTCCTTGTTGGCATCTGGGCACTGTCTCACCAATGTGGCTAATCCTGGTCACCAGACATAATGTCTCGCCAACATATCTTTTGGGAAATCCCTGTATGATCCTGGTAGAGTTCAGCCAATATCTGGTGGCCACCTTTGCTTAGGACAATCACTTTTGCTCTCTATAATAACACACAATCCTGTACTGTGATCTGGTCTCTCCGGGTCCAAAAGGTTTCAGTTCTGGTTGCGACGGCCATTGAGTTGCCATCACTTCTAGCAGTTTCAGTTTTTGCCAGGATTGAATCTTTATGCATCCAAAGCCCAAAATTGTCAGCTGTATCTGCAAGTGTGTTTAGAAAATTCAAAACCACCGGTGGTGTGTCTGCCAGCAGGAGGTGGCTCACTGCATCAGCATTTGCTACTTGACCTCCTGGCTATTGTGCTAACTTGTAATTATACACAGTTAGTGTTAGAGTCCACCTCTGAATTTGGCCCGAAGCTATGGGTGACACTGTCCTGTCCTCTTTAAGTAGACCTGACTGGGGTTTGTAGCCTGTTATTATTACAAATTTACATCTGTAAAGGTATTGGTGGAACTTCCTGACTCTAAATATGACCACCAAACTTTTCTTCTCAATCTGGGCATATTTACGCTCTGCATTAGCTAAAGTCCTCGATGCAAATGCTATTGGGTGTTTGTCTCCCTCGGGCCACCTGTGAGGTAATACTAACCCCATGCTGTGCGGGGAGGCATTTCAATCCCACGTCTTACTTGGGATCACAGTGTGCCATTCAATTCCTTGAAAGCTATGGCTTGGCTATGCAACCATTTCCCTGGCTGTCCCTTCTTAAAGAGTTGATGCAAAGTTGCAACGATGGATGCCAGGTTATGTATGAACTTCCTGTAAGAATTTACCAACCTAAGGGAAGACAGGGCACCTTTGACTGCCCTGACTTTATCCTCCAATGGGTATAACCTGGTCTTGACCTTAGACCAAGTAGGTCACTTGGGGTGTACAGAACACACGTTTCCCTTCTATGGCATATTCTGGGAGAAACATTTAAGGACTATGTCCAAGTTCTCTAAGTGCCGGTCATCTCGATAAAGGGTGATCTGGGCTAGATCTTCTCAAATGTTATTCATTATCCATTGGAAAATTGCACAGGCTGATGATACCCCAAATTGCGGTATCAAAAACAAAGTTGCTGGAAAAGTTCAGGTCTGGCAGCATCTGTGAAGAAAAAAAATTAGAGTTAACATTTCAGGTCTGAGACCCTTTTTCAAAATCCCAAATGGCAGTCTTGTACCTTGGTACAAATTTTTATGGGTATTAGCATACTTCTGGGAATCCT
This sequence comes from Stegostoma tigrinum, assembly GCF_030684315.1. NCBI lineage: Eukaryota > Metazoa > Chordata > Chondrichthyes > Orectolobiformes > Stegostomatidae > Stegostoma > Stegostoma tigrinum. The sequence continues at coordinate 27,727,166 of NC_081375.1, forward strand.
CATCCAACCACAGTTGCAAGTAGGCATGGCTCATGTCCAGCTTTGTGAAAGACATCCCCCCTCCAGCTTTGTGTATAAATCCTCTACACAAAGGATTTTTTACTTATCCAGCTAAGAAAGGCAGTTTATCATTTGTTTAAAATCCCCACAAAAGCAAACTGACCCATCGGGCTTCACAATTGGCACGATCGGTGCTGTCCATTCCATAAATGTGGATTGGTTTGATGGTTCCTTTGCTTCTCAGCCTTCTGATTTCTTCTCGACTTTTACCCATAAGACACATGGCACTGGACATGCTTTGCAGAATTGTGAAAGTGCTTCCTGATCAATATCCTTTTGATAGTCCCTAAACTGTGCTGAAAAATATCCAGGTATTTAATTAGGACTTCACTCAGGCAGCCATTTTCTAATTGATGGTGTTAATCTTTCTCAACCAACTTCACTCCATCAAGCTTGGGCCTGAGCCTTTTATTACAATCAGTGGTAACTAAACCAGCTGTTACTTACAAGAGACGGGAACCGAAGTTGTACTGTTAATCTGTAAAGGTTCGCCAGTACAGGTTCTCCGTCAAGTCAAGGTCTTGTGCAAACATAAGAGCTGGAGTGTGAATGAATATTATTTAAAAACCTGGTGCTGCGTTCGCTGAAACGGCGACGCCGGTATCTCTCAACTTCATTTTCACGATCTACTTGATTACTTTTACACTGGTTTACCAAGAGACATGGTTTATTATTGTTGAAACACAAGCTATGTGTTTTCACACACACACACACACACACACACACACACACACACACACACACACACACACACACACACACGTTACAGTCTTTCCCTCTGATATCCCAAGTAACCTTACAGTTCTTAAATGTCTATGTCCACATACTAGTTTAAAGTCTACTTTGCGAGTGCAAGATGTTAGAAAGTATATCCTACTCCAATTACAGATAGTCAAACGTGAGTTGGGGCTGTACTTCCTACTCTCAAGGTTCTTGCTTCTTGATCCTGATGTTCTCTGGAGTGTGTGAGAGACCCCTCTGATTTGAGTGGCTTCTTTTAATGAGTTATCTAGGTCATTTCTGAGTACAGTGGCATAGCTGTAGTTTGATGTCACATGTGATTAGCATAACTTAAACTTGGTTTCTATTCTCTGGAAGTGCTGTACAAACACTAGTGGTTATTGTAATTTCCACTAGTGATTGAGCCAATCCGAGAAACTGGGCTGTCTCAAAAACAGTTCTGATAAAACTCAGACCAATTTTGCCCCCAAAACCTTGCAGCATTGTCTCATCAACAACCGATTTAAATGTCAATCAAGGCTTGCATAACTGCCTGGCTTGATTCAATTTGACAGCGAATGCTGCAAGCTTCCTGGCTTAATATCTCAGTTCCACTGTCTCATTAACACTGATGCATTATAATCAATCAAGGTAACTGGTTGCATATATTTTGGCCTGGCCTGATCCAATTCCCAGCATGCTGTTCAGTTGGCCAGTTTCCCAGCATGCCATTCAGTTAGCCAATATTGCTTTGGAACATTCGACTACCTACATATCAATCACCATAGGAATTAGGCACCCATTAACCAGACACTTATTTGATTGGTTCTGATTTGGAATTCACCAAGGAATTTAATAGTTACAAACCAGATGTAGATGAAATTTCCTGGGAGTGCACTGTCCTGGATACTGGCCTTGAGTTCTCTTACTCAGTTTGGGTCTAGTGGGACTCTTTAGCTGTCTCAAGTCCACATACTGGCAGCAACTACAATGGTCTAGATCCTGAAGATAATTTTAACCATTTTTCAAGACATGGCTTTGTTTTGGGGTTTTGACGTGGACTGACCTAGAGTCCATCTTCTCAGGATGTTTTCTGAGTGAGGCTATGTAATTGCCTTCACTGAAGCTGTGCTCCCCACGCTCAGTCAGACTGCCAAGGGCATCCATTTCCACTGGAATATCCTGTAATTCATATGCTCGACTTGCTGCATTTCGCTTTGATAAAGCCAGTTGTAGTACCTGTTTGAAGTCCCATTGGGCTTCAGATGTAGGCTCTTTTGCATAGTTACATCATTAATCCCAATCATGTTGCCACTGAAATAACTTCCCTGAGGCTCGTATCTCATAACCAAGTCACCCTTTACTTACACAGAGTGCTTGACACTGATCCAGCTCTCAGATAAAGATAGGAGTGTCAGTCATCCTGTTCGCCCTGTCCTGGTCTATGACTCGCTGACTGGACCCAATGAGGGAACTCATATCTGATCTTGTTACAATCACTACTTCAATTATCTTCAATTGCTTGCCCTCAATGAAAATACTATACGGCTAGCCAGCATTTCCTGTCTGCGGTTGCCCTTGGGAAGGCGGTAGTGAGCTGCCATGTTTAACTGCTGATGTCCTGTGCTGATCCACGACACACACCAAAGAAACAATGACTCTTTATTCCCAATACTATAATTACATTCACTTTGACATTTCATCTACATCTAATTATGTAAAAACAAAAAACCAAAAAGAACCACAGGTACTGGAAATCAGAAACAAAATAGAAATTGCAGGAAAATCTTGCCAGCAACTGTGGAGCGAAATCAGAATTAACGTTTGGGTCCAGTGACCCTTCTTCCAAACTAGAAAGAGAGTCACTGGACTGAAACATTAACTCTGATTTTTTTCTCCAATTATGGCTAGCTTACCTAAAAATCAGGGAATCAACATTAAGTTTGCACCCCATAATAGTCCTCATCTTCATGATTCATAGTACTTCAACCCAAAATGTATGCAGTCATTGTCTACAGCTGGTAGAAACCAAGAGTTCAATGTCCCTCCTTCCTACATTTACAATTCAACACTAAACAAAAATACTTCATACACTAAACACAAGCCAATTCAGCTTAGACAAGTCTCAGCAAGGTTTTGGCAAAATATTATTAGATGAGGCACATGCTCTACCTGATGTAAAAAAGAATTGAGCAGGAATGAGACGAAATTGGGATTTCATCAAATAGTTTCAATGAAGCATCGAAACAGAGTAGATCCACTTGCACATGACATTCCCAAACACAAGACTAAGAAAGACTATTTGTTACAAGCCAACTAAATCAAATTACAACTCCAATGCGTCAAAAATTGTATTTTTTCCCCCAAGAGTGAATGATAAATAAAACTTAAGTTATAAAGGCAGATGACCTAAGGCTTGGTCGAGTTTCAAGGATCATTTGAAAGGAGGAGAGGGGAAGAGAGAGAGACACAGAAGCAAAATGATTTAGGAAGGAAGCCAGAAACGAACATGAGTGAATTTCCTCCCTACAAACAAAAATCAAAGCTGCCCCCTTCTCTCCTCATTGATTAATCAATGAGCAAATTCTACCAATGCACCAGCAGTGAACCTGCATGGCTCCTATTCCCCAAGACTGCTAGAGAACATAAAACCAATGTAGCTCATTAGACCTACAGATATGCAGAAAGATCCTCTTCTAAAATACAAGGCAGAAAGAGAGACAACTCCTTTACCTGATCATCAGATGATATAATGCACTTCCTTCCATAACTGAAAGCATGAATGTACTCAGATCTACAAGCCACAGCATGGTAACCACTAGGAAACATTGGGATAAAACCCTTCACTCAGAGGAAAATGTATCAGCCCTTTGCATTGGATGATAAGGGTACATGGTGCTGTCAGCAAATGTGAACTCACTGTCAATTATGGTGCCAGGGAACCTTAATACACTGCCAGATAGATGGGAAGTAAACAGGTACCAAGACCTGATTTGCACTGAAATAAGAAGGAAACGGATAAACTGCACAAGATAACTAAGATTGAAAACGGTGAAAACAAAATAGTTAAAATACCTTTAAGAATAAAGTCAATATTTTTCTTTTAAATTGTGACAGTTGTGTCCTTTATTGGACCTTTTGGCAATGTGAGCTCAGCAAATGGTATTATACACATGCATAAGTGGTTCAGACTCTGAGCTGGTACACTGCTATTTCCTTAAAATGCGTGCACCCAAAATCAGTTGAATTGAGCTAAGGTTTAATGTTTTTACAAACATCTAAAATATGTATCAAAATGTTCTGAGTGCAGCTTCAATAATAATAACTGCTACACACATATACTGTTTGGTACATGGTTATCTTATGGATTAAAGTGCATTAGTGGTTAGATTACTGCAATGACAAATCAGTGTTGTCAGTGCAGACACTAATGCTCGATAATAATCCTGCTTTGCTGCAATAGATTTAACAGATTAACAATAGAGTAATTGTGTGTGAATTTCTAAGCTGCAATACTCTTGGCTCTGCTAAGGGTCAGAGTGAACATTTGAGTGTTTGTGATGCTGGAGATTGATGATGCATTATTAAAAATAACTTATTTTTGATCATTTGAAATAAAAGGTCTACATTTAACATCGCAGAATAATAAAAAGACCTTAGTAAATGACTTTCGTTTTCATATCCTAAGTCTCCATGTCTGTTAAAGTATGGAAATTTATTGGCTAGCTTTTTCACAAGACTTCAATCTTGCTGTGTGAACTAGACTGTGCGTCATTAACACAAAAGAAGGTGAGAGAAATTCTATCAGAAATGCCATTCACATATCTTGTAGACTCAACCAGGAGGCCATCTAACAAATGTTAGTGTCCTTGAAGTCAGCTCCCTAAAGATTCAGGCAAAGCCCCTACAAAGCCAATTATGCTGGGCTAGACACTGTGTGAATAGCAGAAAGCATCTCCCTGAAACAGGACAATATATTTCAAAGATACTCTGAAATGTATGAAGGACAGAAACATTGAGATTAATGCCCGTGAGGATCTTTCTGCCTTCCATTTAAAGTGGCAACAATTCTTTTGTCAAATTGCATCATGCTTTGAGTCCAAACATTGTAATGATAAGTCAGAGCAAAAGGAAGGAAATCTGGCACTCCAGATCCCACTACCTCATGGGGCATCCTAGAATCAGAGGATCCCTGCAGTGTGGGAGTTGGCCAGTTGGCCCATTGAGTCAGCACCAACCTCTGAACAACATCCCACACAGCCCCGCTCCCATGTTCTATCCCTATAGCCCTACACTCTCCAAAACACTATGGGCAATTTAGCACGGCCAATCCACCTAGCCTGCATATCTTTGGCCTAGGGGATGAAACTGGAGCACCCGGAGGAAACCCACGCAGACACGGGGTGAATGTGCAAACTCCATACAGATAGTTGCCCGAGGGTGGGATCGAATCTGGGTCCCTGGCGCTGTGTGGCAGCAGTGTTAACCACTGAGCCACTGTACCACACCTACTTCATTTGCCCAGACATCTAGCTGACAGAATGACGATCAGCTTGTTCAGTCATATGAAGACCTATGCAGAAATTTCTGACCCTGATTTGATATCACCTTGAATCGAGAGCAAGCTGACAAGAACAATATAACAAAGTGAAGAACTGACAATGCTGAAAATCTGAAACAGAAACAGAAATGGCTGGAGAAACTCAGCAGGTCTGGCAGCATGTGCAAAGAGAAAGCAGAGTTAACATTTCAAGTTCAATGACTCTTTTTCCTCAGATCTCTTCTGAAGAAAGAAAGATGTGTGACTCCTTTTATTTCTGGGACCTGAGTTTGAATCCAATACATGAAATCTCCTTTATTGTTACCAGCCAGACAGCAAAAGCTCTTTTTAGTGGGCAGTGGAAAAGAAACAACTATTGTCAAATTGGCAGATTTACTGATGAGAGTCTGGGCAAACAGAAGGATTACACTCGCGTGGAGTGCTTTTTGGGATTGAGATTTAATTTAAATTGTTGAGTGGAGTGGTGGATAGGAGCCATTATGTTGCATTCATTTCATGTTTCAGCTGTAACATTTTTTTTTGAGGTAAACACCAGCTCTATCACAAAGAATCACGTCAAAAACACTGCTTCATAGCACTTATTCATTATCAGCACTTAGTGGTGATTTTGTGCTTTACTAGTCAGAGATAGTTATGCAATAGATAACACAGTGTGGAGCTGAAGGAATACAGGAGGCCAGGTAGCATTAGAGGAGTAGGAAAGCTGACGTTGCGGGTCGGGACTCTTCTTCAGACGCTCAATAGCAGCATTGTGTACTATCTATAAGATGCACTGCAGAAATTCCCCAAAGATCCTCAGGCAGCACCTTCCAAACCCACAACCACTTCCATCCGGAAGGACAAAGGCAGATGATGTATGGGAACAACACCACTTCCAAGTTCACCCTCCGAGCCATTCACCATCCTGACTTGGAAATATATTGCCGTTCCTTCACTGTCGATGGGTCAAAATCCTGGAATTCCCTCCCTAATTGCAATGTGGGTCAACCCACAGCAGGAAGACCACAGTGTTCAAAAGGGCAGCTCACCACTACCTTCTCAAGAGCATCTAGGGATAGGCAAGAAATGCTGGCCAGCCAGCGACACCCACATCCCACAAATGAATAAAGAGAAAAAAAATTCCATGAGAATTAGCCATAAATCTAAGATGATTCTATAGTAGTATGTCAACAACTTGAACTTACATAGCTCCCTTCATACAGTAAAATGTTTTGCCATATTAAAGCAGCAGTCACTGAGGAAGGTGCTGTTAAAGGAGAAGTTGAGAAATGAATAAGGCTTGGGGAGGAAATTCTGGCACAGATAGCTACAGTGAAGTCAAAGAGAAATCGGTAAGAAGCCAAAATGGGTGAAACGCAAAATTCTTCTGAAATTCATCTGAGAATTCTGAAGTTGGAGGAGGTTATAGTGATAGAAGGGACAAACCCAGAGAATAGTTTGAACATAAGGATAAAAACTTTTAAATCAAGGCATTGCTCAACCAGGATTGATCACAGGTCAGTAAGCAAATTCATGGTCAACTTCCTTAGTAGCATTACTATGGATGGTTGTTGGTGCTTAGTGCTCCAGCAAGATGGGTAGGCTTTATGTGAAAATAGTGAGGACATGGCATTTGCAGGGTTTTTATTTGAGGCACTGAAAAGATCACCATGATTAACTTATCCTAAGAATTATTAATGTAAATACTCAAAGCAAGACATTAAAAACTACAAAAAAATACTGTGATTGCTGGAAATACCCAGCAGTTCTGGTAGCATCTTCTGAGGGTGAAACAGATATAATGTTTGGGGTCTGATATGATTTCTTCAGTTCGGAGGGTTGGAACAATTGGTATGGTGGCTCATTGCAAAATGCAAAAGGAATTGTTAATAGTAGTGATAAACATGTAAAATGGGTGTAAATTGAGGTCTAAAAGGGAGAGAATAGGTCCTCTCTACTGTTAGCAAAGTAAACATGACACAAACCTGACAAGTTTATAGTGGGGAATTGGGGAAGGGGGATACTGAATTCAGTCCAAGAAAAATGGAGAACAAGCATCATCTGGTCAGGCTGTGAATTTGTGCAGCACAGTATTGAGCCCTAGAAGCAGTAAGATGCCTAAATTGTAAATGAGGTGTTGTTTCTTATTGCTTCAGCTTGCATTGTGCTTTGTTGGAACATTGCAGCAGATCCAAGACAGAAACGTTAGCTTAAGAGCAGGGCAGTTTATTGAAATGGCAAGCAACTGGGAGGTCCCAGTCATTCCTGCAGGCAAAGTGGAGGTGTTCCAAAAAGGGGCCATCAGTTTGTCCTGTCAATTTAAAGGAGACCATATGGTGAGCAGCCAATACAATGGTCTAGATTGAAAGAAGTACAAGTAAAACACAGCTTCACCTGGACAATGGATTTTGGGCCTTGGACAGTGAGAAGGGATGAGGTGCAAGTGCAAGTTTGCCTTCTGTGATTGCAAGGGAAGATATCAATGGTTAGTGAAGGCATTGTGGGAGTGGAGGAGAAAGGTGATGGACAAAGGTGTCATGGAGCAAATGGTCCCTGCAGAATGCTGACAGTGGAGGTGGGGTAGATGTGTTTGATAGTGACATCCTGCTGGAATTGACCGAAATGGTGAAGCTTGATCCTTTGAATGTGGAGACAGGTGGGCTAGAAAGTGAAGAGAAGGGGAACCTCATCATAGTTTTGAGAAGGAGCAGAGAAGCCAGAAGTCAGGGAGGTGGGTCAGACAGGACAGAGGGCCTTGTCCACCACAAAAAGGGGGAGTCCTTGGCTGAAGAAACAGTAGATAATGTAGGAGGCAGCCTGGTGGAAGGTGGCATCATCAGAACAGATGCAATGGAGGTGGAGAAACTTGAAGAATAGTATTTGCAGGAAACTGGATATAAAAGGTGGTGTAGTCGGGGTAAGCGTGTGTCAGAGTGATTGTAATGGATACTGGTGAACAGTCTATCCTCAGAAATGGAAACAGTGAAGTCAACGAAAGGAAGGGAAGAGTCAGAGATGGACCTATGGTTAAATGCACTTGTTCAACTCAATAAATAGTAGAACAAATTAAATAATAAAGCTTTCATCATTTCCCATGCCTCTCAATTGCTGGACAACCTTTGCTTACCATGTGTCCTGGCAGCAGAGTAAAGATTTGTGTTTTATTACACCACAAGTCGTTGACATACTGACATTACCCATTCAACAGTACAACAAGCCAGGCTACTTTGACAGAGACTGTATGTCATTTAAATTGTGCAGTGACCTCAATATCATATAGTTAGTTTGCCTGCAGCTTGGCAACTCATGGTAAATTGATATTAAAACTCAAGTGTTCTCTGCAAAACTTGTGTATTTTATCATAAATTGATGGACTTTTTAAATAACATGTTTTATGACCCTTAAGTTCTGGAGAATTGTGACACAATTTGTATTTAGATCAAGTTTTGCCGTGTCCCTGAGAATCAGAAATTTGGACATAATTTCACAGGTACATTCTAGTGCTTGATTGTATGGTGAAAGTGACGGCTCCATCCTGACAATATCTGTCATTTCAAATGAATTTGAGTTCCACAGCCTTATTCTAAAGCACACAAAAACATGCAATTGTACCTCTATCATTTTGAAACACAGTGCAAGTGTATGGCAGGACTGTGTACAGCTTTAGCTGAAACTCGTGGTATATTTCAGTAGACAGATATAAAGCTGCCTTTGGACACTTAGACTTTGTGTCCAAAAAGTCCATTTTGACAACTGTTGGGTAAGCAATTTACTACAAAAAGGGTAAAAGTCCTGCCTTTGCTATGTTCTAAATTGCATTCCTATCTAATATATTTGTGTTACTGGCTCAGATGATCCTCCTATATTCTTACTATACTGAAATCATGAATTCACATGAATTCAAATTAATGATTACAGGCAAACTTAAAGCAATTGAGTTCCTTACACGCATAATCATCATGCCTCATTTCAATTCCAGACAAGTAAAACCTAAGCTTTATCACTACTTGGTGACCTTTTCCAACCTTGGTGAGGTAACTCTTCACCAAAAGTTTCTCTAATAAAACAACAGCATACCAAATAGATATCTAACTATTAATGAGCATGTGGATAATTTGACCACTGTCCTGTCATGGTACAAGATGCACTAATTGCGCTGCATGTTTTACTTGAATATCCTTCAAAGAGAAATTTTCTTGGAATTTTGTTCACCTCGATTATTTGTTACTGCATGATCGAAACTCCTCCAGCTGGTAGGAGAAAGGAATGCCATTGACCAACTGCAAATTACAGACACCACCACTTCCAATGAATTTCACAATCAGCTGTTAAGAATAACTTTAAAACGTAGAGTTGCAATGGCTCAGGAGGTGACGACAGCACGGAGTCCATGCCAGCTCTCTGCACAGCAATCCAGTCATTTTCTCAAGAAGGGTCCCAACCAGAAACATCAGCTTTCCTGCTCCTCCGATGCTGCTTGGCCTGATGTGTTCATCCAGCTCCACACTGTGCTTTCTTTGACTCCAGCACCTGCAGTTCTTACTATCTCTGAAATCCAATGGACTGCTATTTGTAAGAATGCTACTATTTGTTTCAGGTGCCCTTGGCAGTGGAGTGAAGATCAGCCGCAGTGCCTTGTCTTTTGATGGTTGATTTAAGAAAATGCATACGTGGCTGCCCAGCCCAGTTTCCCTTATCTCACTCGCCATACCGCGACCTGCTTCATCAATGTTATCTTGGATTACCCATGATCAACGGTTACTTGAGCAGGCAACCTGACGAAACCACATCTCAGTAGCTTTCAGCACCTTTAGGGCTGCATGCCAAAAATTCCAAAATAACAGGTAAGTAACTCAAACAACTTGTTATCAATGTCTAGTGCTTGCAAGTGGCTTTATTGCATAAGACAAAAGTAATTTTTTAAAAAAGCTGGTTGCAGTAATGTAGTACTTGTCTTAATGAATATTGGTTACTTAGATGTAGCACAAATGATACATGTTATCCATGCAACTGTAAGCTCAAAAATAATAAACATATTCAGAAGGGAGGAAAGTTATAAAACAATTCAACTGTGAGCTAGTAATGAGTATGAACTTAATCACCCATAAATTTTCAGTAATGTTGATCCACTAGAAAGGAACTAACAGTAAGAATGAAATAAAATTCACATTTATGCAGCACATTCCACAATCTCAGGGTGCTCCAAACTGCTTTTTAGCTGATGTACTTCTGAAGTTTCAACGGGACAAGGGGCTTTAGGATCCTGGAGCAATCCTTGCAAAGAGGTCGTGGAGCTGCTCTTCACTGGGCATAAATAGCATAATGAGTGGAGCTGAAAAGAAAGAAAGGACCACATGGAGCAAACAGACTAGCTTGAGGCAATAGAGTTTATGTATTGTATTAGAATTGTATATCTGATTCTTAGTAGTGATGGCAGTGACTGTAAACAACATCTAGGCTAATTTTACACAGCACAAGTGGAAAGTTACCACCAGCATTTTTTAATAGAGGCCAAAACTTTGATTCTTTTTCCAACCTGTACTTGGATTTTTTATTCTTAGAATTCAACATCGGGGCATCTTGTTATCAGTATCTCCCTACGGTACCAATTTTCTCTTGACTAATCCAAAGGCTTTATTCATTGAACATGGCACAAACTTTATCTTCCCTCTTAATTTTAAAAATAATTTTCTGTGGCAGAAACCTGATAATATATTTCTAAAATAGGTCTCTTTGTAGTTCAAGCAAGCTTTAACTCAATGTAATCCAATTTTAAGTTTGCTTGCTCCTGGGTAAATTTTCAGTTACATACTGAGTAACTGCTGAGGTTAAAATGAACTCATTAATCATTCCACAGTACAAATTATTGTTTACAGTAACTAAAATATTGACAATCTGGTGTTTGAAATGCTGCTTCTACACTGTTTCCACACTTGAATTGATAAGGCTCAAAAATAGAATTTTCCATTAAATATAGTTTATTACCATTGATAATTTAAAGAATGCAAATCATCATGTATCTCTAAACTGCAGAGTCATAGAATGATACAGTTGCACAGCACAGAAACAGACCCTTTGGACAAACTCAACCGTCCCAACCAGATATCCTAAATAAATCAAGTTCCATTTGTCAGCATTTGTCCCATATCGCCTGAACCCTTCCTTTTCATACACACATCTAGATACCTTTTAATGTTGTATTTGTACCAATCTCCACCACTGCCTTGGGCAGCTCATACCGTTCATACACTAACCTCTACCTGAGGTCCCTTGTAAATCTTTCCACTCTCACTTCAAACCTATGCCCTGTAGTTTTGTACTCCTCTACCCTGCCACTCCTTGGCTATTCACCCGATCTACACCGTTCATGATTTTATAAACCTCTATAAAGATCATCCCTCAGTGTCTAATGGTCCAGGAAAAATAGCTCCAGCCTATTCAATCTCTCAGTACCTTTCCAACCCTTCAAATCTGGCAACATTCCTTGTCAATCTTTTTCTGAACATATTCTAGTTTAAAAAGATCTTTTCAATAGCCAGGAGACCAGAATTGAATGTAGTATTCCAAAAGTGGCCCAACCAACATCCTCTATAGCTACAAGATGGCTTCCCAACCTGTATACTCAATGCACTGACTGTGACTCCACCTTCAAGGAACTATGAACCTGCACCCCGAGGTCTCTGTTTTACAACACTCCTAGTACGTTACCATTACAGTGTATAAGTCCTGCCCTGACTTGCCTTACCAAAATGCAACACCTCATCTCTATCTTATTTAAACTCCATCTGCCACTCCTTGGTTCATCTGATCAAGATCCTATTATACACTGAGATAACCTTCTTCACAGTCCACCACACCACCAAGTGTTAGCAAAAAGTCTTCGTAGTGTGGTATCAGAGATGTTTAATTTTACTGTTAACATGACAAGATACTCTATTGTGGTGTCTTCAAAAACCAGTAAGACAACATTTCAAATGATAAATTTTGTACTTTGCAGACTTCTTGCTATTATGACATTCTTTCTGATTGGATGAATTTTACACGTTGGAAATTTGCTTTTGTAAACTTGTAGATCACGCTCAAGTCTCTTCATTAAGGTGGAATTTTAATCTAAAATATTTGTAGATGCACATGATTTGAGACTATGGGCAGCTCCATCACTAACTGATCTAGTCTGCTATTCCAACTCAGGAAATTCTCATTTTACTGATTCTGTTGGGAGTATGCAAGTTGTCTGTCAGAATGGGGAGAACAAGGATAGAAGTGAAGGCAAAGGACAAAGTAATCATCACAAGGAAGTTTATGTAAGATCAACTTTGTTGGAGTTTTATTAGAATATGTCTTGTCGGCTTTATGGTGAGGTGTATGGTCTAACAGGGCTGATAAGAAATAGGGAAGAACAAAGAACAGTACAGCACAGGATCAGGCCCTTCGGCCCACCAAAACTGTGCTAACACAGGATGTCTTTCTCAACTAAAAACCTTTTGCCTCTACACGATCCAAATCCCTTTATACCATGCCTATTCATATATCTGTCCAGATTGCCTTAAACATTGCTGTTGTATCTTCCTCCACCTCCACTGCATTCCAGGTACTTCCACGCTGTGTGAAAGAAAACTTGCCTCTCACATCTCCTTCAAATTTAACCCCTTTTACCTTAAGCCAACATCCGCTAGTAAGTGCCATTTTACCGTGCAAAAAGATTCCCTCTATCCGTTCTATTCTGTAAACTTAGATTACTCTTCATCCTGCTACATTTAATGAAAACAATCCAAATTTTCCCAATGTCTCCTCATAGCTAACACCCAACAAACCAGATAACATCTTGACAAACTGTTTCTGAACACTCTCCAAAGCCTCCACATCCTTCTGGTAGTGTGACAATCAGAACTATATATAAAAGGAAAGTTAAATTCTGACAACTGACACACAGACTTAAGGCTGAATCATAACAGGAAAGTATATAATGATACTGTGCTCTGCATGCAGTTCTCAGGGATACACACCAGGATGATCATCAACTGCTACATGAGGATAACCAATCTGGTGAGAGATGCTCTTTGATTTTACTGGAAATTTGAGATTGCCCAGGGGAATAAGCTGCCCATCACCAAGCGTTGGAGATTGGCACATTTCAAGGTCTGCGACTACACGCCAAGGAGCAAACTAAAGCACAGGACAGCTGCTGCGAAGACTCAAATGGGGAAGATAATTGGTGCAGGCGAGGCACTCCCACCCTGGTACACCAGGATTTGTGTGTAAAACGCCTCTGCAGCAGAGATGTTTTGACATGAAACTTCAATATACATTGTAAATATTACATAATTTGGAAAGTGTAGAGAAGTTGCATACTGCATTGAAAGAAACCCAACTTTAATGCACTTTACATCATGTCAAATTTGAACTATAACTTCATTCACAAAATTTGTGAAAAGGATAGTTCTTAAAACAACAGAATGAAACTACATAGAGAAAGCTCTGAAATCAGCAACCCAAGGGAAGGTGGCTCAGTGACATCCTCACAGCCAGACACCTTAAGCATCAACAATGCTTTTGTTCCAGATTGTGTTATCTGAAGCTTGTAAGGATCAAGGCCTTCCAGTCTTATTTAACCTTAATCTTGGAGGCTTTAGATGACAGCAGGCTGGCAGGCCTGGAACATCCAGCTAATGCTAGATGAGTTGTGGAAGATCATCTGTCCAGTCCTTGGAGATAAATAAAACTCCTTGAAGCAATGTTAATTGACTCTGAGTCTGGATTCCAGGACCGGTGTAACTATACAGGATTTGTGCAGGCCAACACCATGTTAGAATTCAGGAGGAAAGGTATTGTCACTCGCATTTGTAAGCAGAAACCAGAAAGACAAGAGATTAGAAACAGGCATTTCATTAGTTCTCACACTAACAATTTTGTCCAAGCTGATGATCTACTGGAATGAGACCTGCTTTGTTTCTGACAGCAAGATTACTGAGAGAGGTGTGTTCCCACTCATCTATGTCAATACAGAAAGGTTTGCACTAGCTTAGTCAGTTGGAATCAGGAGAAATTCTTAATAGAATGTTACGCACATAGATAACGGGCAAATTCTCCAAAATGGGTCCAGAGGGAATCTATAACTTCTTTCCAATCAAATATGGGATTATGCTGCCATTTCCCATCTGTTTCATGCACGTGATAGTAGGAACTGAAGAAGGGTCTCGACCCAAAACGTCAAACTTTCCTGCTCTTCTGATGCTGCTTGGCCTGCTGTGATTATCCAGCTTCACGCCGTGTTGTCTCATGCATGTGTTGCATTAAACCATTGCTGTCTGTTAGGATGATATAGGCATATTAAAGGGGCGATGTTCCAGGGTGCAGAGGCCCCCAGGTATTTCTTCACCAGTTGCCAATTTCTACTTAGATTCAACGTGGAAATCTTCAGATAAACATATCCAATGCTACCAGAAATCAACTTTGTGCAGAACTACAAAAGTATCTTCACTGAACTAGAATGAACACTCATTACTGAGATTCATGTTGGTGTTTTGAAGATTAGGTCTGGCCACTTTGCTCTGGATAACTCCTTTTGGTTGCAGAGTGCCCCATTATTTGTACTTCATAGAAAAGTTTGTGCACATTTGACCACAAGCCAATGTGACAGTGAGCTGGAGGTAATGTCCTTGAAGTCGACTGGGAAAAGGATATGGTGAATCCTGGGAGATTGTTTCCCAAGCAGAAGGTCAAAAGGTTCTTACAGAGCACCTCACCATCAAAACTTTCAAACACCACGACATAACGTGGCTTGTTGTCAGATCCAATAGATACACCTACAGTCTCAGCCCCACTGCATATTGTTCCTCAGCACAACTGTGGTGGGAAGATGGTGTTTCCCATTTCCTTCTGAAATGCAAACATCTGGGGATTTAAAACAACTTGTTGAGTAGTAGTGATAATGGGAACTGCAGATGCTGGAGAATCCAAGATAACAGTGTGAAGCTGGATGAACACAGCAGGCCAAGCAGCATCTCAGGAACACAAAAGCTGACGTCTCGGGCCTAGACGCTTCATCAGAGAGCAAAAAAAATGTTGTAACTTTTAATGAGTTCCTCTCATTCTCAAATTCGAGAAAATAAGGGCCCAGTTTCCTCAATTGCACCAGATAGATCAATACTCACATCCCATGAGTTAGCTTGGTGTTCCTTCACTACATTCCCGCTATGGAAAATCTATTCTTCCTTAGATAAGGGTTCAAAATTCCCCGTGCAATCTCATCAAGGTTCTATAAAAAATGCCATTATTCCTGCATATGGTCCCATCTTGTTTGGTGCCATCAGTGACGTTTGAACTGTTATATCTGGTCCCCATATCCACATAATTGATACAGATTGTACTTAGCTGTGGGCCGCACATGGAGGGCCTGGAAACCTTAGGCAGCAGTTAGCAGGAAATTTTAAACATAAATATAAATGTAGATACAATCTGCACTGTAAGTTGAATGATTGCCATACATTTAAAAAAATTTGATCCATATTGCTCCATTTGTACACTGCCATATGGATAACATTTTATGTATAAAACATCTTAGAAATAAAATGCAGGCAAGAAGCCGAGAGTTGTCCTTGTAATATGCTGACTTAGCAAATCTAATGTCAAATAATTTTAGGAACATGCCAGCCCTTGATTAGGAGTGTTAAAATAATACCATCTAGCAACATTGTTCCTGTTTGCTACACAATGACCTCTCCTGGAAATGCTTATGTATGACAGAAATGAAGGCTTATTGTGATGTCCTTCATTTTCATGATGTGGAGGTGCCGCTGTTGGACTGGGATGTATAAGGTCAGAAATCACATCACTGGGTTATGGTCCTTGTGGATCACCGTGAGATTTCTTATCTGCTTGACTTTCAAGTAGTTTTTTAGCGTTTACTGTTGAATCTCACATTTAGCAAAACACTTGAGAAATCTTCATTGCCAACTTCATAAATATGTCCAAGCAAATTCCAAAGTTTTAATGACAAATTTTCATTTTAAACTTAGCCATAAATATTACACAGTCATCTCACTAAATGTGCTACACTGGACATTACAGCCAAAATATGAGATAACAAAGTGTGGAGCTGGATGAACACAGCAGGCCAAGCAGCATCTTCGGAGCACAAAAGCTGACGTTTCCGGCCTAGACCCTCCATCAGAAAAGAGGGATGGGGAGAGGATTCTGAAATAAGTAGGGAGAGAGGGGAAGGTGGACCACAAAGACGAATAGAGGAGAAGATAGATGGAGAGGAGAGTACAGGTCGGGAGCTAGGGAGGGGAGGACGGACAGGTCAAGGGGGCAGGATGAGGTTGGTAGGTAGGAAACGGAGGTGCGGCTTGAGGTGGGGGGGGGGTGAAGATAGGTGAGAGGAAGAACAGGTTAGGCAGGCGGGGTGAGCTGGTCTGGTTTTGAGAAGCAGTGGGGGAAGGGGATATTTTGAAGCTGGTGAAATCCACATTGATGCCATTGGGCTGCAGGGTTCCCAAGCTGACGTGCTGTTTCAAGTCACTTTGAGGGGCCCACCCTCTCAAAAGGCCTGGTGACCCTCAGGTTAAACCATTACCACTCATCGCTCTCTAACAAAAAAAGCAGCCTAATGGTCCTCTGGGACAATGGTGACTATTTTTAAAGGCTAAATGATCATACTATCATGTCACTAATATCCAATATATCATTGTACATTACTGTGAAATCTTTTCAGTATTCCAAAATATTTAAAATGAGTATTTATTCAGAACTTTTTATTATCCAAAATAAAAATTAAAAAAATGAAAAATGGTATATTTCTCAGTAACATGAAATTCATGCATTGAACTGTTTTTGTTTTCCCAGCTTCATTGAATTTTTCAATCCACAGCTTCGGTCGGTCTCAAAAGCCCAGTCTTCAACTAGATACAGTTACAACAGGCAGAGCTTTCAATCATGTCACATCCTGAGGACATACAGCCTATATAACTTCTCAATGTTACAATAAATATTTTCTGAAGGACATATTTTGAAGTACTGTGGAAAATTAATTTGTATGAAGTTTTCTGGACATGCCTGGAGTGTTTTTTTAAAAAGTCACTTAAAATTCACTAAAAAAGTTTCCTGGAAATCACATGACTAGTGAAGAGAGTTTTGAACAATGGCTAGCTTTGAGAAGGTGCTTGTTTCATCTAGCTGAGTTGGAGGAAAGCTGGCTATGATCAAGCTGCCTAGTCATCTCAGCCTTTTTGGAAATAAAATCCTCCATTACATTTCAGCAATTGTTCTTTTGAAGGGGGGGGTTAAAAGAAATTTTCAAGATTACATTTAGAGTAACATTCTAGAACATTGTATGTCTTAACCTTTTTACCGTCTGGCCAAAACGTCATTTTTGAATTTTTGTTTTCATCCCTATTTCTGAAGGATATGTCTCTGCATGTGGTTGGGGATATTTAGAGAGTTATACGTTTATTCTAAATTACAGGCTGTGTATATTAACCAATTATTGCAACTTTATTGAATGTCTTATTTTGAGAATAAACCTATCATGATCAATGAACCCTGGTTGATAAACCTTTTTTGTTTAAACCTAATAAATACAGGGTATTCATTGGCCATTTTGATAAAATATACTCTTCTCAGTTATGTCGCAAGTTATAAAGTGTGGGACTAGAACGATAGTGCATTCTTCTATTACTGGTTTGTAACCTGCATCACCAGAAACTGAAAGGCATTTCTTCCTATTGACTGAGAATTTGCAAGTTCCTTTGTTTATTCCAAAATTTTTATGAAACTGGATTTCAAATTTTCCAAGTGCACCTGAACATTTTACACAAATATACATTTTACTCAAGGTTTCCTAAGAGAAACCACTTGTAAACTGTAATATTGCCCGAAGTATTCCTAAAACCACAGTCAACGAAACAAGAAATCTACTGGCACGAATAAAGTCATAAATTTAAATATTAAAAACACTAGCAGAGGGTAAATACAAGGACAACAGAGGAAATCCAATTTTTATGGAAAAAAAAATCACTCTTTGAAGTGATAGCTCTCAATTCATCAGCTCAAGCATTCACTCCTTCCACCTCTGGCAACCATGCGTACGATATACAAGTACACTACAGTAACTCATCAAGACTCCCTTGATGCAGCTTTCAAACTTGCAATCTCTATTGGGTATAATGACAAGGACATTAACGCATAGGCATATCACCTCCAGCAAGTTCTCCTCTCAACCGCACATAAACTTGACATGGAACCACATTGCCACTCCATCACTGTTGCCCTAGAAGATAACTAGAACTCCCATCATACCACCACTGTGGGTATATCTACACCTGAAGGACTTAAGCAGTTCAGAAAGAAAACTCACCAATCACCTAAACAACAAGAAGGAACGGACAAGTATTTCCATACACTCACTTACGAAAATGGAAGTCTGCAGGGAAAGAATACCCCATTAGTAGAAATTGCTCTACATAGACCTTTGAAAACGATGTGGAGATGCTGGTGTTGGACTAGAGCGGACAAGGTCAGAAATCACAACACCTGGTTATAGCTGAACAGTCACTAACACATGAAGGAAGCGCAAAGCTCTCAAAGCTTGTGCTTTCAAATAACCCTGTTGGACTATAATATGCTGTCAGGTGATTTCAAACCCTGTAAAAACAAGAGTAATAGATGAGCAGACAATCCAAATAGTAATGCAGAGTTGAAAGTAATATTTTGATTCGTCATCAAAAATGCTGTGCTCAGATATTAATCCAGTTTTAAATCTGTAAGTGCACCATTTAACAGCTGTTTCAAAGGCATGAATGTTATGCCCAACAATTTCAAAAGTGAAAACATTCACAATAACGATTTGTCCTCCTGGATACTACTTTGAAGTGTGTGCTTTATTAACAACAAAAAGCTGTCAGCTAACAAAAAAGATGGCAACCTGATAAAAATGTCAGTTTATTGAGGATCAATCTCAAATGAACCACCTGAGAACTGGGAGCTAGCCTTTCAATCAGAACAATCAAGCTCCAATCAGTTGACTACACAATCTTTTCAGACATTTAAGTGCAGTGTATACAAATCGTTTGCTATACTGTTTTTCAGATGAGGCAACAAACTGAGGCCACCTACTTGTTCAGATAAGCATAAAAGGATCTCATGGCAACATTCTAAAATCATGGGACTTCTCCAAAGGCCCTCACTGACAAAAACATAAATAGTTACATATCCCAATACTCTTTGCGGGACCTTCCTATGTATAAAATGGCCACTGTATTTCTAATACAACATTGACTAAACTTGAAAAGTGATTGTGAAATGCTTTTGGAATGTGAATGGTGATATTTTACAAATGTTCTCCAACAAATGTAAATGACAGTCCTCTTGATCCATTCTCATGAACGGGATTGTTGTGAAGATTTATTGAGAATGATTATAAGATTATCATCCAGAAATTGCAGAGTGAGATGTGAACAATATGTGGTATTTTCATCATCAAAAGAAAAAAATACATTACATCAGTTACTTCTTGTGAGGATTCTAACATTGCACCTTTACACATATATCAAGTTACTAAAAGGTAAAATCGCAAGACTCGCTGCAAAACCAATAAACTTCTACACGAGGACAGACTGAGAAATCCACAGATGCTAACTCATCCATTTTAACCTGTTTTAATTTCCATTAACTTATTCTAGTTAATACAAAAGTGGTTGCAAAGAGATGAAATGGTTTGAATGAACTTGAGCAATGGCTTAAGTAGATAGCCCAAAAGAGTATCACATTTTGGAAAAGTGTCAAGCCTGATTTTAAATGAGAGATAACTTCCAGATGATTAAATGAAGAAGTTCTGAAATGTTTGCACACAAGTTAGCATTCCTTTCTGCAAGATAATTATGTGACAATGCAACACAGGGAAGACAATATTTAAATTATTTTTACAGTTTATGCTCTGCACCTTAAGTTAACTATCAAGCATGCAGTCAAAAAAATGAAAATGCAAGGGAATGAATTCAGCCAGGGAAGATTACCAAGTACATTATATAAAAGTTGACAGAAAACAAAAGGCAATGGCTGACCAAAAAACTGTCAAATTAAAATAAATAATCAGCCTGCAGCTGCCATCTAGATTGAAGAAACCAATTAACCAGATTAATATGTAGTGTAGCCCCGAAGATTTGATTGCGCTGGTGATCATATATGAAATGTTAATTGCAGATTGTTTAATTTATTTCTTATATTACAAAGACAATATAAACAATGCACCATAGTATATCTCATATCAACATATATGTAATCAACTAACTGATCAAGTTTGAAACTTTGACGTTTTCACTGTAAAGGTTTTCCTTATCAAACTCATTTTAGTGAACTATAACAACAACCAAAGCTACTGTTCACAGACGTTTGAGATTACATTAATGAAATCCAATAAAATAAGACTGCCTTTTTCAAATAATCTTATGCAAATATTTGGTACTATACAAAAATCCAAATTCAACTTGACAACTGTCATTAGATAAACAGCTATATAATGGAGCCAGGCAGACAGAACTGAAAGTGAATATTATTCAAGCCAGGAAAACCCACATGATCAATTTTAGTTGAATTACTTTTAAAGATAAGGCAACTTATTGTTTAACAGTAGCAAAGCTGAAAACCAGTTTAAAATTGTGGGTTCACAGCTAACTCACATTTTAACTGAAACATTTTCCCACATCTATTCTGTGCAGACATGTTCTGCATTCAGAACCAGTTTAGATGCTGGACGTTTTCCGTGAGATTGAATGGGATCGTTCAAATTTCCTATTATAAAAATGTATTCAGAACTGGACAATTCTGTTGGAATGCAAAAAGACTTACATAGAACATAGAACAGTGCAGCACAGAACAGGCCCTTCAGCCCACAATGTTGTGCCGACCATTGATCCTCATGTATGCACCCTCAAATTTCTGTGACCATATACATGTCCAGCAGTCTCTTAAATGACCCCAATGACCTTGCTTCCACAACTGCTGCTGGCAACGCATTCCATGCTCTCACAACTCTCTGCGTAAAGAACCTGCCTCTGACATCCCCTCTATACTTTCCACCAACCAGCTTAAAACTATGACCCCTCGTGTTAGCCTTTTCTGCCCTGGGAAATAGTCTCTGGCTATCAACTCTATCTATGCCTCTCATTATCTTGTATACCTCAATTAGGTCCCCTCTCCTCCTCCTTTTCTCCAATGAAAAGAGACCGAGCTCAGTCAACCTCTCTTCATAAGATAAGCCCTCCAGTCCAGGCAGCATCCTGGTAAACCTCCTCTGAACCCTCTCCAAAGCATCCACATCTTTCCTATAATACGGCGACCAGAACTGGACGCAGTATTCCAAGTGCGGTCTAACCAAAGTTTTATAGAGCTGCAACAAGATCTCACGACTCTTAAACTCAATCCCCCTGTTAATGAAAGCCAAAACACCATATGCTTTCTTAACAACCCTGTCCACTTGGGTGGCCATTTTAAGGGATCTATGTATCTGCACACCAAGATCCCTCTGTTCCTCCACACTGCCAAGAATCCTATCCTTAATCCTGTACTCAGCTTTCAAATTCGACCTTCCAAAATGCATCACCTCGCATTTATCCAGGTTGAACTCCATCTGCCACCTCTCAGCCCATCTCTGCATCCTGTCAATGTCCCGCTGCAGCCTACAACAGCCCTCTACACTGTCAACGACACCTCCGACCTTTGTGTCGTCTGCAAACTTACTGACCCATCCTTCAATCCCCTCATCCAAGTCATTAATAAAAATTACAAACAGTAGAGGCCCAAGGACAGAGCCCTGTGGAACACCACTCACCACTGACTTCCAGGCAGAATATTTTCCTTCTACTATCACTCGCTGTCTTCTGTTGGCCAGCCAATTCTGTATCCAATCAGCTAAGTTCCCCTGTATCCCATTCCTCCTGACCTTCTGAATGAGCCTACCATGGGGAACCTTATCAAATGCCTTACTGAAGTCCATATACACCACATCCACAGCTCGACCCTCATCAACTTTTCTAGTCACATCCTCAAAAAACTCGATAAGGTTTGTAAGGCATGACCTACCCCTCACAAAGCCGTGTTGATTTATGCTATAATTGCAAGGGAGTTAAAATAGCATATTCTATTTGCTTCCAAACTTCAATGGAAGAAACAGCTGCCAACTTTATTGAGGATGAACAGGTGAAGATTTGGCCTACTGAATCTATTCCACATGCAGGAAGATCATAAAAAACAAAGTACTGCAAGTGCTGGAGATCTGTAATGAAAACAAGCAGTGCTGGAAAAACTCAGCACAACAACAGCATCTGTGAAGAGAGAAACAGTGCTAACGTTAAGACTTCAATTTGATTTCAAGATTCTGATTCAGAGCTCATATTGGACTCTCAATATTAACTTTACTTCTGTCTCCAGAATTTTACGTTTTCATTTCAAGAAACCTTAGTTTGGCCTCAATTCCACTTAATTTAACCGTGTCCTGCAATTTACTTTCCAAGTAATGGCTTATGCATTGACTGAGCACTAGTGGTAATGCATTCCACAATTTTAATGATCAGTAGCAAGAAAATAAGTAAAAAATTAAAATATCCAACGCATTAGTTACAAAGATGTCCCAACTCTGAAATTTACAGCAATAGAGAGAACCCAGTACAAGTCAATATGAATTTATTTACATTTTTAAAGTACACAAATACAGCTGCAATACAAATAGGTTACCAGTATTCTGTTACCATTACACAAGATATACACAGACATTCTACAGAGGGGAAAAACAGCCATCCAAGGTCACTGTGGTTCATTTACTTGGGGAAAAAAAATTGGAAGAGTCTGATATCTTGGAGGCACCACCAGTTTTGATGTATTGGCTGTGAGAAGGAAACATTTATCTTCAAGTTTGCTCTAACAAATCTTATGGGGAGAAAAAATAATTTAACCACAAACATTTACAAAATTAATCTCACATAACTACTGAAATTAAGGAAAGAATCTTAATACAGTAAATGCCAGGTGTAGCTGTGTTCCTGTTCAACATGTCAGTGCGCATGCATCAATAGTAAGGTATTTCTGACATTTAGCCAGCAGCCCCCTTCATGTAACCTCCCAAGACGCTGATGAGAAATGCAAGTGTGGGTGATTGATAAGAAGAGATGAACTAAGCATTCAATAAAACATATACACGTCCAAGTTCTTCTATTCCCTCAAGAGCGCTACCTGGAAGCTGTACATGGCAACCAAGTTATGAGTTTTGGCTGAATTCCAGTGAGGTTTCAATAAACACCTCCAATCTGGATTCAATAATACCACATGTAAACATTTTAAAATAACAAAGAACGTCTTGAAGCATGCGCATTGGAATGTATATAATCATTAGCCACGCTTGACTAATGGCAGAATTCACATTTTTACTGTACATGTCCTTCGGAGCTTTTTGTTTAAAAAGCCTTTTCTACTCAAGTGAATAATGGAGATGCTATAACTCCATAGGCCAGGGAACTCAACGAGTAAACCTGGTCCTAACGCTATTTAGACGCTGTAGTTTAAAAATAACTGCCACCAAAACACAGCTTTACCATTACTTTTTAAACTTTATTCTTCCACATTTTGATTTTTACTGTCACATTTTCTGTTGGACTTTGGCACTGCCATTTTAATCATCATTGCTTCTGCCTGATATGTTGGCAGCCTCTTCCACAAGATAGAAAATGGCTACTGGCACCAATGATCATTCAGTTTTTATTATGATAAAAAAATAAAATGTGGAAGTTAAAAGTGCACAAACAACCTAAACAATAATTCAAAAACATTAATTGATACAGTGTGCTACCAAAGAAGAAAACATTTTTAAACTCAAATTTAATACAAAAGACTGGAGAAAGCTTTAAATAAAATCAGCTGCTTTTAAATTCACAAACACCCATTGCGAACCCTATTGTTATGGGATTTCAAAGTCAACCAATCAATCTTCATTTCAATTCTCAAACCGATAAGAGCATCACATACATAAAAGCAGGACAACAATCTACTTATCTACATAGATTCTGCTTTCAACTTTAGCAGGCTGTTACAAAATATTTAAACCAAGTAAGGTCTACGGTTGTACAGTAGAGTAATAAAAGGCTACATAATGCCACTCATGGAAGGAGAGGGATGGCGATATCTATTCTATATGCGGTCAATTCTGTAAACCGTCTTTAGAGCCCTTGCTACTGAAGCAGTGGGCACAATCTTTTAACTTGTATTTTACACTGCAGTCAGGCAAAGATTTCCTTGTGAAGGTGTTCTTAAAGAAAACATTTTAAGAAGTTTTCCTTCTGCATTTAAATTAAAGGCATCGAGAGCTTCATTTTGTTGGTTTACTTTGTAAGGGGGGGGGGGTCACAAGTTTCAAGGTTAGAATGGGACATCAGCCATGCATTGTCCACCCTCCATGGTGAGTTATTTTCATCGAGGAACAGTGGAATGGATGCCGCTGGAAGTCACCCGGGCTGGGATCTGTCCAAAAAAAGCAAACAAAAAAATTAGCGCTCTATGAGTATCAGCACCAATAAGCCGCTCAGTTTTAAAGTTCAATCACTAACATACATTGTTAGGGTAATGCAGAATACAAATGCAAACACAAGAAAGCCGGAAAAAGTGGGATAGAGAGCAAAAAGCTTATGGCATAACACTTTCTGTCAATTAGATGACATAAGCAAATAAAACTAGATGATACTGAGTTTTTAAAAATGCATTTTAGGAAATCAATTAAGAAAACTCTGGGTAAGATGTTCAAACTTTCCAACCCTGAAATGTATGTGAATTCAGTCCTGATTGGTTGCTGTCTGCTATATGGTTTATAAAGTAAACTAAACAGAAGCACCTTAACCCAATTCTTAGTGAGCAACAGTCAAATCAGAAGATTATCTTCTATAAGTTGCATGTCAGAGGAACATGGTTAACAGTGACTTTTGAATGATTTTTCAAAACATACAAATTCAGAAACGACAAAGGTGCCGGAACAAAAACAATGGCAACAGTCTCACCAAAATTGTACGAAGAAAGGTGTTATTAAAACAGGGGTCAAGTTATGCCACTGGCAGTGGAAGCTGAAATTTGTATTTTGTTCACTTGACAATATTTGATATTCTGAACTGTAGAAATCACTTCAATCTCCGAGAGCGATTGTACTCTCAGTACACACTATTAACCCTCGAAACTTCAGAAGTTCTAGCATGAACTACATGTGCGAACTACATGTGCCATAAACTTACATTTACCAGGGGATTTCACTATTGTGTTAGTTTTTTGATTGGCAACTGCTATTAAACAGGGCAGATTCCTTGGCTAGATTTTACACTGCAAAGGGTCATCACACTGAGAAGTTTAACTAACTAAGAAGCATTAAAATAGAGAAGCACTAAAGAACACAAGTAATGTGCGTTCAAGGTCAGGATTATTAACAAAGCATCTGCACCTTGGTTTCACAGAAATTAATTTCCTAACAGGTAAAGTTGGGGGGGAACAACTTTGAAGAGAAAATGCTAAATTCCAAATTCTCTCGTACCTTTTACCAAAAAGTACCTTTCTCAAAGATGAGAATATTCCAACAAAAATGGATCTCAGTAACTCCACTACACACAATATACATTTGCATTAGGAGTATAAGAATGAGGCTGGTCACAGCAGAAAGACCAATGTATACTCAGATGCTGGATCAAGAGCAGTACAAACTTAACTGAATTTCCTACTCTAACTTGACTTTGAAACTGCGTACTAAATGTTATATTTTAAAATTGCAAACAATTTCATGTTTTGAGAATTTAAAAAGTCTAAAATGCCACCTAAGAAAATACTGTCATGGGCAACACTAGACATTTAAATACAGTATCAAAACTAAAGATGCAAATACAAACTCTTAAAAGATTTATTAGCTATTGGTTGAATTTATTGATATTATTGAAGACACAATTTACTCTCAACTCTAATTATTTATTACATTTCAGGATTAGCAGGTGCTACCGGTATATAGCCAATACAGTACGTCCCAAATTTCTCTCCCATTGTGACCCCATCTCTAAAATCTAAACATCAAGAGATGTTGGTGAGAACCAGGAAACAGGATGACCTATGAGAGAAGGTGATGCCTGAGAGGCAGGCGAAAGGGGGCAGAGATCCTCAGCACTCTGTTACCTTGGAGCTCCCAACTCCAAACTTTCAGGTCAAGATCTTGGGGGTTCCTGACCTCACTTTGGAAAGCCCTGATCTAACAAGCTGAGTAAATCCACTAACATATTTCTGTTGAAATGTCTTTCAGTCTTTAAGTACAACAAATATTTAAATACTGACCTGCAGTAATTATCTCTGATAAAAATAATTTTTAGTCTTTTGACGAGCATTTACTGGCTTCTCTGGCACTAATTTGTGACAACCATAACATAACGATTAGCTAAAAGTTCAAACATCTCAACAAAAATGCTATAAGGTATTTCTGTAGCCACATGTTGCCATTTTGTGTCAACATACTAATTTGAAGAATTGAGGATAAAATAGTAAGTTTGAACTTACTTCATTTCCCTTTACCCTGTAAAACGGTAATCAAAATATTGTTTATTCTGTGGCACCAAACACCAATATAATATTTTTGGTTTCGTTCAGTATTTGACTGAAAACAAGTCTGGAATAGTCAAATCTGGAGGGTAGCCCCTGCTGCACTGCTGTATTTGATATTTATGATCCAACCACGAACTTGTACTTAAGTCTACTTTCCAGACTTTATAAGCAGACAAATTGGCAATTTACATCTGAACTAACACACAGACACTCCTAATACACAGTCAGTATCATAGTGGTGACAATATTATCTGAAGTGATATGGAGCAGTGTTGACTGAGCTTATCACTCAGTCGAAAGGTAAGAGCAGTTTCTGTTGTACACCTCCTTGGGCAAATTCAGAGAAAATCTTAACTGGGATAAAAGTGAACACTCCCAACACAAATGTTTCTTTGCACATTGTCTCATGCTGGAGACTGGTGCCACCAAACCGTACCAGCTGCTAACATCCTTTTTTCTTCCAATTTATTTACTCTCTTTAGACAATGGACTATAATCTGTTGGAATAGCGTTTCAAGAATATATTAAGAATCTATTCACTTACTGAACCAGCGTAATTCAAATGGTGGTATAGGAATCTCAGTTTAAATAACATTTCTCCTTTAATTTCCTATTTGAAGGA
Source organism: Stegostoma tigrinum (assembly GCF_030684315.1). Taxonomy (NCBI): domain Eukaryota; kingdom Metazoa; phylum Chordata; class Chondrichthyes; order Orectolobiformes; family Stegostomatidae; genus Stegostoma; species Stegostoma tigrinum. The sequence continues at coordinate 27,754,711 of NC_081375.1, forward strand.
AAGAAGTCACAACACTGCAATACTACCCACCACCCCCATGCAGACAATACAATGTTGAACGAAGCAGCAATAGTATCAAAGCAGAAGACCGTGCGTCAAGATTTCATAAACACATTAAATGGAAACCAGGCCAAAACCTACAAATGTCAAGTATCACTGCAGACATGGTCTACACTACTCAAACTTAAAAAATGTAAATTAGGGTTCCAAGGAAATACAGCAGCCAGATGCAGTCTTGTGTGGGATGCATAAATTAGAAGCAGGATAACAAGTTGCCAGCAAGTGATTGGGAAAAGCACCAGGCAATACAAGAACAAAGATACATCTGATCTTCTCCAATTTCAGCATGGAAACGTTGAACTACCTTTCAATATCCATGCATCGAGCTTTATTTTCCCTTCAACACAGACCTGTAATGTAAAAAATGAAACAGAATCCTGCCCTATTCCCTAACCCACAAGGTTTTACATATGCATATTTATCTGAATATTCAAACATTTATAATGATTTCTCAGCCTGTATTCATACTGGTGTCATCTTATGCTGTATCCGTTCTAGTACAGGTGAATAAGCTGAAGTCTTATTAGGTTCAATAACAGAAGATCAAATTTCCCAGTACTGAATGTGGTTGAGAATACTTATAAACAGGTCAGGTTTGATTGACCTCTCTTGCACTTTGTCTTAGAAAATGTGACATGTTCTGCATTACATCTTGGGTCAGTAATGTGACATGGACCATTTGCACAACTCCATCAATATCTGGTGAATGCAGAGGTAGTTCTGTTTGGCATTGAACGGTTAGATTCTTGAAACAGTTGTAAATTTGGCACCAATATTTAACACACACTGTAAAATGAGTTGAAAACTTCAGTATCAATACCCTTGCTCTTTGTCGAGCATGGTAAACACACATTTGAGAGGATACAAACTGTACAGGATAAAATGTTGTAGACAAGCTGACTGTGGGCAAAATGCTAATGTTCTTTACAATCGTATCTGCAAAGCACTATACAAAGGCTGAAACATCAATATCTACCTTAAATGAAAAAAAAATCAGAAGGATCTGGCACATGGAGTGAGATTAATAATGGTAATTCTGTGGCACCTTATAATGCTGACTGACCCCTACAAAATGTGCTTCAAAGCATTCCATCCTTGGTCTGTTCTACTTAAATGAGATGGGACTGTGGTACACTCACCCAATGCTGCCTTCAGTGCATTTGGACCAGCTACATGCCATGATGCTCGAAAGGGAGGCTACTCTGAGATGGGGGAAAAGACATCTATTTGTAATCTGTGCCACTACCCATGCAAAAACCATTCTTAACAATGAGTTGTAAAATTCCAGTAATGACCTATACAGCTAAATTAGCAAGTTGGACATAGCAGAAAATTTGAAATTGCAAACCAACTAAGATTTATTGGGATAATAGGTTCCATCTCTGCACTTCAATGAGCCAATCAAGCTACAATTGCAAACTGTTATCTATGAAGGCTGAAATGATTTGCTAACTCAGTACTCTTACAATCAACCAACCGAAGCAGCAGCAGCAGCATTCTAATTGAGAGTTTAGGATTAAAATTTCACAACTCAATGCTTTCATATACTCAATAAGAAAGATAGCTCTGGAGCACCTTCTCTGGTCATTTCTTTGCTAAAACATACCATATAATATTCAAAAGCTGAACACATTTCATATTATGCACATAAAAATTACACATCAAATTCCATCACATTCTTAAACATGACTCTACATAATTTCTTTCAAATAACTTCGCTGGCATCACAGCATCTTGGACCAACTGTACACCAAGGCCACATTAATTTCCTCCAGTGCTAGGAACCTATTTGGTACCCTTTATTCTCCAGTGACTGAAATGACCATGAAAAATGGCCTCTGCACCTTAAGTCTAGGCAGGAGGTTAGCAGGGTTAGGATCAGATGACTCTGACACTTAAACCATGATAAAGTATGGTTATACCATGAAGAACTGAAGTTACAATTGCCTTCTTCTTTTTAATCATCTACATGGATTTTCCTTGGCGACATCATTCAAACTATATCAGATTCCACATGCACATTGATAGCAGCTAGCTCTACCACTATGCCATTTCTTTTGAACCCTCTGCATTTTGTCAACTAGTTTGTCCAACATCCATCACCAGATAAGAAAATATTTCTTCCAATTACACAGAGAAGATAAAAATTATTCCTACACCCCTTGACAAATTCTGCACTTTAGCTATTGACTCTGGCCAAATTCAAGATCGTGTTTTAAGCTCAGATAGCTTGTAATATCACTATTCCATCTGACGTTAAACTGAACTTCATATTCCTAATACTGCCTATTTCAAGCTGAACTAATCTGTCTCCAAAAGCTGTTTGTGTGGCCATCCTCCCAATGTCATTGCTCTAATGCTGAACTCACCAAAACTCTGCTGACCATATTCAAACTGGCACTGTCTTGTTTACCCAGTGCTTGCTAAATTAGTCCTTCATCCACCTCTCGTTCAAAACTGAAATTCCTACCCATGTGTTCAGATCCCTCCCTGGTGTCACTTCTTTCTCAGACACCTGGTCCATGAACTTTGTTTCTCTGGTTTCATTTGGGTGGGTTCCAAGCTCTGGAATTTCCCTCAAGTCTTACCAATTCTGTTTGACATCAAGACAATCTTAAAAACCAATCTTTCTGGCCAAACCTTTCACACCTGTATTGATGTCCTTTGGCTTGGTATTAACTCTTTCTATTTCATCCAGTCAAGCATCGCAAATCTTTTACTACATAAAAGGTGCTAACTAAAAGCAACAGGATTTGGAAGCGTTCAGACACCTAGAATAGGTGGTTAATATAATTCAGCATCATCGCAATGCTTTAAATTTTTTATTAATAAGAAGAAAATGATGGAAAGGAAGCTTAAAGAGACAGAAAAGTTCTAAAGTGCAGATTAGATAACGACAAATAATATCTGCAAATGATTTCGATTTTATTTGATTAAAACTTCAGTTTCATGGGATCTCAATAGTGAAGACTCTCTATACAGACAGTACAAATTGTTTGGGCACAAAATCAAATAGTGACGTTTCTGATATAATAAAGTAGATTCAAAGCAAGACCTCAATTTGATTAATAATAAATATATTGTAATTGGAAATATACACGCTAAAGGTTATGCCTTCAATTTTGTGTAGCAAAGTGTTGAGTCATACAGGTACCACAATTTTATTTACAGATGTATTTATAAGAACATTTCCCTAGCAACGATTCCCTAGCAAAGGAAGTCATTTAATTTCTGCCAGAAGATCATAACAAATGGTTTTCCACCATGTTAGGAGTTTAATACATGGGCAAGACATGCTGAAAAGAATGATGGTGAAATTCAAACAGGTGGGAGCAGGAGCCACAGTCAAAACCGATTGATAAAACTGAGGTAGTAATTCTATTCAACCTGAAATGTCTTTGAAATAAGCCCAAAAAAAGGCTTCTTAAAATGCAGAGAACAAACAACATCAAATTGCTTTGGCAAACAAAAGAATCTTACTTCAGCCGTAGCTGACAAGTTAGGCAACAGTCTGAGCTAATATCACCTGCAATTATACACAGTCTTTTTTTAAAAAAATCACATGCCATCTTTAATACATTTGCAAAACCTGTTTTAGTACTGCAATAATGTGAACGCTGCAAACAAACGTGTTTGTTACTGAAGCACAGATCACCAGCCTACACACATACAGAGCATGCTACGGTTACACCACAAGCCAAATCAGCCCATCTAAAGCAGATTATAAAATTGCTGCAATACCAGTTTTCTATTTTCATCAAAATAATCCAGACACTGCAAGGTCTTGGGTGTGTTACAGGGTTCTAGTGTACATTAATTAATTGAGGAGAAATTTATTTTCAAAAGGCAGAGTCTTTGGAACTCTCGTCCTCAAAAATGGTAGACATTGAAGATATGAATATCTTCAACGTGATCATAAATTTATGATCATCAAAGGGGTGAAAGCTTTTCGGGGATAGGCAGAAATACGGAGTATCCAATCAGCCAAGATTTTATTGAATGGTAGAGCAGGCTTGAGAGGCTGAAGGGTTTATTACTGCTCTTATTTCATATTCTTCTATTTTAAGGAGGTTGCCACTCCATCACAACAGTGATCCACGCTTAGGTGGGGAGAGAATCTAGAATATAGTGCTCTACACAGTAGGGCGCAGTATCAAATAAATGTTATTTCCAAATGCAAATCTTGTGGTGCATCTCTGCAATAACGTACACATTTAAGTCTTTTCTAGGTTTGTTCTTCTAATAAGTCTTCTCCAATATGTGTAGTATTATCTGCATTCAAAATAAGCAATTATTTGAAAATTTAAATCACCAGAAAGGTGTGACATACATCACATTATTAATGATAACAGAGTATGTGTGGATTATTTTAAATTATCTTTTGGAGCCAGTGGATTTTAACCTCACTGTTACAATTACCAGGAACGCATCCTCACAACCTCCACCGTAATTCGTCGAGAAATATCTGTAAAAGGAAACCAGATGGTACACAATTTCTATATACCTCCGCTCAAACTTGAAAGAACAAGCCTTATCCGAGATATTTTTGTGCGGTGCTGTAGGAGATGGGCAATTGGGCGTAAAACTCCTACCATCTATGTTGTTTCCTCATTCTTGGGTAGGTTTGCAATATTAACACACTACACTCTGCCAAAGTCATTAGAAGAACACATCATTTAAACTGAGATAACACAGTAGGCCAAGCAGCACCACGAGGCAGGAGAAGGGTCTAGGCCTGAAACGTCAGCTTTCCTGCTCCTCTGATGCTGCTTGGCCTGCTGTGTTCATCCAGCTCTACACCTTGTTATCTCAGATTCTCCAGCATCTGCAGTTTCTACCATCTCTGACATCATTTAAACTGTCTCTTGCAATAATTTTCCAGTAACTTAAAAAAAAGCACATCAAAGCACAGTGTCACATCAAAGGATATTAATTCAATTCAGTCCAACAATACATAAAACCTACTGATATTCTTGTACCGAAGAATATCGCTGAAAATAATACTGGGCACAAAAGCCCTTTTTTTGTACTTCACAGTGAAGCCAATTGCAGCTTAAGTTTCCATTCCTTCTCTTGCTCCATAAAAGAGGTACTCAATACTACTGTCAGCTAAGTTGTCAAACCATACCAATGCTTGGAACTGTTAAATGTGGGCTTTGAAGGAATAAATGATTTGACTCTAGATTCATATTTGACATGTTGACACAGCCTTTCCTCATTCTTGACATATATGTTTAACCACTTCCTGGGTCGGACAGGGTGTACTGAAAGGAACTGAAAGCATGATTTAAGAAACTTTCTATACAAATAAGCCAACTTCCCTACTACCACTAAGCTGCAAGTACAACTATCAACTTACCACTTCCTTATTAAGATGTAAGTGATTATAGCTTTGTGTTGAAATTTATGTCAACAGTTCACCAAACGACATCTTTGCCTCTACATGCCTATTACTTTGCCTGCAAAAGACTGTGAATATTTAAATCTAAGCTGTTGCTAGATCAAGTACTTTGGGAATGCACAGAATGACTGAGTAAGATGTAATGAATGCAAGGACTTCTTTAAACATATGACATTTTGAAAACTCCTAAGTGCTACTGATGTAAATGACACATATGGATCAGATGCACAAGAGGGATATGAAAATTCCAACTAGTAATTGACCAGTCTATTCTTTATAGCTCTAGTCATTGCACAATATCAATACTTATTGCCAGTTTATGATGCAAAGCTAATAGTTATTCAAACGTAGGAGTCCGAGAAAAACTTAAGGGTTCACAAATTAAAAGATATGTATATTTTTGATCATTAAAGGCAAAAACTCCACATCAGACAAAGTAAGCAACTTAAATTAATTGCTGCTTCTTTAAAGTTTCATATATCAAAGATAATTTTCACTTAAGTTATCCGTAATGATGATCTTCAGAAGAATAATCAAAGATAGTAGACAACGAAACTGACTTCAGGACACCAATGACATAAATGTTGATCTACCAATAACTGTCAAGCTGGAGACCGGAATGAAGAAAATACGATTCCCACTGTACATTGTGAAGGTATTTTCTGGCCATACAGTAAGGTTTTAAAAACAAAACATCATGACACAGTAAATGCATATTACGAGCAAGGAGTTTGAACACACAACAGATTATTATATCATATTGTAAAATCCAATAATTTCAATTAATCCTATCTTAAACAAAAACTTTAAACTTTTGGTTTGAATTGATTTACTCATTGTCAAAATTTAAACAGAATAGCATGAATATCTAAAAATGTGACCCTTTCTGGAACTAGCCATTGAGATTTTGCAATTCCGAACAAAAAATTCCCAGTATGACCATCCAAAGAATGAGATGGTTTAACATGTTTTTAACCTAGCACAGAGGATGCTGAATTATGCTTAAAAATACTACTTATGAAATATTGCCAATGACTGGTTACCAAATATGGATACAAAAACACAGGCAGAACAGGGATCAAATCATGCAGCTAAATTATCAGGTTAGAGTTTCAACAACTCTTTCTGTTGACCTATGGCTAATTTATGCCAGTTTCTCCAAGGAATGCATTGGAAGACGCTCTTTCCTCCAAGTAAATAGAAACATGAGGTGCTGGGTATTGACATAACTGTGTTAACTTAACCACTACACAGCTGGCTTGCAAAAGAATGCCAACTTAATAAGGGTAATAGAAAGCCTTTATTTCTAATGAAACTACATGAGCTGCTCAGGATTCAGGCATCTCTGGTAAGGCTGACGCTTATTACTGATCCTTGGCTGCCAGGGCCTGGGACAGGGATGTTGGTGCGACACATCAGGGTCAATTGTGCTTGGGTCAGGGCAAAAGGGTTTGGCCAGGGGCAGCACTGGAGCCTGAAATTTCTGTTTTTGCCCATGTTACTTGCCTTTTTACAACGGTACTTCTGAAATTTATTCCACTGTTATCCCAGGCTGATAACATCAGGGTGGCAGGAGACCTTCGATAGAGCATGTCTTTAAAGGGTCACTTAAGTGTTAGCATTCACATTAGCCACTGCTGCCTCAGAGCTCACAACACCAAAATTTCAAGTGGCCTACCAACTGGGGTCTGTAACCCACAGTTTTGGTCCTCTTATACAACCAAGCTATTTCCAAGGGTAGTTAGTGCAAATGATGTAGTCGTGGGACTGCTACCAAGTATCAGTTGGGCCAGGTAATTGGTTTCCTACCCTAAAAGAACAGGCAGCTCAGTGATTAGCACTGCTGCGTTAATGCCAGGGGCTGGGTTCGATTCCAGCCTTGGATGACTGTCTGTGTGGTGTGTGTACATTCTCCCTATGTCCACGTGGGTTTCTGCCAGGTGCTCCGGTTTCCTCCCAGTCCAAAGATGTACAGGTTAGGTGGATTGGCCATGCTAAATTGCTCTGCAGTGTCCAGGGACATGCAGGCTGCGTGGTTTGGCTACGGTAAGTGCCAGTGTCAGAGGGATAGGAAAGGATGCTCTCTGTAGCGTCAATGCAGATTTGTTGGGCTGAATAGCCTCTCCCCACACTGCAGGGATTCAATGACAGTGGATCATTCCACGTTTAATCAAGAGCTAACAGATTCATGGTTGCTTTTATTGACACCAGCTCCTTGTCTCTAGCTTGTTTTTCTGCATGAAATATCAAAAATTTGTTTAAAAACCGTCATTACAAAAACTCTATCCAGTATCAAGTTTAGCAAATATAGCACACTCTGTTTAGTTGTTTGTACCGATCTTACCTGTGATGTTGACATTCGTGATGCGTCTTGACGTCCAGTTAAATCTGTTGAGGAAACATTAACAGGAGCGCCACGATGTAACCTCATGCTCACTTTTCGCTCCCGTTCCATGCCAGAGACAGGGCGTGGAGATGTGTTAGCTGAAGAATAAAGGTCCAAGTTGGTTAAAACCATCCCATTTCACAATAATGCAAAGAAAATCCAGTGAATGAACTGAATATGTCTTTATTTAATGGTGAGTTAAAAGACTATTGACATTTGAAGCTGAGTTTACCCAATGGAAGCATTTATGATAAGCAGGGCCGTTTACAGGTAAGCAGTAAGCTATTCTTTAAAAACTAATTCTTAGCCTGCTGTCCAGTTGTGGATTAAACCACATTCACAGCCATTCTGAAACTTTCTCACGTGTGCCATGTTTTTCACAAAAAATAAGTTAAACCTTCACATTGCTCCAATGAAGATATTCAAGGCTTTACCATAGTTACCTCTTAATTGTGTGACTTCGTTCTTTGGCTCTAGCGTCTCTTGGCAGAAGGCCAGCAGATCTGGGGTCCCACTGTGTGCTAATTCTAACAGCATACACTCACCGATAAGCCAGAAACACGTGCACCCACTCATCCACATTCAGTGGTTGGATGACAGCTGGATACCCAGAGACCTTCTGCGAGACAAATTGGTCACTAGGTCACAAACTCCTGAGTATCCATATTTCCACTACAAAGACACCTGTAAGCAGGATATCGAAATGGCAGATATCGTCTCCTACTCATTGGTGTCAATCATTGACAGCTGTAAATTCTGAAAGCTATTTAGATGGTCATTAGAAACGATGAGCAGAAAAGAAAAGCTGATATGGTCAAGAAGAAGCTCAGAGAAAATGGAGGTTAACAAACCATGCACCTTTTCAGCTCTTTGTCCCTTCTGCAGAAAATGTAGCAGGGATTGCCACATCCGTCGAAATTTAACAAGGACTTGACTGCGACTAGCACCAACTACCACTAAACAAACTTCCAGGTCCCGTGAAACCACTGCTACAAGCACAGAATCCAACTTGCTCAGGCTGGGCATGTGGATCCACTGCTTATTTTCAAGTCCGAGGAATTAGTTTAGTGAGACAGTAAAATTTTGCATCTAGTTTCAATTCATAAACATTTCTTTATAAATTTATTCATATCATAGCACAACTTCCTTATGTAAACCTGCAATTAAAATATTCCTGACATACACAAGATACAACTAATAAGATGCAAACATATAGTATTTCCTAGTACAAGGGGCCTTTGGCAACATGGTGCGGGGTGGGGGGGTGGGTGCGGGGAGATGAAGTGTGGTGGTGGCGGCAGAGAAAACTCAAGTGAGCAGGGGTTAATAGTTTTTGGCTTTAACACAAATGCAATGGAGTCTAGGAGATTGACAATTGTAGTAACTTACTCAACATTGACAGCATTAGCATCCTGTTGTCTGACATTACCAAGAACTAGAAATCTACAGTCTGATGGTCTGTGGAACACTGAGCTAGACTTGGCATAACTGGGAATTTGCCTCATCTGAAGTGGACTCCATAAGTCAGCAGTGAAGGGGAGACAGGACCAGACTAGCTAAGGACACAGGATTCTTACATGGTAGTACTACCTTGCTGCTTCTCAAGGCATCTATGTTAGCACACAAATTATATTCTTCTGCAAATCATTTTTGAATATGCATTTTCATCTTACTCATGCTTAGAAGAAAATATTAACATATTAATTCAGAGCAACAAAACACAGGTGTTTATTTTAGATTTCAAAATAGAAGCTGAATGTCTCAGTTAACACTGAGAAATATTTAAGTACTTTAGTTATATAAAATAGTGATAATCAGATTATTGTAACTATTAAAACAGAAGAAGATATAAATAAGTAAAACAGCTAGAAACTGTTTGTAAAGAACAAACTTGCACTTTATTTGAAATAGTGCCTAACATCAGTTTGCTACAAGTACTTTAAGGTCAGTAACAGACATTGGTTTCTGCTAGATTTTTCTGGAGTACTTTATTCATCTATCATCTCACGAAGAGGCTTCTAGACAATTTTTGCCATTGTCTTGCATCTATCGCTGTTCCTCAGCACACACATGCTGAATTTATGATTCTAACTTGCTTGCTTTAATTCTTGGGATGATAGCAATTCAAGTTTGAATAACTGCACTGAAAGCAAACATGAAAAACTGACCAGTTTTAACTTACTTTACAACAAATAAAAATTCAGCAGGACACAGATTACCAAATATATCATGACTCAGATATTTTGACATTGCTGAAATAAATTCAAAGTATTATTTTACCAGTGTGGGATGTGGGTGTGAGGGGTGTCTGTGGTGCCACTTCTTGATTTCCTCTAAGCCTTCCAGAAGCAGTCGAAGGTAATCCCCGCGCTGCTGGATTTCGGCCATGCCTCATTCGTTCTTCTCGTTCTCTCCGTTCACGATCATCATCGGCAGCTCTGCTGGCTCCCTAAAACGATCAGAGGAAGCATGTGTTTAATTAAGAAATAGTTCGGTGAAATGTCAATCATTTTCCTTTAACTGAAATAGACTGGCATGGTGGTAACATCACTGTACGCATACTCCAGAGGGTCTGTCTAATCCTTGGGGAACACAGGTTCAAGTCACACAACAGTAACTGGTGAAATTTAAAGAAAATCTGGAAGTAAAAGTTCGTCTCAGTGACTGTGACCAAGAAACTAACAGGGATTGTCATTAAAGCCATCTGGTTCACTAATATTCTTTAAGGAAGGAAATCTGCTATCCTTACCTGATCAGGGCTACATGTCTCCAGACCCACAGCAATCTGGAGGACTCTAAACTGCTCTCTGAAATGGCCTTGCAAACCAATCAGTTCAAGGAATAGCAACAAATGCTCACCATGCCAGCCATATCCAGACCCCACACAAGAATAAAAATAGCTGTAATCATGAACAAATAAACAATCTGAGGAATGATTTGTTTGACATTGTTCCGTGTTTCTGAACGAGACACAGAAGATAGAGAGGACTTACAGACACTCGATGGGGTTGATTTCTCAGCTTTCCTCATCAACAGTTCAGGATGTTTAATGACATTATTTACACACACATCAGGATTAAATCAGAAAGGGCCAGATTTCAGAAACTAATTCAGCAATGACAAGCAATGAGTAAGACAAAAAAAGCTCCAACTGACCGTTAAACTGTGCATTTTGAGATAAAAAAACTCTTCCAAATTACATGTAATGGTATAAAGGTTGGATCTCAATGAAGTTGGAAAAAGTTCCTCGGAACTTCAATACATTCATACCCTTTAAGATGTTAGTATATTATTTACCAACTCCATAAGCACTTATCACCTACATTAATTTTTCCTAGAGAATCGTAGTGAATGCCTTTTCTAAGTATATCCCATTTACTCATTCCCTTTTATCTATCTTAATAGTTAAACACTCAAACGCACTAATAAGCTTGTGAAAGATTATTTTCTTTTTGTAAAACAATGCTGTCTTTGACAGACTGTACTCTGGTTTTGTAAGTACATTGTTAACACATCCTAATTAATGGATTCCAGAATTTTCCCAGATGACCAATGCCAGACTAATTGGCGTACAGCTCCCCATCTCCATATCTTATTAAATTGTGGTGCTACATTTGCTTGTCTCCAATCCACTAGAACCATGGTACCTGCAGAATCTAGAAAATTTCTGAAAAAACTACCAGCACTTCCAAACATCTCTGCAGCTACCTTTTAGAGAATCCTATGGTAACCATCATTAAGTTGCAGGGATCAGTCAGCTTTTCCATTACATTATCTCTTGTTGATATTAATTTCCTGAAGTTCTTTGTACTTATCACCAACTTAGTTATGCTGCATTTTTACTCTAACATTTATTCAGTATCACCACCGTTTTGCCAAAGAAGCATTGCTCCTATCTCTGTCTCTAAGGGACCAACTTCTTTACATTTGTTTAAGCCACTCTTTTCCACATACTTGGGGGAAAACAGCTTACAAACTGTTCATACATTTCTGGTTAGCTTGCTTTCATGTTTTTTTCCTCTTTCTGAAAATCAACTTTTGATTACCCTGTATTAAAACACTTCCAAACTTCAGATTTAGAAAGGCAGCCAGAAAAGGTTGATTTAAAGCCCTACAGCTCAGTTAAGAGATGAGATTTGGAATATGTGGTCGAATGGCTAACTTCTGTATTATAATACCCATGATTCTATGGCTTACATTAGCTAAAGCAGCATTTATTTTGCAAAAGAGCATCTGCAGTGATGACTAGGATACCAGAACTTTTCATTCTTCTTTCATGAGTGCCAAAGGATCGTTTAAAGCCTTTTGAAAAGGTTCTCTGTTTTGGTCATTCAGGTGAACGCTATTTCTGGTAAAGGAAGAACTTCCTCAACACTTCAGTGGAAGTTAAACATTTTTTAAAAAAAAGTGCAGTGGGGCTCTGTTCATAACCTTCTTGACTGGAAGGTCCGAATGTGACTTTAGTTATCAGGTTTGACATGAAAATCTTAAACATATCAAAGTTTCAAGAATCAATCCTGACTGAGATTAAATAAAGAATATCTGGTAAACAGGTTACCAACAAGCACTGATTTTTAAAAAAAATCCAATATTAAGTTTACGAGATCCGCACACGACACTCTATGACATCAGCGTTAAGCACAAAATAAACGTACAAACTTGAGCATGTTCCAGTCAAAGACATAATCATAGGAAAAGCCTTGGCGGTGAAAGAGATTGCGAAATAATTGCCTCAAGTAGGAGTAGTCTGGTTTGTCATCAAAACGTAGAGAGCGGCAGAAGTTCAAATATGTGGCAAACTCAGCTACAGGGAAGAAAAAGAACAGCAAATTACTTGTACTTTCAAACCAAATGTGCTACAGATTTGACAGTTAACTTCCATTGTAGATTGAGGCTTAAAAGTTCATGATAATGAAATGGACAACCCTACATTACGTTACTTCAAATGAAACCAAACTACGTAAAATGTATATAGAACATGCAGTTGCTAAAGACCTACATCACCTCATTCCTAAGTTTAAGTTAAAATTTTATGCAATATCTTTTTCTGCTTAATTTTGATGGTTTATGAGAACATTGTTGTTAGAGTTACACAGGTTGACAGCACAGAAAAAGGCCTTTCGTCAGTCAAAAACAAGCATCTAACTATTCAAATCCCAATTTTCCACTACTTAATTATCTCATGTGCCTTTGCACAAGTGTATATGTAAATATTATTTAAGTATTGTGAGGGTTTCTGTCTCCACCACCTTTCTGGCCTGTGAATTCCAGATTCACAATACTTTTTGGGGAAAAATGTCTTTTCCTCATATCCCCTCTAAACATCTTGGCCCTTACCTCAAATCTATGCTCCTGATCACCGATTCCTCCTCCAAGCTTTCAGTTATTTAGCCTAATGTGCCCTTTAGTGGCACAGTGCCAAGTTTTGTCTTGTAATGTTCCATTAAAGGGCGTTGGGATATTTCGTTACTTCTGACAAAATTATGCTGAGGGATTGAAGCTAGTGATCACAGAATGATAGGTAAATAGGACATGATGTGAGTTAGGACACTGACAGCCGAAATCTTACAAAGTTCATAATAATCAAATGGACAACTCAATATTGAGTCACTTCAAATGGAGACACATATTTCCAATCACAAAAACACTGCCTGACCATCACTCACTGCTTCCAGCCACACAAACAATTCCGGATCCAATTCCGCCAATTTCTTTGGATCACATGGGTTCTTACCTTCATGAACAGTCTCCTATTCATAACATACTATTAGAGAGGAAGATTCGTAATATTTTTTAGGAAAGCCTAGATTCTAATGTAGAAGTAAATGAGTTTTTGGCTTTCAGTGTTGAAGGTCTGTTCTGTTATTTTTAACAGAAGTAATTTGTGACTGAGAGAAGGAGGCTTTCCATGAAATCACGAAGGTTAAGGTTAATTCAATAAGATAATTAATGCTTATTGTGACTTGATTTTTTAATAACTGGATAAGGGGAGGCGTGGGCCGCACGAAGGGAGAGTTCAGAAAGCAAGAACCTTACCAGCAGAGGTACAACTTAGTTCTGTCACTGGACTAGTAATTCAGAACTCCAGGTTAACTTTCTGGGATGTGTGTCTGAATTTCACCAAGGTAGATGGTGAAATTTGAATTCAATAAAAATATGGAACAAAACGCTTATGTACCCATTACCAACTATCATAAAGACACACCTGGTTCACTCATGTCCTTTAGGGAAGGAAATCGGCCATCCTTACCTGGTCTGGCCAAATGTGACTCCAGATCCAAAACAATGCCTTAAGTGCCCTCTGGACAATGAGGACCCAGCCAGTAGCATCAAATCACATTTTATAATGTTATAAAAAAAATTATTTTAAAAAAATGCAGTGCAAATAGACAGGACCGGGAAAACCTCTTGGCTTTTCCTCAGGTTTAATACAAAATGTCAATGAGTTTGCTTACATGCATGCCTTGGGAAAGCCAGAGAGAATCACATCTGATGAATGTGCAGAAAGTCACCAAAAGGAATGTTTGTGATCCTGTTGGTTGACTAAGAAATTTTAAAGTGAAGATCAAACCAACATTTTACTTGGGATAGGTGTCTGAAAAGATATTGCAGTGAAAAAAAAGGGCTGAATTTTAATTTTGCGATTGATAAGCTTTCCAAATTGAATTACATATAAATTGCTTAGTCATACAGTTGCATAGCATGGGAACGATTTGTCCATGCCCAACCATGTTTCTTAAATTGAACTAATTCCATTTGCCCGCATTTGGCCCATATTTCTTCTAACTTTTCAGATCCATGTACCTGTACAAATGTCTTTCAAATGTTGTAATTATACCCGCTTTTACGATTTCCTCTGGCACCTTGTTTCATATATGCTCCACTCTGGGGGGAAAAAGTTGCCCCTCAGGTCCCTTTTCCTCTCTGACCTTAAACCTATGCCCTCTAGTTCTGGACTCCTCTACCCCAGGGAAAAGACCTTGGCTATTTACCTTATCGATGCCCCTCATGATTTTATAAACTTCGATATGGTCACCCCTCAGCTTCCTATGCTCCATGAAAGAAGTCCCAGCCTATCCATCCTCTCCTTATAACTCAAGCCTTCTTGATAACATCCTTTAAATCCTTTCTGCACCTTTCCCAGTTTAATAACATCCTTCCTTTAGCAGGGTGACCAGGATTGTAATTAGTACTCCAAAGGTGACCATACCAATGTCTTGATTTATTACTATCAACATGTACTGAGGTACAGTGAAAAGTGTTCAGTGCTTTACAGGCAGATCGTACAGTGCATCAAGGTAACAGACCAGAGTACAGCATACAACGTTACAGCTGCCAAGAAGGTGCAAAGAAATCCAAAACATTAAAGAAGTCCATTCAGAAGCCCGGTAGCAGTGTAGAATCTGGTTGTACATGTATACAAACATTTGTATCTTCTGCCCAATGGAAGAGGGTGGAAGATAGAATAAACAGAGTGGGAGGGGTCTGATTATGTTGATTGCTTTCCTGATGCAGCTGGAAGTATAGATTGCTGTGATGCATCCAGATAGAAATTTTTATAGATGTACCATGAAAGCATCTTAAGTGTCTTTATAGACATATCGAATTTCCTTAGCCTGTTGAGGCAGCACAGGTGTTGCTGTGCTTTCTTGATCATGTCAAAATGGGTAGATCCGGACAGACTGTTGGTGATCGTAACTCCCAGAAACTTCATGCTCTCGACCATCTCCACCTTAGCATTATTGATGCAGACAGGGCCATATCCTCCATTCCGCTTCCGGATGGCCCTCTAAAGGTTGAATCTGGACTTCCTGTACAGGTCAGGGTTGCCCGACTTGAATGCCTCAGGCCTGGACTTCAGCAGAGTGGATCTCCCAGTTCATCCATGATTTCTGGTTGGGAAATGTTCGGATTAACTTCTTCGGCACGCAGTCATTTACGCACTTACTAATGTCTTGCACAGCTGTAACATGACCTCCCAACTCCCAATGCTCTGAAGGTAAGTGTGCCAAAAGCCTTCTTCACTATCTTAACTACCTGTGACACCAATTTCAAGGAACTATGTACCTATAGCCCTAAGTCTTTCTGTTCGAAAGCACTCCTCAGGGCCCTACAATTAACAGTCAAAAGACCTACCTTTGTTTGTCTTACCAAGATGCAACATCAAGATGCATTAAATTCTGCTATTCCTTGGCCCGCTGACCCAGTTGATCAAGATTCCATTGTACTCTCAGGTAACATTTTTCACTGTCCACGACAGCACCAATATTGGTGTCATTCGCAAACCTAAGCATGTTTCCTCTATTATCATTCTAAATGTTTACATAAATGACAAACAACTGTGGAGCCAGCACTGATCCTTGTGGCAAACATGGATAACAGGCCTTCAGTCTGCAAAAACAAGCCTCTACCACCACCGTGACCCCTGTCAGCCAATTTTTATTTCAAATGGCTAGCTCTTCCCAGATCCCACGTGATCTAACCTTACTAACCAGTTTACCATGCAGAGATTGTCGATGGCCTTGCTAAATTTGATGCAGACGTCTACTACTCTGCCATTATCTACCTTCTTGGTCACTGCTTCCAAAAACTCAATCAAGTTTCTAAAACACAATGTCCCCATGCACAAAGCCACGCTGACTATTTCTATTCAGTCCTTACCTTTCCAAATGCATGCAGATCTTGTCTCTCAGATCCTTTCCAACAACTTCAGCACCACAGACATTAGGCTCATCAGTATGTAGTTTCCTGGCTTTTCCTTGTAGCCTTTTTAAAAGTAACTCCAGAACATTAGCCCCCTCCAGTCTTCTGGCATCTCACCCATGGCTGTCGATGATACAACTATCTCAGCTAAGTTCCCCACAATTTCTCCCACAACTTCCCATAATGTTCTGGGATACACGATCAAGTTCCAGGGATTCATCTACTTTTATGCATCTTAAAACGTCCAGCACCTCCTCGAAGACATCATTACTTACTTCCCTAATGTCCATGTCTTTCTCCATGTTAAATACTTAGGGTCTCGTCCATCTCCTGTGGTTCTACACACTTGGCCTTGTTGATCTTTAAAAGGGCCCTATTTTCTCACTCCTTACACTTTTGCCCTGAATGTACTTGTTGAATTTCTTTAGATCTCCTTTGCCCTATCTACCAAAGTAATCTCACATCCCCTTTTTGCAATCCTGACTTCCCTCTTTAGTGTATTCCTTCACGCTCTATACTCAAGGTCTACACTTGATCCCAGCTATCTATACTGATATTTGTCTCTTTCTTTATCTTGACCACAGCCTCAATATCTCCAGTCATCAAGTGCTCCCAAATGCCCATTAGCCTTGTCCCTCACACTAACAGGAACATACTGACTGTGGACTCCTGCTATCTCACTTTTGAAAGCCTCTCACTTGCCAGCTGTTCCATTACCTGTAAGCAGCATGCCCTAATCAACTTTTGGAAGTACGTGCCTTGCCCCAATTTAGAGCTTTAATTTGTGGATCAGACCCACCCTCAGAGTCAGACAATCAGAGATATATAGCACGGAAACAGACACTTTGGTCCAGCTCGGCCAGGCTGACCAGATATCCTACATAAATCTAGGCCCATTTGCCAGCATTTTGCCCATTCCCCTCTATTCATATACACATCCACATGATTTTTAAATATTGTATTGTACCAGCTTCTACCACTTCCTCTGGCAGCTCATTCCTTACTTGCAACACTCTCAGCATGAAAAAGATAGCCCTTGCGTCCTTTTTGTTTTAATCTTTCCCCTTTCACCTTAAACCTATTAGTTTTGGACTTTCCACCACAGGGAATTGACCTTGCCTGTTTAGCCTATCCACACCCCTCATGATTTTACAAACCTCTATAAGGTCACCTCTCATCCTCTGATGCTCCAAGGAAGAGAATCCCAGCCGATTCAGACTCTCCCTATAGACCAAGCCTTCCAACCCTGACAACATCCTTGTACATCTTTTCTGAATCCTTTCTAGTTTCACAACAGCTTCCTACAGCGGGGAGACCAGAACTGCACACCATACTCCAAAAGTGGCTGAACCAATGCCCTGCACAGCTGGAACACGGCCTGCCAACTCCTATACTCGATGCACTGACCAACCAAGAGCAAGCATACCAAATGCCTTCTTCACTATCCTATCTACCTGTGACTCCACTTTCAAGGAATTATGAACCTCAACTCTAAGATCTGTTTATTCAGCAACACTCCCCAGGACCTGACCATTAAGTGCATAAGTCTTGCACTTAGTTTGCCTTTCCAAAATGTAGCACCTCACATTATCTAAAATAAAACTTCGTCTGTCACTCCTCGGTCCATTAACCCACCTGATCAAGATCCCGTTGCACTCTGAATGGCTAGTTCTCCCTGTAATCCAAGTGATCTAATTCTGCTCACCAGTCCACCATGAGGAATCTTGTCAAATGCCTTACTGAAGTCCATACAGATTACATCCAGCCCTCTGTCCTCATCAATCCTCCTTATTACTTCTAAAAAAACCTCAAGTCAGTGAGAGATACAATTTCCCAAACAAAGCCATGTCGACTATCCCTCTGAGTCCTTGATTTTCCAAATTAATGTAAATCCTGTCCCTCAGGATTTCCTCTGACAACATACCCACTACAAATGTGGGGCTCACCAGTCTATAGTTCCCTGTCTTTTCCTTACCACCTTTCTCGAACAGTGGCACAACGCCAGCCAACCTCCAATCTTCCGGCACATTATCTGTAGCTGTCGACGATACAAATATCTCAGCAAGGGGCCCAGCAATATCTTCCCTCACCTCTTACTGAGTTCTAGGGTACAGCTGATCAGGTCTTGGGGATTTATCCATCACTATGCATTTTAAGGTGTTCAGAACCTCCTCCTCTGTAATATGGACATTTTCCAAGATGTTGCTATTTATTTTCCCACATGTTGTATCTTCTGTATCCTTCTCCACAGTTAACACTGATGTGACTTTTTCCAAAACTCTTTGAAAACAAACAGAATTATGGTCACAGGTTCCGAAGTGCTTGCCCACTAACACCACAGAAAATAAGGCAAGTGACAAAGACAAAGTCAAGTTTTGCCCCTTCTCTAGTAGGGCAATGTTCAAATTGATTAAGAACATTTTCTGAAAACACTTAACATGTTCTTCCCCATTAAGTCCTTAACATGGTAGATCCAGTCCATGTTTGCCAAGTTACAAACCCCTTATTATTCTTATCATTAGTTGCAATCTCCCAATAGATTTGCTCCTCAATTTCCTGCTATTAGTAGTTCCACATATATAGCCCAATTTGTGATCCCTCAGTAATATCTTCTCTAAGTACTGCCATGATCCTTTCCCTAATCAAACACGCCACTATCCCTCCTCTCTTGCCTCCCTTTCTATTCTTCCTATAGCATGTGCACCCAGGAACATCATCCTTCCAGTCAGAGTGCTCTTTGATATATCTTTACCTCAGCTATGTTTCTGTATTAGCTATAATAAAGTGAGTCCTATGTTCCCATTCATGCCCGAGTTCATCTGCCTTAGGTTAGATTAGATTCCCAATAGTGTGGAAACAGGCCCTTCGGCCCAACAAGTCCACACCGCCCTTTGGAGCATCCCACCCAGACCCATCCCCCTATCACCCACAAACCGCTGAACACTATGGGCAATTTAGCATGGCCAATCCACCTAGCCTGCACATCTTTGGACTGTGGGAGGAAACCGGAACACCCAGAAGAAACCCATGCAGACACGGGGAGAATGTGCGAACTCCGCACAGACAGTTGCCTGAGGCTGGAATCGAACCCGGGTCCCTGGCGCTGTGAGGCTGCAGTGCTAACCACTGAGCCACCGTGCTGCCCACAAATCAGGCCTCTTACAGCAAAATAAATGCAGTTCAATTCAGGATTTTCTGAAGAAAGGTCTCAACCCGAAACGTCAGCTTTCGTGCTCCTGAGAGGCTGCCTGGCCTGCTGTGTTCATCCAGCTCTACACAGTGTTATCTCAGATTCTCCAACATCGACAGTTCCTACTATCTCTGCAGTTTAATCCATCTGTCTTCTCTTGTTCTATGTCATGCTCTTGCTTGCCGTGTCTATTTAACTTGCGCTCTTTAAATTTTGCACTCTCTTCTGTCTCACTACTGTTTCGGATCCCACTCCCTTGCCAGACTAGTTTAAACCCTCCTGAGAAGCGACAGCATTCACCCAAGGTTTTGGCCCCCCTCTAGCTCAAGTGCAATTCGTCCCTCTTGTAACAGGTCACCTCTGCTCCTGAAGACATCCCAACGATCCAAATGCCTGAATGCCTGTCCCCTGCACTAGCTCCTCAGCCATGCATTATCCTCCAACTCGTATTCTTACTCGCACGTGGCACTGGGAGTAATCCAGAGATTACTACCCTTGAAGTCCTGCTTTTTAACCTCCTGCTAACACTCTACATTCACTCAGCAAGACCTCATCACTTTCTTTACCTATGTCATTGGTATCAATGAATATAACAACCTCTGGCTCCTCACGCTCCAATTCAAGAATTCACTGCAACTGCTTGAAGACAGCCTTGACCCTAGCAAAAAGGAGGCAACACAACATCTGGTGTCTGAATTGCAGAATGCCTGCGTGGCCCTGACTAGAGTACTCCATCACAACTAATAGATTTTCTTTCTCTTTTTGTGTAACATACTTGTTTCTTTGTTAAAAGTATGTTGACAGCTTCGTGTGAATATGGTCAGTAATTGATTATTACAGTAGTAAACAAATCACCAAAATAAACTTACGCCCTATTAAGCCAGATTTAACTCTGGAATCTGACTGGTCCAGTGTTACAACAGTTGAAATCACAATGTAACTATGCTGCTTCCTCCCCTTCTGCCTCCAGCAGGCTTGGGTGGTGGGGACAAATGGGTCATAATCGTGAATCGGTTTAACTGAAAATTGCTGCTCAGCTCAGCTCAGCAGTTTACTGTTACAGTCCGCATACTGCATCAATGCTCTACTTCAGTTTTTTAAAATTCTGCAAGCATTTGGAGATGTAATATACTCAGAGACTCTACAGGAGTCTGAGTACTGATCAGTTCTGAACAGGAGTCATATCAGACTTGAAACAATAACTGTTTTTCTCTCTCCAAAGACGATGTTAGATTTGCTGAGCTTCTCTAGCACTTGCTTTGACTTTAGATTTCCCGCATCTTAAGTAACTTGTCTGTGAGTACTAGTAAGAAATAATTTCACAAAGAAAGTAGGATATGCATATTTAGGGTTTCTTTCAAATTATTAAATTTTTGGAGCCGACCAGTCCTATCAGTTTGCATATTTCAATCATGAAATGATATTTGCGAAGGTGATGGCCTAGTGGTATATTGATGGACTGTTAATCCAGAGACCCAGGTAATGTTCTACGAACACATCTTTGAATCCTACCATGGCAGATGGTAGAATCTGAATTTTAAAAAGTCTAATATTGACCACGATTCCATTGTTGACAGTCAGGAAGAACTCATCTGGTTCACTAATGTCAGTTAGGGAAGGAACGTGCCATCCCTGCCTGGTCTGGCCTACATGTGACCGCAATGTGGCTGACTCTTAACTGCCCCCTAGGTAATTAGGGATTGGCAATAGGTGCTGACTTAACTAGAGACACCCTCATCCAATGAATTACCTATTTGCAACAACTTAATAAAGCACAAATTAGAAATAGATTGCTTATAAAATAATACATCATGACATGTAGTCACTTGATCGGTTTACCCTAATGATCAAAAACAAACTCCATATATATGTACACCATTGTCTGACATAATTTTTATACATACATGAGTAACCTTTGCAGAGCACTTCAATCGGTGTCGACATTTTCTTTTCGCTAATGCGTTCATATTTCTGTCTTTTTGTTGCTGCCTTCAGACCTTGCCAAGGCAACGATCCTAAGTTAAAGTACATCAGAACATAGCCCAAGGATTCCAAATCATCACGGCGACTTTGTTCTGGAGAAGTGAAAAGGGCATTAGTCTTGAACATGACAATCAGGAATCAACTGGAAGATACCACTTCCTTATTCAGTGCTGGCAATTTATTGCAAAATCGATTCACCAAACAAATTGTAGAAGCTTCATAGTTACCAGTAAATATGAATTATCGATACTGCTTTACCACAATACATACATTTTCAATTGCATATTTTCTTCTAAACCCCAAATTTGAAAATTAACTTAAGATATGACTTTTCAGATACCCAGATAGTGCCTCATCAGGTCTCTCAGAACCTCTCAATAATTCACATAAAAGAATTACTCTGAAATGCAGTGAGTGATGTCTGCATTGAAGTCACAGCCAAATCCTAACTTTTGGGAGATAAATCACAATTCAATTGAGTTCTGGCTCTGTTGGCTGAAGAAAAATGACATACTTGCGAATTAGAGGTCCTTTACTAACCCAACAAGGTGGTCATGATATGTAAAGATAGTGATCAGCATACACCCAAGTTTCTATCATACAAAATAACTGAAAAGAATGCATCTGCCTACCTATTCCCAAATGGGTATTGATCGAAGCATATCGAGCTGTTCCTGTAAGGTTCTTATTTTCACGGTATGGTATATGTTGGTGTGTTCGTGCATCCCGGTACTTTTTTGCTAGCCCAAAGTCAATAATATAGACCAGGTTGCCTTTCTTTCCCAACCCCATTAAGAAATTATCAGGTTTCACATCACGATGGATAAAATTCTTCGAATGAATGTATTCAATTCTGCTGATCTAAATAAGAGGAAAAACAGCTTTTATACACAAAAAGCCAGAAAGCGCAAGTGGCGTGTTTTATTGTGTAAAATTAAACCAGCAATCTTTGCACAAAACCTTACAAAATTGGTATGGCCCAACTTTCAAGTTCCTTCAATCCTGCCTTGACTTTCCATAATGTACTCTTGGACGACATAGGTTTAGTAACATCTGTAAGTACCTTTTGCCCAATCTTCTAAAGGTAACTTGAGGACAAAACAAGATTTAACTTCCATGTCTTTGGTTTCTAAAATGTTCTGGCTGAAATATGAAGATCTTAATAAAAAAATTATTTCGGTTAAGGTACAGGGTATTGAGTCCCTTATGCCCGCTCTGCCATTCAATAAGCTCATTAGCAATCTGTTTCTGGTCTCAACACCACTTTCCTACCAGACGCCATCATGCCTTGACTCCCTTTGTCTATCAAAACAGATCTCTAGTCTTTAATAAATTCAATAACTCAGCCTCCACTGCTTCCTATGGAGAGGAATTCCACAAACTAATGAGCCTCAGAGAAAAGATTTATTTTTATTTCTTTTAAAGGGAGGCCTATTATTAAACTGTGCTCCCTTGTTCTAGTCTCCTACACATCAGCAAACTTTACCCTGCACCCACCATATCATATCCCCAGGATCTTGTACATTTCAAAAAAAACCCCTTCCTCATTCTTCTAAACTTCAATGGTCATACGTCAAATTGGTTTGGCCTTTCTTAAGCTAATTATTCATGCCATTAACAAAGTGATGAATCTTTTCTAATTACATGTTTAAGACAAAAATTGAGTTACACGTACTAAGAATGGGATAAAATTCACAATCTAAACTAGTTATTTCTGAAGAGTCACAGTGGACTTGAAACATTAACTCTGCTTCTCTCTCCACAGATGATGTCAGAGCTGCTAAATTTCTCCGGCATTCTGTGTTTGTTGGCTAGTTATTTGGATTGGAATTGTTTTAATCCAATAATTATTGGACAGAATGAACTCGCATTTAAGAAAGCTATATTTATCGACAATATACCAATCTTACTGCATTCAATTTGGTCTCTTTTTACAAGGGTCATTTTTGTATTTTTAAGAGTTTTGTAGTGCAGTGGTAGTATTCCAGGCTCAAGTCCCAACTGCCCTAGAGATTTGCCTTAACAAGTTGATTGAAATAACTTGAGGGTGGGTTTGGGCTTTCTGGATATGCTAACACTTTTGCATATACCTGCACACAAAACTTGCATTCAAGTAAAACGCTCTTCTGTAACTAGGCCTGCATAGCAGCCAAGAGCCAAATGTGGCTCATGGGAGGGGTCCTCCCATCCTTGTTCCTCCTCTGGTTGAGAAGCACCTAGTTTCCACTTAGTACCTTTCAACAACTGGAACAAGGAACATTGATTAGTAACTGATATCTACATCCATCTTTTATCACTTTTTGAAACCCTAAAGCTTCATATTAATCGAATCCCTCTTTTCACACATCTGTTCAATTCAATATATACACAAATAAACAGTTGCTAGGAAGAAAGGCATTTACTACATCAGCAGAACACCTCCGCTTGGTTCGCAATAAACAACTGCACCTCCCTGTCGCAAACCATTTCCACCCCCCCTCCCATTCTTTAGATGACATGTCCATTATGGGCCTCCTGCAGTGCCACAATGATGCCACCCGAAGGTTGCAGGAACAGCAACTCATATTCCGCTTGGGAACCCTGTGGCCCAATGGTATCAATGTGGACTTCACCAGCTTCAAAATCTCCCCTTCCCCCACCGCATCCCAAAACCAGCCCAGTTCGTCCCCTCCCCCCACTGCACCACACAACCAGCCCAGCTCTTCCCCTCCACCCACTGCATCCCGAAACCAGTCCAACCTGTCTCTGCCTCCCTAACCTGTTCTTCCTCTCACCCATCCCTTCCTCCCACCCCAAGCCGCATCTCCATCTCCTACCTACTAACCTCATCCCACCTCCTTGACCTGTCCGTCTTCCCTGGACTGACCTATCCCCTCCCTACCTCCCCACCTATACTCTCCTCTCCACCTATCTTCTTTTTTCTCCATCTTCAGTCCGCCTCCCCTTCTCTCCCTATTTATTCCAAAACCTCACCCCATCCCCCTCTCTGATGAAGGGTCTAGGCCCGAAACGTCAGCTTTTGTGCTCCTGAGATGCTGCTGGGCCTGCTGTGTTCATCCGGTCTCACATTTTATTATCTTGGATTCTCCAGCATCTGCAGTTCCCATTATCACTACTACATCAGTATATTGCATTTGATGAAAATTGGGAAGGGGAAAAAATATCCAGGTTTTATCCTTTAGCTGGTCATTCTGCAACCATAATCTCTTTTAAAAAAAGCAATAACACAAAACTAGTTCTTACCATCTGATCAGCAAGAAGAAGGACTGTCTTAAGGCTGAATTTACGAGAGCAGAAATTAAAGAGATCCTCGAGACTTGGTCCAAGCAGCTCCATCACCATCACGTTGTAATCTCCTTCCGCACCACACCACTTGATAGTGGGAATGCCAACTACATAAGAAACAGACTTAAGGTAGGAGGGTACAAAAAAAGCAGAAAAACTACCATGAACTTGCATTTCTCCTAATTGTGCAGGTTAGGGCCAGAGATCTTAAAGCAGAGTTCCAATGTTACATCTTACTATTTTGAAAGCATATAAATCTGATTCTCAAAGAGATTATTTTCAAACTACATGTCACAACTTGTGGATGCCACCGAAACGTCCAAGGGCAAACTTAAAACAATTTTCTCCATAGTCAAATATTGTGAACAGTTCAAAATTAGTGCCTTTTATAACAGTTGTTAGACAACAACATTTAAAATAGTATATAAGTGCATTCTCCCATTCTTAAATTTCCTGCTATATCATCTTACCTCTGACAACTAAACTATGAGAGTTTAATTGAAAGTAAGTTTCAAGACAGCCCTTTCTCAAATGTTATAATTTAATGACCACACACTTAGTGGTTAAAAAAGACATAATCCATGACACTTTGCAGCAATTTAATTTCAAATATAATTAATTAGCACAATTGTGATGCAAGCCAATAGTCCATCCATTAAAGACTCTTGTGGTGCAGTGACAATATCCGTACCTCTAGGCCAGAAGGTTCAGTTTCAAGTCCTTCCTGCCTCAGAAGTGTCTCATAACATGTCTGGACATTTTGGTTTAAAAAGTTCATCCATCAACTTCTCTTTGGAGAGAAAGAACATGACCTTCAAAAGGCATTGTACAGTAAAAGTTGTCTTACAGTGCCACCTCCTGCCCATCAGGATTATGGCAAGGACAACGGCCACCCTTTCAGCATAAAATGTTGAATGGAAATATTCACAATGTTGCTGCACTCTTTTCACTTGATAATGAACAAGTTTAAACAAGTTATCATTCATCTAAAAATTCTTAAAACCACAACGAAGGAAGTTGTAAAATGTGAACTTAATTAAAATAACACTTGTTTAAATTTGGGCCACGGAAAGACAATATATGTTCAAAATGGTGAATGTGCATGGTCTTTTAAAGGACTATACATACATTATGAGCAGGATCAAGTAACAGAGACCCAAGTTCAACATGTAAACTCCCCAAATACTTCTCTGTATATGACTCAAATGATGTCTGAAGAAAATGGTGGCAATATCTCCACTGTGTGTCTGAGTATAAAAATAGCCATAGCTTTGTGTGTCTCCATGAAGTGTTTCATTATACTGCTCAGGTTGACCATTTTGACTATACTTGTGAAAATATTCAAGGGAAAACTAAAGGAGAAAACTGTTGCAATAAAATAATCTTCACAAGCACAGTGCTCCGACATATGCACAGCATGTGTGGAAGAAATCTGAATTTATTGTAAACTTCTGAACTTCACTGGAGAAAATAATATAAAAAACACTATTAGAAGACTAACCCAATTTTACAAATGGCTTTCTATGGACACTCCCCCTTGTAAAAGTCATCTCCATGATAATGTAAATTACACTGATCTTGTGCCCAGGTAAAGATGCTAACTATCCTTTTAAAATCATTTTAAAAATGATGAAAAGCAGCAGACCCAGCACGGATCCCTGTGGCATGCTGCTGCTCCGGGGCCCCTCTTTCCAACTGTGTCACTCTTTCCCAAAATCACACGCAGTGCATATTCCACCATCCATACCAAAAGCAGCAACGGGAAAAAAAAGACAAAATAATTTCAAAAAAGTTCTGAACATTATTAGCTCAGGATTTTCCAGAAGTGAAGGAAGTTTTATTTGTGGCATTTTGCTGCATTCACAGAAGGAGAAAGGCTATACCTGTGATTGTTAATCTAAGATTCTTCTACATTTATTCCATTACACATTGCAGGTTTTAGTCCCAGAATCTGTTACTCCCGATCAGTGAATCAAAGTGTCAAGTGCAGTCTGTGCCATTGCAATAAAGCATTGATTCCTGTTTGTAGATGAAAATAATATCACTTTATTCTGAAATAGCTATAGTACCGGAAAAAGTCTGACTGGTTTGTCCCCAAAATCACCAAATTATTGGATGCAATTTACTAACTTTCCCTTTCCAGGTAATGCATTCTGTTGAATAAATTCACAATTTCTACTACTGAAATTAGAAAGTGCTCTGTCTCATTAACAATAATGTAACATCCATTATTCTAAAACAAATGGAATAGGTATGATTGAGGGAGGGTGAATGAGGGGAAAGGAAAGAAATTTACTCCATTAACAACTATTGCATGTGTGACTGAGGGAAGGAAAATGCAACAAACCAAACAATGTCACCATGAACTTGCTTCCTATAAAGCAATACCCTCAGACTTGATACCATTATGCAGCAGCATGTAGATCACCAGGAAGCTCTAATGCTACCTATAGAGTGAATTCAGTGAATGAGGCAAAATAAGATGAAGTAAAACCTTACCACCTCCTTGCATCATCTTGTATATCTTGCTCTCAATATGTAGCTGTGGGTGTTTGGTTTTCACACATTCCAGCTTAATGGCCACCTCCTCTCCTGCAGCAATGTCAGTTCCTATAAGAAAACAGGTGAATGCTTATTTCACCGAAAAGATGAGGCAGATTTGAACAAGGCACTGCATCACCATTTACATCAAGGTAACTTAATCTCTTTACAAAGAACTGCAAAATAAAAGCATTTCTTCGGAATTCTACAGGCAGGCAACTAAACAGTAATCCACATATTGAAAGAATAACTGGTAAAGCATGAGGGACCTTAGATTTCATTAATACAGGTTCAGGTACTAAAACAGCGACATAATGTTGAAACTTAACAAATTTTGATTCGAATATACGGCTCCAGGAAGGGAGAATTTTAGCTATAGAGTCAAAGGTCGGCTCAATTTCTTTGAAGCAAAGAAGACTGAAGGTTGATTTGAGAGGAAGTGTACCAGTTCATGACAGGTTTAGATAAGGTAGATAATGAAACGAGTGGGCTGTTCGGAGAGAGGTGACACAAGGAAACTCACTCCTCTAATGAGTATTGCATGTGCAACTGAGGCAAGGAAAATGCCACTGGCCTTAAATACAGATTTAAGGTCTATGGCAAGAGTTGGAAGAATGAGAGAAAGCACAGAGTGATTATCATCTAGAACTCAAGTGTGGTGGAAGCACAGTCCTATGATGTCCTTGGAACAACTCCAGCAAATACCTTCTGCACCCTCTCATGACCCTCTTACATATTTTCCAAAGTGTTGTGTCTGATTTTGGTCACAATACTCTAGTTGAGGCCTTACCACAGTTTATGAAGGTCCAGTATAACTTCAAAAAGGAAACAAGATGGATAACTGGGAGAATTAATCTAGCAAAGCTATAGGGATAAGGCAGGGGAAAAGGGTCACATTGGATTGCTCTGCACAGAATTGGCAGAATAGACTACTTTCATGTTACACAATGACTTTATTTAGAAGTTAAGGAGTAGTAAATTTATCACAAATGGACTATTGAAATCAGCACTGAACTTGCAATATTGCACTTTCAGTTTAAGAATAATCAGAGACAGCAGTAATCGCTACATTTGCTGGCTCCCAGGACTGCCTCCACGAGCAAATAATTACAAAAATCTGATGTGACTTAAACATCAAAGGTGGCAAAGTGTTACCAAGTTGAGACTGGGCTTCCATCTCTGTATACAAAGTGAAGAACTTGAACCTGATATTTATTTATATAGTGTTTATTCAGTCACTTTCCACAAGTTTTCCTTGTTCTTACGCATGTGCAAGTGTTTTTTTAAGGGCACAAACGTTATTCTTCAAAAAAAAATCATGAAATAAATGTGCCTGTTACAGGAGGAATAGTAACCATGTCAAGCACTGGCAATTTGTTTTGAATCAATTGCAAGCCAGCTATACAATGTACTGCACGAAACACGTAGAATTACTAACAGAAATTATGATCCCTCTGAAAAGGCACTGCTTTATATCTGCAAGCTGCATTCCATTTGTTTACAGGTTGTTGGATAGATTCAGGCAAAAATCACAATTCCTAGAAATTTGGGGATCAATAGCTTCTTTTAAACAGTATGCAACCGATGAGAAGGAAACAACCACATTTTGCAGAAGAGAATCAGTACAGTGTCTTAAGTTACTTTAACCATATTCACATTCTAATGCATAATACTGTGAAGGCAAAAAAAGGACATTTGATACAATAGATTTAATTCCAAATGGTTGCCGAATTTTCCCCAAAACATCCCAGACAACGTATATGTTTCAAGTTATAATCTAAAAATGACAAGCAAATTCTGGTTGTGTATTGAAAATACTAGTATCTATAGATGGGTGTAAGGTGGACCCTGATCATCCTTCTGTAGTGAAATGTGCAATGTTAAGACATGTGCTATTGGAACTTAAAGGCACTTTGCCAAATATAGAAACTGCACCATTATACACTGAAATCCCACCTATAGAAGGGCAAGCTTGTGAACAGGGCAAATGGGGAAATGAGAGTTGATGTTCAGAGCAGCTACACAGGATTCATCAAACCGCTTGCACCAAGTAAAACAGATATCAACCAGGATCAAGAATAAAACCATCAAGTAGCTAATGGTACCATAAAATAAGGTAGTTGTTACTTAAGGCCCATCTCCAAAGCTCAGGGCTCTGCTGTGGGAGGTTTCTCAAAGTATCCTCAATCCAACCATTAATTGTTTCAATTGCTATAACTGTACAATTCTAGTAAAATACACCATTCACAACCATCAAACAACTCTGTTTGATCTTCAAAGGCAGCACCACATCCCTATCATGTGTCTTCTGGGGGCCACTACTGACCAGAAGTTTGACTGGACTAGCCACATCAACAATGAATGTACTAAAACTGGACAGAAATCAGGGTTCTGCAGCAAAGGGCTCACCTGCTGAACTCTCAAAGTTTATACGTATCAATAAGACAGCAGTCAGGTGAGTCAATAATAACCCAATCCAGACAATTGGTGAGTAAGACCATAAGACCAAAGGCCATAAAACATAGGAGTGGAAGTAAGGCTATTCGGCCCATCAAGTCCACTCTGCCATTTAAATCATGGCTGATGGGCATTTCAACTCCACTTCCCTGCACTCTCCCCGTAGCCCTTCATACCTTCTGAAATCAAGAATTTGTCGACCTCTGCCTTGGAGGCATCCAACGTTCCGGCCTCCACTGCACTCCATGGCAAAGAATTCCACAAGCCCACCACTCTCTGGCTGAAGAAATGTCTCTTCATTTCCGTTTTAAATTTACCCCCTCTAATTCTAAGGCTGTGCCCACGGGTCCTAGTCTCCCCACCTAATGGAAACAACTTCCTAGCGTCCACCCCTTCTAAGCCATACATTATCTTGTAAGTTTCTATTAGATCTCCCCTCAACCTTATAAACTGTAATGAGTACAATCCCAGGTTCCTTAGCCGTTCATCATACGTTTAACCTACCATTCCAGGGATCATTCGTGTGAATCTCCGCTGGACACGCTCCAGGGCTACTATGTCCTTCCTGAGGTGTGCGGCCCAAAATTGGACACAGTATTCAAAATGGGGCCTAACTAGAGCTTTATAAGGCCTCGGAAGCACATCGCTGCTTTTATATTCCAACCCTCTTGAGATAAGTGACAACATTACATTCGCTTTCTTAATCACGGACTCTACCTGCAAGTTAACCTTTAGAGAATCCTGAACCAACACTACCAGATCCCTTTGTACTTCTGCTTTGTGAATTTTCTCACCATTTAGAAAATAGTCCATGCCTGTATTCTTTTTTCCAAAGTGCAAAACCTCACACTGAATTTCATCAGCCATTTCCTGGACCACTCTCCTAAACTGTCTAAATCTTTCTGCAGCTTCCCCACCTCCTCAGTACTACCTGCCTGTCCACCTATATTCGTATCATCGGCAAACTTCGCTAGAATTCTACCCCCGCCCCCCCCCCGCCCCCCCACCAAGCCCCATCCCTTCACCAGATCATTAATATACAAGGTGAACAGCTGCGGGCCCAACACTGAACCCTGCGGGACACCACTCGTCACCGGTTGCCATTCTGAAAAAGAGCCTTTTATCCCAACTTTCTGCCTTCTGTCAGACAGCCAATCCTCAATCCAAGTCAGTAGCTCACCTCGAACACCATGGACCCTCACCTTGCTCAGCAACCTCCCGTGAGGCACCTTATCAATGCCTTTTGGAAGTCTGGACAGATAGCATCTACTGGGTTTCCCTGGTCTAACATACTTGTAAGGGGAGGTCGTGCCTGACAAACCTGTTGGAATTCTTTCAAGAGGTAACAAGTATGTTGACTTGTTCTAATCTGACCCTGCACTTCCAGGAATTTAGAAATCTCATCCTTAACAAGGGATTCTAGAATTTTACCAACAACAGAGGTTAGGCTAATCAGCCTATAATTTTCCATCTTTTGCCTTGATCCTTTCTTAAACAAGGGGGTTACAACAGCAATTTTCCAATCATCTGGGACTTTCCCAGACTCCAGTGACTTTTGAAAGATCATGACCAATGCCTCTGCTATTTCCTCAGCCACCTCCCTCAGAACTCTAGGATGTAGCCCATCGGGGCCAGGAGATTTATCAATTTTTAGATCTTTTAGCTTTTCTAGCACTTTCTCTTTTACAATGCCTACCATACACAACTCTGACCCCTGACTCTCCCGAATTGTTGGCATACTAGTCATGTCTTCCACTGTGAAGACTGACGCAAAGTACTTATTAAGTTCTTCAGCTATTTCCTTATCTCCGATCACTAGCCTTCCAGCATCAATTTGGAGCAGCCCAATGTCTACTTTTGTCTCTCGTTTGTTTCTTATGTGTTGAAAGAAGCTTTTATTATCAATTCTAATATCACTAGCTAGCCTACCTTCATATTTGATCCTCTCCTTCCTTATTTCTCTCTTTGTTATCGTCTGTTTGTTTCTGTAGCCTTCCCAATCTTCTGATTTCCCAGTGCTCTTGGCCATAGGCTGTCTCTTTTGCTTTGATACATTTCCTGACTTCCTTTGACAGCCATGGCTGTCTAATCCCACCCCGGATAATCTTTCATTTCTTTGGGGTGAACCTCTGTACTGTGTCCTCAATTACACCCAGAAACCCCTGCAATTGTTGCTCTGTCTTCCCCGCTAGGCTCTATATTGGGTGAGAAATACATTTATTTAAACAGCATTCTCAACATCCTCCAGTTAAAGTACACTTTATTGTTGGCAATGCCAAAAAAAAGCAAATGTCCATCTGCTCTACCACCAGACTTTAGCTACGACATGTATGATATACAAGATCAACTTAAATATAATCGAACTTGTTTTGACAGGATCCCCCATTCTCTATTACAAAAGAAGATAAATATCATTTCCCAGTCACACAGCATGCCGACTTGCACATACTTTGCTGTTCCTGAATCAACTTCCTATGTTTGGCACTAATTTCTCAAGGGCTGTTCACAATAGCTGGTACGGAAACATTATATTGGAGCAATATGTATGCTCTTCCTCGGGTGAAAGAGTATCACCTTCATTTAATCATACAAGTCTTGCCAAAGAGCACCTTAGGTCTCTTAAGTAGGAAACATTGTTTCAATTCTACCAGTTGATAAGCACAGAAGCTCAATTAAGAAAAAGAGACACTCAATATCTGACAATAATTTCAACAATATCCCTGTATTTAAAATGCTTAGGAAACAGAGATCTGTAAACAGCACGAGTGGTAAGGCTGCAAAGGAAATTGTGGGTTATTTTACGTGCAGAGAAGCTGACAGTGAAATGATAAACATTCATGGTAATGTGACCTTTAAAAGAGCATATTTAATGTCACAAGTTGAATCTTTTTAATTTCTATATATATATTCACATTGGAAAATGAAATAAACAAAATTAATTTTAGCTCAACAGCAGGTTTGTAATGTCACACAGTGGTGCTTGCACTGCTACGATGGGTGAGAAATATATTTATGCTCTTTGCTTGACTGTAAGAAAGACTGCCAGAATGAAAATTTCAGACGACTCTTCCAAACTACAGTATGCTCTCAAGACAGTTGGATCATACAACATGTGCAGGAAAGTACTGGCATCTATTAACATGCTGCTTGTAGTGATCTTGGAACAGTAATGGTATAAAAAAGCAATACACAACAATATAATGTATTTGCCCAAGTGTATTCTTGCCTGAAGCAGTACATTAAATAAGCCTACTGCAGACCCTGCACAATGTTCGCCCCAATCAGTAACCCAATGATACTGCAATTACTGTACTTCATAATTGCCTAAAACTAACAGAACAACATACAGATTTGAAAAACTCATTTCTGATTAGCTTATGGTCCAAATGTTGGGAATTAGCTAAATATACAGTTTCGTATATTTATCAGTCTATAAATGTCAATTCAAGATTTAAAAGTAGACTGTTAAGAACACAGCACAAGCAGTCACCTTTATGATAACTGCAACATTAACCATAATAACTTTCAGAGATGTCTACTTTGTAGTGTTTATTGAAAATGGATAAAAGCAACATGGAAGAAACTAACAGCAACAGTAAATTTACAGTGACATGCACCACAGTGTCACTCTCAAATCAAAACTTTTTTTGTTTATCAAGTCAACATACTTAGGTAAGAGACAAGATTAAGTGAATTCATCTTCAAAAATTACGTTTGGGATTCAAACACAAGAATAAAGGAATTTTAAAAATGTGCTTTTTTGTTTTACTTGTTTCTTGTTACACTTTTTCAAGACTCTTAAATCATGCAGAATATTTATTCTTAATTCTTTAACGATCTAAATGAATGAAGGTGAAACCATTACCATCAGCACTGCAACTTGTAACAACAAAACAATTTCGAACAAAGTCATAATAAAAGCTTAACAGAAATTCACACATCATTCAGACTGGCAATGAGATAAATCAGCAAGCTTTGCAGTATTGATTACAGGCCAGATGTTTCTTTGTTAGGTGGGAACAGGAAATCAATGGGCAAGTCACCAGATCTTCTCTTGCACAACTTCCCCACCTCCTAGAGTTGCATTATTGGATGCCAAATGATTTTTGACTTTGGTCAACCCTTAAGGGGGAAGTATAATAGGGAAATGAATCATATGAGGAAATGGCTGTGAGATAGCAACTTAACTTAGTGATAAAAGCAAGTTTGTCAAATTGTTGGTTAACCCTTGACAATATAATTTAAGTATTACTACCTGATGGCTACTGGTCTGGTTCAGTGTGAATTAGTTCATGACACATGCCTGGAGTTTACCCATGCACCTCTGCAACTTTTAGGCTAGTACTAATGAATTAATATTGCTTTAATACTCAGTTAATTCTGGAAAATATTTTATCAAATAATTCAATACTTTAAATGCTATATTACTTCAAAAATTGATACATCAGGATGTAGATTTCACTTTTAACCATACTTGCAACACAAGTCAAATTAGTGTGTTTCTACTCTTAGCCCTACGTCTGCTGAGCGATCCATTTCTGAAGGCATCTCAGCCACAATACAGCAACTGAAGCTGATGAATAGTAAACGAATCAGGAGTAGGCCACTGTGCTCCTCAAGCGTGCTCCACCAGTTTGTAAGCTAACAAAGCCCTTGATAACATTTCATGCTCTTGCTTATCACAAATGTATTTACCTCTACCTTAAAAATATTCAAAGACTGTGTTTCCTGCACTGATCCAGGAGGGAAGTTCTTAACAGTCTACTTTTAAATGTTGAATTGACACTTACAGACTGATAAATATATGAACCAGTACATTTATCTAATTCCCAACATATGGACCTCAAGCTAATCAGAAATTAGTTTTTCAAATCTGTACGTTGGTCTGTGTTGGTTTTAGGCAGTTATGGAGTACAATAAATTGCATTATCATTGGATTACTGACTAGGGTGAGCATTGTGCAGTGTCTGCACTAGGATTTGAACCTCTGTGAAAACAAAAATTAGCCTTGTCTACCTTAAATGAGCAATTCTTTATTTTGAAAACAGTGACCCCTACTTCTAGATTCTCTCACAAGAGAAAACATCTTCTGCACATCAACCACAGCACTAGCCTTTTAATTTCATGCAATAGGACACCCCAAATTGACACCATTGACACCTCAGAGCCCTGCACTCTCTCAGTTTAGATGCTTCTTTTTTATTCTTCTGCCAAAACTGACAAATCACAATTTCCTTTATCATTCTATTTGCAAGATATTTGCCCATTTACTTAACTTGTAGATTGCTATGTCTCCTTTGCAACTACCTTCCTATTATCTTTGAGATATTATATATATATATTATTCAGCAGCACACATGTACATCTTCTTAACCAGAAAATGGCTTGTGTCTGTCTAATATTTTCCATCCAATGCAATGTTGCTTCCTGCAGCATGAGTTTTTATTTTCCACAATAATCTTTGACGTGGTATCTAATCACATGTCTGAAAGTCTAGGTACAGTACTCTACCTGTTCCCCTTTATCTGTGGCAGTTCCGTCAATTAGAAATGTAGGTCTTTTAAGATTTAAACAGAACCGCTCCAAATTGATTGGTGTAGGTGATGAGTATGGATTGAGTTTAGTTTGATGAAGGTTGTAGATTAGTTACTTCAGTTGGCTGGATGGCCGGTTTGCAATCAAAACGATGCCAACAGCATGGGTTCAAATTCCTGCACTGGCTGAGGTTACCATAAACCCTTCTCAGCCTCTCCTCTTTAACAAGGTGTGGTGACCTCAGGTTAAACCAGTTGTCTCTCTCTAATGACAGAGGGACATCAGTGACTTTACCATAGGTTCTCCCGGAGCTGTGGTAACTGTACCTAGTTAAGTACCAAGTGCTCCAGTCTGGTTAGCTCAGATGGTTAAGATGTGGTGTTAATAACAGCAAAGTCACAGGTTCAATCTCTGTACAAGGCCAATATTGTTGGCAACCAAGCAAGAGCTGATGGGGGTAATGTCCCTACCTCTGAGCCAGAAGGCCTGAGTTCATGGTCTACCTGTTCCAGCGACTCATGTCATAACATGTCTGAAGAGATTGGAGGTTACAAAAAGTTTGCAAAGTACAAGTTCCAAGCCACAGCTAAAAATAATGTTGTCACGTTTTCATTAAAAGAAAAAAACCATAGAATTCATTGAAGGGTCTCGTTGTGTCTCTGTCTCTGGGCCAGAAGAACCATCTGCTCCAGAGGTGTGTGATTAAAAACCCAGAAGTAAGCTGCTAAGAAAATATAAGAGCAGTTTGATCCACAGCAATGTGGTTGACTGTCAACTACCCTCTAGACTATTATGAATGGATGATAAATGTTGGCCTAGCGAGTGAGGTCCACATGTCACAGATGAATTTAAAAAGATTAAAATTTCATGGCAGCATGCTTACTTGTCTTCTCTCTAGGAGCCCTCCTGTTTTCCAATGGATATCTGGGGTGGAGTGTGTGTGTCGCTTGCAGCAATCCCATGCGATTGCACATTAAGATGGTTCACAGATTCCCAGCCCAAGTATATACTCTGCAGTGTTGTAGAGTTAGTGGACCATGTACATTTCCAGTGCGTGAGACTGCATCCCCTGTTTAGTCATTTAAAGAATTTGTTACCATCCTTCTGGTTGCAGTTGAGGCCTAAACCTATGATCTTTGGGCACCTGACAACGGGGGATGGCCAGGTTGACAGTCCTCTTTCAGGACATGCTCCTGAATTTGTCCTGCCTAACCAATAGACCCAGACAGCAGTGCATCTTTTCCCCCTTTAGTTGTTGCAATGTCCCTAACTCTGCACCAGAAGGCCTGGGTTCAAAGTCCCACCTGTTCCAGAGGTCTGTCAAAACATGTCTGAACAGGTTCATTAAAAATATCTAACAATTGAAGCATTACTATAAGACACATAAGGAGATATTAAGTTAACAAAAAAACAAAAATAACCTGGAGTTTATGATAGTATCCCCACCTCTGTACCAAAAGGCCTGGTTTCAAGTCACACCTGTTCTGAGGTGTATCATAACATGGTTAGGGACTAAAAAAAACTGCAGATGCTGGAATTCAAGGCAGACAAACAGGAGGCTGGAAGAACACAGGTCAGGCAGCATCTGGAGGAAAGAAGCAGTCAATGTTTCGGGTATCACCCTTCTTCCTGTTTGTCTACTACGTGTCATAACATGTCTGAACAGGTTGATTTAAAAATATCAAGAGCCGAGACAGCCTGTAATTTATTGCAATGAGTTAATTTGCTAATTCGGGTGATTTGGTGGGGGGGGATGTACAGAGAGGTGGGCTCTGTAGGTTTGGATTGCATTATTTCCCTTCCATTCCCATCTCAATTTAGTCCCTCTACCTTCCCTACCTATCCTTCAAATTTGTTATTGTCCCATGCTTTTTAACTGTTGGTTTAGTAGGTTATTTGGTGGTGGGTTAAACAAAAAGAGCACAATTCTGCAGAAAATTGTGGTGACAATGTCTCCACTGGTGGACCAGAGACCCAGGTTAAAATCCCACCTGCTCTAATAATATCTGAAATAACATCTCTGAAAAGATCGAACAGCAAATAGCAACAGAGAGGTGATTTGGTGGTCAAATTTTTCAAAAAATTAAAGAGCTGAGTTCTGAAAGGCCCTTGTGCACAGCCGTGGTGTTGCTATCTCTGGGCTATAAGTGGGTTCAAGTCCCATCTACTCTAAATGTGTCATGACACATCCGAACAGATTAATTAAAAATTAACAGAAGAATGGTGCAAGCATCCATGAGAGTCTAATGATGACCATGATTCAACTATTGACAAAACCCACCAGCTTCATTAGTGCCCTTTAGGAAACTATCATCCTTACCTGGTCTAGCCTATATGCGACTCCAGACACACAGCACCACAGGTGATTCTTAACTGCCCTCTGGGCAGGTAGGAATAGACAATAAATGCTGGCCTACCCAGTAATACCCTCATCCTGTGAATGAATTTTTACTAAAATAACACTAACTATAAACAGAGCTAGTAGGAACTGCTGATACTGGAGAATCTGAGATAACAAGGTATGGACCTGGATGAGCACAGCAGGCCAAGCAGCATTAGAGGAGCAGGAAAGCTGACATTTCAGGTCGAGACCCTTCTTCAGAAATGGGAGACGGGAAGGAGCTTCTGAAATAAATAGGGAGAGAAGGGGAGGCAGATAGAAGATAGATAAAGGAGAAGATGGATGAACAGAAGACAGACAAGTCAAAGAGGTGAGGTTTAAACCAGTAAAGGTGAGTGTAGATGGGGGGGTTAGGGAGGGGATAGGTCAGTCCAAGGAGGATGGACAGGTCAAGGAGGCGGGATGAGGCCTCGAGGTAGGAGGTGGGGGTGCAGCTCGAGGTGGGAGGAGTGGATACGTGGGAGGAAGGACAGGTTAGGGAGGCGGGGATAAGCTGGGCCAGTTTGGGGATGCAGTCAGGGGAGGGGAGATTTTGAAGCACGTGAAGTTCACATTGATATCATTGGGCTGTAGGGTTCCCAAGCTAAAGATGAGGTGCTGTTCTTGCAACCTTGGGGTGGCATCGTTATGGCACTGCAGGAGGTCCAGGATGGGCATGTCATCCAAGGAGTGGGAGGGGGAGTTGAAATGGCTCGTGACTGGGAGGTACAGTCGTTTGTAGCAAACCAAGCATAGGTGTTCCACAAAGTGGTCCTCAAGCCTCCACTTAGTTTCCCTGATGTAGAGTAAGCCACATCGGGAACAGCGGATACAGTACACAGTATACTAATAATAAACACTTCTTTGCAGTCGCTATGAAATAGACTTCAAATTGTATGGGTTTTGCAGTACAAGATTCACTTTTTAAAATCTACAGGTCGAACTCAAGAAACTGGTCAGAATGCTGCACTGCATTAGAGTGATTCAAATTGATGAGAAAGAATCAAAACATTTCACATTTTTATTACACCAGAGATAAATTGATTTCAATAAAACTTCTGAGAAGTTTCTGTCAACTTTACTTCCTTCCTAAGCTGCACAAAGTACAGATCACACAACGTATTAGTATACTGTAGTGAGTGGTGAAGATTTTAAAAGGTAATTTTTATTTTGCTGAAAAATAAGAGCAAGATGGGGTATCCTATAGCTTGAGTTATCTTCATTTAAACAATTCACAATTCTCAGCAAGAGTGCCATGTGTTCCTCAATCTCTAAGGTTTACTAAAATACAACAGATGAAAATTTGTTTTCCTCTTTCACTCCCCAATCACAGTGCTCTGTTAATGAACTGTTAAGTCATTCTGAAAAAGCAGTCCCAAAATCTCAGACAGGAAAATGATTCTTTGGAGACTTTAGGAAAGTTAATAAAAAAAAGTGAACTGTGTTGAAAATTGGAGCTGAAAACAGAGTACATGGGTGATGCAGAGGAAAAGAAAGATCCATTACGTAGGTGGCAGTGATTTTGCAAATCACCGCTCAAAACAAAAACGGTTCTAGAATTTAGTCTCAAGAGCAAGCTTCCAAAAGCAAATGGGCAGGCCAGATTGTATCTACATTAGTAGGAAGATGTGCAGCTTACTGTCAGTGATTACTCAAATAGCTTATACACAGGTCGAAGTCTGTATTACAATATTACTGAACAGAAATGATATCAACATATTTTGTATTCCATTATGAGGGAGGAAGAATTATTGCTGAAACCACTGTACACTTAAATTGTTATTATACCCTCTCCTTTGCAATGTTTTACTGTTCAATTGTGCAGCAATTCTAAAAAGATTATGTTGGTTATTTGTTTCTAGAAGGCATTGAAATTTTGAGGGACTAACTAAAAATAACACATGCTCTGTTTTAAAAACAATCAAGCATGAGACCGATGTGCTGCTCCATTCTGATTACAAAGGCCAATATATAATTTAAAGCAAATCAGCTTCCTCATGGCTTCTCATTTACCCTTGTCCTCCCTACTTCATCCATGATTAAGGCAGAGAGCAAATTATTTCTCCCATGTCTCTGACAAAACTATTTAGTAAAGGTTCACTGAGATGTGCATAAAATATACAGGGTTATGCAAAAGGCTTTGTTCCAGCCATATCTCTGAAATGCATTAGTTAATGCTGAACAATTGCATGAGGTCAGGAACTACAATTTTTTACGCTGTGGTACAACAGATTTGTTTGCACTATGTGACCAATCTTCTCAGAAGTCAGGGTTTTTTTAAAAACTTGTTTACTACTGTCAAGTATTTTAAAGACATAATAATCATATGTGGTAGAATTCTCACCTTTGAATCACAAGATTCTGGGTTCAAGCCTATTCTAGGGCTTGAGCACAAAAATCATGGTTGACACTCCGCTGCAGCATCATGGAAGTGCCCCACAAATGCAAATGAACTTTTTTGGATGACATGTTAAACTCAGCCCATATGCCGAAGTAGATGTAAAATTTTCCAAAACAAGCACTATTCCAAAGCATAGTGATGACCAATCACTGGTGTTGCAGCCAATATCTAACAGCAATAAAAATATCTAGTCATTATCACGTTGCTTGAGAGAGCTTGCTGGGTTACCTATACTTCAATACCTACTGCACTTCAAAAGTGCTTTGTTGGCTGCAAAGCACTTTAAGAACCTTGCTGGTTATGAAAAATGCTATAAAAACAGTTCTTTTCTTCCTGTAAATTCAGGATAAGGAAGTTCCACTACATACTTGTTATTTAACACTCAGTCAACTGTACACAATCATCCTATTGAGGTCCATTTGATGAAAAATGTGTTTCACAACACATCATTCTTCTTGCTGGCATCTTAAGACAGCAAGTAATTCCTCTTACTGATGATGACCACGTTTAATTTCCTGTTTCCACATAAAACGTATTGTACAAGAACACAAGTGAATAAAACACACACTACTTATCAATACCTATAGCATTTAAGCATAGTACTTAAAATAATTAAATCAATATAAAGCAACTGTTTATAAGCTGCATCTTTCATTTCAATAAGATATATAATTATAGTTATAATTCTAATTTTGCGCATTTGAACAGCAAGCAGAACAAGCAGATTTTTGGATGGAAGAGCAAGTAGAATAGTTATTGATTAAGCCAGAGAGAGTAATCAAAAAAAAGAGAGGACTTTTAGAAAGGCATGTACTGTTTAACTTAATTGCTGTTTATCTTCTTTTACCTTCCCTTTCTTGACTTCAAGACAATTAAGTGGATTTGTCACACTTTTATAGGTGAAATTTTGTACATACCACAGCTAGTGCTTATAATTCAAGCAACAAAAGGTCATTTTACTGGCCCCAAAAATCATGTTTTCGCATATAGTTACTGTGTAAGTGAACCCACTTTTTCACCCCAATAATTGCATTAACTATCGTAAAATTGTCACCCTGCAGATGCATGTTTTACTTACCAGTACATTATAACTGAGCACAAGACATCAATAAGCCAAAACATGCTAACTTACAAAAAAGTACAGGAATTTAAGACAGGTCACAAAGAGCAGATCCCTGAGTGGCAAACAGAGAAGAATGACACCACCAACAAAATGCGTGAAGTGCAAAGCAAATTTCAACTAAAAAACCAAATGTACCCTGAGAATAGGAAGCAATCACTGGTCTAAGGTTGAGAAGGCTGTATTGGAATGGTCTTTGAAAGTCACCAGAATAGGTAATAGACAACGTAAATTGCATCTACACACTTGTGTGGACTAAATCAGAGTCTAGAAAAGATTTCAGTACAAAACTTGTAGCTGCAGCCACTTTGTGAAACAAAAAAGTATAGCGCTGTGATGGAGTGCTAAGATTGCTCAGAGAAGTCCAAAATACTCTGATGCCAAACTATCAGTTTCAGTGTTTCATCACAGCTGACTAAATACAAGAAGTTTTTAATATGGCACTTCAAAAAGAGGGGTAGTAGGGGAAACAATTTAGAAACTGAAGTTGTTCGCATTTGATCCTGTAAGGATATTTAATGATAATGCCACAAATCAAATTATCCCAAAACATATCTAATGAACACTTTGCATTGGATGCCCAAAAATGAACTTGACATCTTTTAAAATGCTTTATGTTAAAAGGGATCTTTGTACAGTTAGTGTTCAATAAACTGTTGAGATGGCATGTACCCAGCATCATTTTCTTTTTACACTTCTAAATGGCAACGACCCACACTCTTGCCAGCAGTTCATTTTTATGCTTTTCAGAGGGATTTCTAAGAGCTACAAAAGGTTCACATCTTTGCCAATATCCAGGATAGCAATTTTATACAGCAGGAGGGTGTAGCGCTTCTATAATTCTTTCGGGTTCTGAGGATGTCAAAGTGCAGAAACGTAATTGCATCAACATAGAAACTCTTCAGAACTATGAATGATCTTCAAAAGCTCCAAACACTTTGCATCACTTGTACTCATTACTCTCTGGGATGCTTGTTAAACAAATGAAAGCCTCCCACCCACATACATCTGGAGAGGTGGCCTTCCCATTTGTCCAACAAAGGAACTTTGTTTGCAGATAAGCACACACTTTACCAAAGAAAGCAACTGTCACTTAACTTCTCCCCTTTCTAATCACATCTGCCATCTATTGCTAGTGTAGCAATTTCGGGGGAACTTTGTCCCATCCCTCCCCATAAGAAGACTCGAAGTTAGACGCCTTTTCCCACCCAATTCCAAGTTGTGCAGGGTCTCATCTGTCAAGTGATTTCAGGTCACAACATCAGCTTCACACAC
The DNA here is from genome assembly GCF_030684315.1 of Stegostoma tigrinum. Lineage (NCBI taxonomy): Eukaryota > Metazoa > Chordata > Chondrichthyes > Orectolobiformes > Stegostomatidae > Stegostoma > Stegostoma tigrinum. The sequence goes on from NC_081375.1 coordinate 27,797,428, forward strand.
TGCTGTTCTCAAAAAAGGAAATTGGGGCATTTAAAAGGTGTCAGACAAAACACATGCCACAAATCACCTCTAAGTATAAACAAACATACTTGAAACATTTCACACCGCAGCTTCGTGGGTCAAACAATCTAACAGAAAATTCAAATCACGTTTAAAGCTGTGCATTATTCTATACCTGCTATATTAGCTGTGTTGTTTTCAGGAAATAATTTAGTTGACTGACTTCTATTTCAGGCTATCCCAAATCTTCAATAAATTCAGAATGTAGTCTTTTCAGTTAACATTTTACAGAAAGACCACAATCAACAGAATGGAAAATCTGATGCCAAAGGAGGTTACAGAGTGGCAAAGGACACGTCCAGAAAGGGTTCTAAGATAAGGGCAAGAATTTAACATTTTAGATGCTGGCAGATTGGAAATTAATAACCCACAATCAGAATTATGGGAAAAAACATCAAACTCCTATGCATAATTAGGGATGCAAAATTCAAATACTGGTAAAACAAAAATGGGAGGCCATGAGCACAACTCTGCCTCTTGAACCACTGGAGTCATATTGTATGGTTGTGGCAAAACATCTGGTAAGTGTGAACCAAGTTCAAGTTCCAAGATCAAATGAAAGGCAATCTTACCCAGATGAGACATAAGGCAGTAAATCAGAGTTCTCTGACTTAGTGATTTTGCGCTAAAACTGCTAAGTGGGGCTAATTAGGATCAACTAAAAGCAAGTACTGGACATGCTGGAGAGCTGAAATAAAAACAGAAAGCAGAAGTCCAATATGACTCAAAACATTAACTGTGTTTCTCTCCAGAGATGCTGACAAACTGCCTAGGTTTTTTCTAGCACTTTCTGATCTTATTTCCAATGAGGTTCAAGTTTGCTTGAACAAATCTCCCAACATTCTCGGAAGGGGAGCAACAGGTTGTAAACAATTCCTTCATTTTACTAAATAAATGGATCAAAACTTCACCCCTACTTGAGCAAATATTCTGGAAGATCAATTTTACTTATGAAAGCTCACAATCTCATTTTGTTTTTGTTCTGAAGTTGCTCACTTTATTTACTGCACATAAAAGACAAAACAACTTCAAGAAGAAGTATATTTTTTAATGACCAGATGGCACAAGACTGTCAGTCACATTCAAATGATATTAAAGGGTGCTGTTACATATCAGCCGGACTGAGTTCAGAATTTAAATAGGACTTGAGGAGTACTTCTGCTTTTGAGGTCAATCTACCAAGTACAACAGTTTACTTCCAAACAATAAAGAAAATTGAAAATAAAAACAAAAAACAAAGCACTTTGATAGTCAATGATATTTGAATCGTCAGTGGGAACTAACCAGGTCTTTTAAAACACATTTCATCAACAAAAACTAGTTCTTGCCCATTCTCTAAGGCCATCTGAACAGTGTTTTATAAAACAAATTACACAATACAGCTTCAGGACAAAGAAACAAAGGAATCAAGGCCTTGAGGGGGAGGGGGAAGTGACAGGCAAAGCACAAGTCACGACAAAAGAGAGAATCCAACCAAGAATATACTGAAAATTGGTTCCTAAAACACTGCTTTTTAAAGTATATTTCAATCACAAAAGAAACACAGTTTCACAGGAATTTTACACTGAATTTTGACTAAAAAGAGATATTTAGGAATGATCTGGGCTGCCATTTAAACAAGCAGAGACTTCCCCCACTGAAGGACTAAGATTGTAGAATATAGTGACACGAATATACGAGGCCATGCAACATATACTCCTGGTATAAGGGAGCAAGTAGGGAGAAAAATGGCAAAAGACAGTGTGTCACAGCAAGCAAAGACATCATTAGTCCTTAAAATACTAAAAAGGAAATCAAGATCAAAGCAATCAGAACCTCTAGCAAGGTGCAAACAGTGCAGCAGTTGACCCTAAGTACGACCGTTATAAAATTCACTAAATTGGAGTTCTCCTTTTATTATTAAAGGAAAAATTGATTCCACAATATTTTACAGTTTGTTCACTGAGCTCTCATTTTGGCCTGGAGCATATCTGCGTAAAAGTGCGTGATTCATTTCCTGAAACGACACAAACCTTAATCATTGTTCATAAACAGGACTAGCCAAAATTTGGAAACAGTTTTAATGTGAATTTAGGAAGAGGCATACAGTACCGCAGAAAGAAATCAGAGAAAATGTAAAAATATGGTGTTCATGAAAATTCACCCCACATCACCTCACTCATTTTCAGGGCAGGATGATTTCAGTGCAGTGACAGCAATTGTAAAATAGGAAAAAAAGTGCCTGGAAAGTCTCACTATCAGAACAAGGGCTTTCAGCGGTAGGAGAGTAGTTCTGGAAAATTACCAATTCCAAGGTTCTTCTTAGCACTCTAAGAGGCAACACTATCACTGCATTTATGTTACAGCAGTACAAGGGAAGTCACAGTAGCTATCTAGAACGGCATCCAGTGAAAGAAGATACTTTTACACATCAACATGCTTCTTGATTTATTTTAGAATATTTAAAACCCATAACTGATTAATTTCCCCCTAAAAGTTGATACAAATTTTGTTAACGTTGAAATTAGCATAACACATTTAGGACTTAAGAATCAACATTCATTGTAGGAGTGAAACTGATAAGACAGTGACTCTACTAACATTGGTATAATTATTGAAAATATTTAATTGCTGTTCCACTACTGTTTTCGTTGTCGGGCTAACTGCTACTGATGGTATACAAAACAATTATTTTAATTATCACAAATAGTCGAATGGATATCAGTTTGCGCAGTTCTGTTGGTTTGCACAGCTGATTGGTTCAACATAAAGGTTAAGCTCTCCCACATGGAAGCAAGTTGCTATTTTAAAATACAGTGATAAAAAACATCCGATGCTGGAAAATACAGACCATCAGCATCTGCGGTATTTTGCTTTTGTGTTAAAAGACTTCATCCTTTTCAAATATTTAACTTTCATTATCTTCCATTCCAATGATGGACTCAATTTAATAAAAGATCAAACTGATTCAAGCAAGAATTGAAAACAACCAAATCTTAGAAACCTCATATGCAATTGTTACTCCAACTGTTGTCAGTGCATTTCGAGAAGCACACAGTCAAGATGTTGACACCAGGTTTTCTGCTGACAATGAAAAGGCTGGATTTTGGAAATGAACGATCTATACACTGGAAATGTGATGCTAACTGTGCTTTAAGATGACACTGACAGCAGTCCGATATGCGGAAGCCCATCATCATAAATTCAAGTTACAAACCTGTTACGGCTCATCCACATGTATTTGCTCCTTGATGCTCCACATTTAAATGATTAATTGCTTTTTCATAAACAGATTTACAGATAAATTACACTCCCTAACTCCAACCAAAGGGCAATCACTCTTGCTTGTATGAAAACAATGGATATTCCCAGATCCTGTTTAACGATTTTCACCAGAAACATGTCCGATTGTTTACCAACCTCCCACAATTCACTACTTTAGCACTAACAAAACAATTACTTTGAAGCATCCCTTCAACATACAGCACTATAACACCACTTGGTAACTGACAATTTGTTTTACATTCACATTACTGAGAAACATTGAAGATTTCAACCACTTCCTCTCAGATTTCCCACAGCTTGTATTTCCCAGGAGCATTACTTCATAGATCAGCTGTGGTTTTGTTTTAAAAGAAACAGCTTCGCTGGTTACGCTTCTCGTTCATGATTTCTTTGTTGCTGGGTTGAAATGACTGATATCCTATCCTTTGATTGATGGAACAGTCCATCTGTTCTGGTGAAATGAACCCTGGACATTATCTAACAGTCAGCTCTTTCCATATGTGATTCCTGAGAATCATAATCTTCCCAAGGAGCATCTTGTGGATATGGAGATTGACTATGTGAATGACAGCTTTTCTTTCTTAACTATTACCGTGTTCTTTTCCACGGGGGCCAGTGACACAAGACTAAATATGTTGCTCACACTATTTTTCAGCCGTGCTGTTATGAAGACTATTCTATCTCTTATTTTGTTCCTAAAATCCACTCTCAGTTCTTACCCAGGTATATGTCTCCGAAGGACCCGCTGCCGATTTTCCTGCCGAGTCGGTACCTGTTTCCCACTCTGAGTTCCATGGTGGGTTTCGCCTGGTGCCCACTGTGTGAGTTTGATTTTAACCCGGGTTACTCAGAGAAACTCTATTTCTCTCCCTCTGTGTGTGTGTGTGTCTGTCTGTTCTCAGTCTCTCTCACAGAGGGATTTTCACCAACACTTTTCTCGCTTCTTTCCAAATGCACCCCGACAATATCCACACCAGACGACACGTTAAACGCCGTAGATTATGCTCCACCAAATTTTATTGTCATTCTGGCCGCCTGCACGCAGGATTACATCGGATTCGAGTGACTCTCTCTCCTTTCTCCTTCCTCGGCTCTAGCTCGCCATTGCCGGACTGCGAACGGTCTGACATCACATCCGTTGTGTGACGTCACTGGACAGGGTGGTGCGACTGTCGGTGACGCCATACACATTGAGTTCCTGCAGTGGGAATCATCCTAATGTCCTCCTCTGTACACCTACAGAGAAAGCTAATGCCCCATTGCTTAATATTAACAGGCAATAGTTTTCAAGTAAGTGCATTTACCAATTGGTAATGACAGACAATTGCCCCTTGTATGGGTCATAAAGCTGTTGCCTTGACAAAGCAGATGTAAATATTGAAGTCTTAAATAAATTTTGCCCCATGGTGTATAAAAGTAGAAGTGATTATCCAACAGGGGAAAACAAACAAAAAAAACACTTTTTCCACATCTGATATTTTACATTTTATTCCACACCCACAAGGAAAATCCAATTTAATGTGAATGATGCATACTGTTTGAGTCATCTGGAATACTTAAACATGGAATTTCCTTCAGTATGAGCAGTTACTTCATTTCCAAGTATTTTACTGGTTTTGTCCTTGTACTTTAGCACATCAATAAATAAACCATATAACTCTGCAGAGATAGCTAGAACTGCAGATGCTGGAGTCAAAGACAACAGTGTGGAGCTGGAGGAACACAGCAGGCCAGGCAGTATTAGAGGAGCAGGAAAGTTGACTTTTCAGGTTGGAACCCTTCTGCTGCTCGTCTGATGTTGCCTGGTCTGCTGTGTTCCTCTAGCTCCACACTGTTGTCTCACATAACTCTGCAATTATTTTAGGATATATTATCATAAAGGCATAAGACAACTTGGAATAAGAACCAACCATTCTTTCCAGCTTTACAAATGAGTGCTTGTACATAATTCTCAAAAAGGTACCAGGCAGGTTCTGCAAGTAGTCAGGAAGGCAAATAGAATGTTTTTCATTGCAAAGGGGATAGAGTATATAAGTAGGGAAGTCTTGTGATAATTGTACAGAGCAGTGAAATTGCACAGGGAGTGGTGAGTATAGTTTTGGGCTGCTTACTGAAGATGGACACTTTGAAAATAATTCAGAGATGGTTAACTGGACCGATTTCTTTAATAAAGACATGTTGGAGAACATTCCTCCATCTACATCAACAGAGCAGAGGTCAAGAGGGTTGAGAGCGTCAAGTTCCTGGGAGTGATGATAACTGCCAACCTGTCCTGAACTTCCCACTTGGATGCAATGGCCAAGAAGGCACAACAACACCTATTCTTCCTCCGATAGCTTAGGAAATTTAGCATGTCTGTAAGGACCCTTAACAACTTTTATGGATGCACCATAGAAAGCATACTATCCAGGTGCATAACGGCCTGGTATGACAACTGCTCTGCCTACAGAAGATGGTGTGTGCAGCCCAGACCATCACAGAAGCCAACCTTCCATCTATGGAGATAACAAAGTGTGGAGCTGGAAGAAAACAAGCAGGCCAAGCAGCCTGTTAGGAGCACAAAAGCTGATGTTTCAGGCCTAGACCCTCCATCGATGAATTCCATTTACACTGCTTGTTGCTGTGGACAGGCTGCTGACATCACCAAAGATCCCTCCAACCCAGGTAATGCTCTCTGACAACATCTTCTATCAGGTAGAAGATAGAGAAGCTTGAACACACATACCAACAGGTTCAGGAATAACTTCTTTCTTGCCATTATTATACAGATGAATAGGCTCTCTAACTTCAAATAATATTGACCTTACTTCATGCACCTCCTGTGGAGTGTAACTCTCTCTGTCCAAGCACCCTATGATCTGTATGTCTTTGCTTACTATTATCTGCCTGTACTGCTCGCAAACAGAGATTTTCACTGTATTTAGGTACATGTGACTACAGTAAATCAAATTATGAGGAAAGTTTGGACAGGTGAGCCAATACCATTTTGAATTTGGAAAAATGCAAGGCGATCTTGTTGAAAAATCCTGATGGGGTTTGAAAGGGATGAGAGATGATTCGCCTTGTGGAGTAATTTATAACTAGGCGCACAATTTAAAGGTAAGGTTATCCCAATTCAAACAGCAATGAGAAGGACTTTCTTTTCTCAGATGGTCATTAAACTCTGGAATTTGCTTTCACAGAGAGCTGGAGCACTAACTATATTCAAGTCTAAGTTAGATCAACAAGGAAGATAAGGATCATCAGAAGCAGGAAGAAAACTGGGCCACATTCAGATTAGCCGTGATCTTATGAATTGGGGAACTAGCTTGTTGGGCTGAATGGTCACTCATATTCCAATTTCTTATGATCTTTGCATCTGGCTACTCTATCAGGTCCTGTAAAAGTATTCTCCTAAGCAAAGATAACTGAAGGTTCATTTTAGTTCATCTATCATAGGTACGTTGGAATAAATTCTAAGTAAATCCATTTGGTTGTCGAAATTATACCAAGCAGCCTTGATAGTTGCCTTCTTGATTTAAACAGAATCTACTTATATTATGACCCAACTTTCTAATCCATCTTATTCTATTTTGAACAAAGTAATCATTCAGCCCTTGGCATCCTTGCCGATATTCCTTCCAGCTTATGTGTTCATTGGTCTGAGATTCCCACATGTCAGTAGAGATGTAGTGCTCCCTTTCCCCTCCAAGTGATAGCTTAACATTGCAGAGCTTAGAATACAAAAATTTATTTACAGAGTCTTTTGCCTAGTACGCAGACAATGCGGCCTGTCCATCACAGCTGGTCATGCGTGACTAGACTCTTGATACTGGGGATATTGGACTGGGGGAGGATACTCACATTGAAATACAGGAAGGTGGGGACCATGGTTACTCTACAGACCATGAGCTTGATGCTGGATTTCAGGCCTTGGACTTCAAACACTCTGTTCCTTAGGCACCCAGAGGCTGCACTAATGCATTAGAGTCGATGTTGGATTCTATCTTCAATATCTGCTTACACCAAGAAAAGGCTCCAAAGTTATGGGAAATGATCCTCACCATTCAGTGACTCGCTGTGGATTTTGATAGTTTGGGGACTATGATGTGTGACAGAAGTGGAATGGTAGAGAACCTTTGTTTTCTGTATGTTTAACCTGAGGCCCATTTTCTCACATACTTTGGTGAATGCATTGACCATGATTTGTAGCTCAGCCGCTGCGTGTGTCCACATGCGAGCATCGTCTATGTACCGCAGCTCGGTGACAGAAGTTGGGGTGGTCATGGTTCTGATTTGGAGTCATTGAAAGTTGAGCAGTTTCAAACTCATCCTATAGGTTGGCCACACTTGTCAAGGAGCTTCGTGGAGATGTGGTGGACTGTTGAGAAGACAAAAATGGAGAAAAGCATTGGTGCAATAACAGAGCTCTGTTTAACCCCAGGTGGCACTTGTATTGGATGAATGGTGTATCCATTTCTGAGGATCATGATCTGCATGTCATCATGAAGCAAGCAACAAATTTCTGCAGACAGCTGAATTTGATGAAGATATTCCACAATCCAACATGGTTGACTGAGTTGAAAGTCTTTGTGAGATCGAAGAGGACCATGTATAGAGGTTGGTGCTGTTTCCTGCACTGTTCTCGGATTTGCCACACGATTGTCGAACGGTGGGAAAACAATTATTTTTCATCTGAGGTTCATATTATTAACTTTATATTCATGTTTGCTAGGTATTTGCTTTCTTTTGAATGAAATTATTGGCTTGCATCCATATTCCTCTCAAGTTTTACCAAACTATGTCTTATCTCCTCCCATCCAAATTTTCTGGATTAGAATGATTTTGTGACACGCCCTAACTTGTTTTGTAATTATTGTATTATTTTATCTGGTGATTAGTAAAAAATTATGAAGACAGGAAATCATATTCATTGGATACCATGAACAAATAGACAATAAAGCTGAGAATTGTTGAGCCATCTTATTCTTTTAACACTGGTAATAGAAATCTCTCAATTGCCCAAATGATAAATTGGGCAGAAGAATCAAATCAATTAAATGCATAATTTTTATTAATATATAGTAATTTCTCTCAATGGAAGGAAAATATCAAGAAGATATGCAAATTGTAAAACAACAAACAAATACCATATTGCAATTTATGTTGCATTTAAACAAAATGTCAAGAAGAAGAGGTTGCCTGATGGGAAAGAAATAAGACATGATCAAGCCAGGACATGGTTATAATTGATTAAAATAACTGAAGGTTCAGAACATCCAAGATCAGGCAATGTCTTTCACCCTCACTCCTTTCAAGACCAGATGCTGGGCCTTCCACTCTCTTTCTAGGAAAGGCTCAACACCTTCCAACAGTTATGCTCCCAACCCTTTGCTTCCTTTCCCAAATTCTGTGGTATATTTGGTCTCTTTATTGCATTTTGTCCAGTTTTGACTTGTTTAAAATTTCTCAACCAGAAATGTGCTCAGCGGGCTTATGTTTGGTCTTCATTTTCTCTGTTTAGAAAAGTATCAGAACATTAGAGTATTTGTGGAAGTTTGATGGCTTTGTCCAATTGTGAACCATGATAAATTTTCAGTTTTCCTCTGGTTGACAGTATTGGCAGACTACTTTCTGAGAAAATGGGTTAATTGTAGGAAAGAAAATAACAAAAGGCAGTCATAGGTATGATGTAATTTGACATGTTGCTCAATTGAGGTAAATTTCTGATGAGAAAAGGAACATAAAATGTCACAAGAATCCAATACACATACATATAATTTTATGTTTATGGTAAATTGGTGAATATGGCTGTGTTTCATTTAATACCATATATTTTGCCAAAACATAACACACTCAACAAGTTTATACAATGTTACTAAGCTTATAGGGTCGATTAATTTCATGTTTTATGTATAAACAGTCAATTATATCTCAGCTGTCATTCAAAGTCACTTTTCCTTCATTGACATTTAAATTATGTCCTTAAGGTAGATTCACAGTTTGTGTAATTTTACTTTAAAATACCCTGAATACAGGCATTCCCTAGCTGAAGTTTGCTTTAATAGCTTTGAGTTCCTCTGATGTGTCAAGGAATATTATTGTAACTTTTCAACTACATTGTTGGGAGTAAAACAATTTATTTTTGCTTGCCACCACCAGAAATGCCATTTCTGATACTTTGATAACAAAGTGTGAAGCCGGATGAACACAACAGGCCAAGCAGCATCTCAGGAGCACAAAAGCTGATGTTTCGGGCCTAGACCCTTCATCAGAGAGCTCTCTGATAAAGGGTCTAGGCCCAAAACATCAGCTTTTGTGCTTCTCAGATGCTGCTCGGCCTGCTGTGTTCATCCAGCTCCACACTTTGTTATCTTGGATTCTCCAGCATCTGCAGTTCCCATTATCTCGGATACTTGGACCAGGCTTTGTCAATTAGTGCCAGGTGAGGTGGTGTTCCATGGCTTTGTGTCCATGATCACTTTGCATCATCACTACCCTCCTGGCCCTTTAATAAACTGATGCCCTAGTCAAGGCAGCAGCACCTCCCAACATGGTTGCCACCTCTGTTTGTCACTGGCACCAGACAGGCTGTTCCCACATTCCAGATCTGCTTGGCACCTCTAATTGAGCACTGAGCTCACCTCCTCTCCAATCAGTCTGTTTACATTTAAAAACAGCATCAGGCACACAGGCAGGACCAGAAATTCACCAACTTGTCAGGGGTTTGCTGATTCTATTTTGAAAATTCAGCTTGGGGGCTCATAAATCTGTTAATAGGGATAATAAAGCCTGTTTTAGGACCTGAGCCGACAATAGCTATTTTGAATGCAGTAGGCATTAGGATTATGTGGTCTGTATGCGACGTACACATTGATGCTTATTGGGACTGCTACAAATCAGAGGGGTCCAAAATTTTTAAAAACCCAAAATAAGAAACCAGCAGGAGGAGTGCTCAGATTTTACACACACAAGAAAAAAATGTAGACTGCTGCATATCTGCTTCTCCTGTTTGGCTGCCTCCATTCCCAGGCTCAAATTAGGCCTTTGCCCTCCTGATCTCACAGCTGCATGAGACAATTGAGTTCTCCCTTGAAAATGACTGGTGCCCTCAGCATGCTGGTATAGTACGCATGAGGACAGCGGACCACGTTGGTTTGCTCCTGCCATTGTCCTCACTTGGTAAGTGCAGCATGAACTGCACCAGATCCACTGCTTGTTTCAGTTTGATCATATCTCTAAACTCTTTCGTTCTCTAGAATCCCTTTGCTTCCAGTGCAATTTATTTTATGAGCCCTGTAACATGATTAAATATTATCCTAAATGTCACCTTTGTAACTTGTTGGAAAGTTTTTTCTGACATTTGATAGATCTTTGTTTTAATGTAGTTTGTTTTGCCAAGCATTATTAGTATTTACATTATATTATTGCATCTATTTAATTTTATCACCCCATTATTTGGAATCTTGTGTGATGGAGTGTTATCTCCGATGTAGTTTACTGTTTCTTTTTATCAGTAATTTTATAATGACCTTGATGTCTCATTAAAGAAACGCTGTATGTCTTGGAAACTTAACACGTACATGTAAATTTATTTATCTTCTTTGTGTATTTCTTTCTCTGGTTGCACATTTGGGTAATTGTGTTTATTGTTTGATGACCTGATTGTGGACTATTTGTGTGCGCTTAACTGGATATTTGGTTGTTGCCATGGTAGCGGCCAGAGGAGGTGCTGTGAGTTGGGTTTGAATGCATTGGAGCAGCTGCTAAATGCTTCTGTTAGGATGAGTTTAACAAACCTTGCAAAACCTATTTTCATATCCGGTATGGCAATAATCCTATTAAATACATCCAATGCATGATGTATGATTTCACTGTGAACACTAATCAGCATGTACACATTGAGTGAGGGTAGAAAGCGATCAAGCAATACCAGAAAGCAGCTTTCTCAATCTAACCACAACGATAATGAAGGCATTACTTAAAATATTTAATCCATCTTTCGCTTGTAGATGCTTAGATTTGTAGAGACATCCAAAACAGAAACAGACCCTTTGGTCCAACCAGTCCATGCTGAACATAATCCCACACTAAACTATTCCCACCTGTCTATGCTTGGTCCATTTCCTTCAAACATTCTTATTCATGTACTTATCCAAATGTTTTTTAAACATTGTAACTGTACCCACATTGACCACTTACTCTGGAAGTTTATCCGACACACTAACCATTTTCTGTGTAAAAAAAATTGCTCCTCGCGTCTTTTTTAAATCTTTCTCCACTCACTTTAAAAAGAGGACCCATTAGTCTTGAATTCCCCTACCCGAGGGAAAAGACTCCTGCCATTCACCCCATCTATACCCTTCATGATTTTATAAACCTCTATAAAGTCATCCCTCACTTTCCTATGCTCCAGTTAAAAAGGCCCCAGTCTATCCAGTCTTTCCTTATAACTCAAAACCTCCATTCCTGGCAGCATCCTGATAAATCTTTTAGTTTAATAATATCTTTTGCATAACAGTATGACTAGAACTGGACACAGTACCACAGAAAAGGCCTCACCAACCTCCTGTACAACCTCAATGTAATGTCTCAACTCCTATGCTCAAAGGTCTGAACAAAGTAGGCAAGCATGCGAGAAAGCCTTCTTAACCATCCTATCTACATGAGATGCAACTTCAAAGAATTAATTCCCTGAAGGCCTAGATCTCTCTGTTCTACAACACTAACCAAGGCCTTCTTCTAACTGTATAAGTCCTGCCCTTGTTTGTTTTACCAAAAGACAATACCAGGCATTTATCCAAATTAAACTTCATCTTTGTGGTTTTCCAAAATGTTCAATATTTGTCTGTATAATAAGACTGGTAATAGGCAACAGGGTGGTGGCAGATGGAGCAATTTTTGTTGTCGGACGTAAGTAATCACCTATGGGTCCTCTTGTGGCACAGTGTAGTGCCCCAGGACAGGGAGACCTGTGTTCAAGTTCCATCTGTGCCACAGGTGTGAAATAGTATCTCCAAATGGGTTGGTTAGAAAAATAGGTGAAGTAATCACCTAATTGGCTCTCCTGTCGTGCAGTGATAGAGTCCCACTCTGGACTAGGAGATCTAGGTTCAAATCCCACCTGCCCTAGAAGGTTCATATCTGAACAGATTTGTTAGTAACAGCTAAGTAATCACCTAGTAGGCCTCTTATGTTGTCATGAAAGTGTCCTTGTCTCTGAGCCTGAAGATCAGGGTTCCAATCCCATCTCTTCCCAAGGTGTCATATCTGCTGCCAACTGGTCAATTAGGAGTCTGTTAAATGCGATAGGACAGCCTCTACATAAAGCCATACACAAACTGCCTCCCCAAAATAGAAAGGGTCTTGATGATGTTGACATTAGAAAGTGAGCATAGGATCTAAAAGCTGTTTGAATATTGTGGGCTGGTGAGACGTGTGGCAGAATTGGGAAACAAGTACAACTAGGACCATCTTGAAGTTGAGAGCAACAGTATGTTTTATGTTTCTCACAAACAGGATGATGAGATTGTCTGCAGGCAGTGGTGAGTTGCCAAATGACAGGGGTTATTGCCTCATTAATATTCAGCCTCCCTTCTTACCAAACACATCAACTGACATCAGGAAAACTCAACATGGAAACTAGAGTGAGCACCAAGTGATTTCAGAGATAATGTGAACTGCAGATGCTGGAGAATCCAAGATAACCAAGTGTGAAGCTGGATGAACACAGCAGGCCAAGCAGCATCTCAGGAGCACAAAAGCTGACGTTTCAAGGAGGGTGATGAAGGGTCTAGGCCCGAAACATCCGCTTTTGTGCTCCTGAGATGCTGCTTGGCCTGCTGTGTTCATCCAGTTCCACACTGTGTTATCTTGGAAGTCTTGTCCTGGTCTGGCATCGTCCAGTGTCATGCCTTCCACTGCTAGTTCTGTGGCAAGAGGAAATCGCACTTATGTAACATCCCAACTGGCATGACCTCCATGACCCTGCCCACAAAGGGCACCAATTTCACACTGTTTGCTCTGTCTGGGGAAAATGGCAGAAAGCATACAGGCCTGTTCTGGATTGAAAGTGTTTGTTCAGATGCACAATGTACTTTTCAAGATGGCATTGGTGTAATTCTCAGATTTCCACTGAGTGATGAGTTGTTCCAGGAACGATGCATGGTAAGATGAGGCAGAAATCAGACATGAAAAATGTCATCGTGACAGGTAGTTAATGAGGCTAATTTGGCAAGGTACAGTGTCAGGACTTAGTAGACCTCATGACGACAATCCCTCCAAATAAACTCGATTCAACTTGGATGTAGCCAAAAAAATTGTATTAATGTAGCTCAGCATGGCTTCCAGGAGTTTCACCTTTAGAATACAATCATGGAGTGACCTATTTAGCAAGCAAACACAAGGAGATCATTTCTTTCCTCCCTTTGTCAGATACAATGACATTAAGAGGTTAAAGTACAGTGGGTTACCGTGAACAAATTGATTCAGCGTATAAAATAAGCCAATGCTCTTCACACCAAAATGCAAGATTAAGGTTTTACTCAGTATACAAGGGAACCCTTCAGTTTTTAGCTAATAATTGTCTGCTTAGTGCAATGTATGTTTAGTGTTACTCCAGTCTTATGAGTCAGAAAATGGGATCAGGCAGATGAAATGATTGTTACCAAGAACTTGCATGGGAGTTTAAAACATTCCCACAGAGAGCAGAGCTCATGTCACAACTGACAAACAGAATTGGGTTCTCCTGCAAAAGCATTGAAATATGAAGCCAGTTTCAGGCTGTAAGTTGTAATATTTGCTAATTCATCCAATAATGGTGCTGCTGTGAGGGAATTCAGTGTTAGTGAAAAACTGGTGTGAGAATGAAAGAATAAGGAATTTGCTCTGAAGATGACATTCACAATCAAACGCACCGTGAGAACAGGGACCAGGCACAGACTGGACTGATATTGGGAATATCAAACTTGTCAGAATAGTGGCTTGGTCACCAGAATTGAAATGCGAAAGTATGCACTTAGGTGAACTAGACCAAACTCTGAGCCTAACAAAGATTTCAGAGCAACAGCTAGTTGATGCTACTGCTCTATAGAATCAAGAGTCTAGTTTTGTGGCACAAGAACATCTTCCCTGCTGTTATTAGACTGTTGAACAGGCTAACTTCAAATAATTTTGATCTTGTTAATGTTGATCTTGCTTTGTGCACCTCCTGTGCAGTGTAACCTGTATGCCTCGCACTGTCCAAACACCCTATGATCTACATGTCCTTGCTTACTATGATCTGCCTGTATTGCTCACAAATAAAGCTTATCACTGTACTTAGGCACACGTGACAACAATAAATCGAATCAAATTAAATCAGATGACTATAATTGCATAGAAATTAGCAAAAGACCTCAATACCAATGTTACCAGTTCATCAGCAGACAGTGACAAAAACGTGAATACCAATTATGTGATATTACTCATCAATTTCAATCTGCTTGGACACTGAACTGTGAAGCAACAAAGCTCAAAAATCAGTTGAAGTGAAAATGACAGGACAGAAGAAGTCAAGACTCATGGCGGAAATTAACTTGCACAGCTAGTGGATGAAATGAAAGCCTATGATAATTTTCAACCATAAAACCACGTTGAAAATCGTGTTCCCTATAGAGATTTTGTGCATGACCGTGACAAAGATTAGATAGATAAAAGCAGCTTCAGCTCTGCAACTGAAGTTAGCTTGAAAATCAAAATGAGATGCTGCCTCATGGAAGCCAGATTATTGTTTTCTGCGTGTTTTTCATCCTTTTATCATCCTGTCTCTAAATGTAAACAAATGGTAACCAGTAGGATTCAGTGACTGCATGCACTGTGGGATGTACTGAGCAAAAGATAGATGCTAAACAAATGCAAATGTTTCTTCTTTCTCACTGGGGTATGGATAATGAGCTGGAAGCCTCTGATGAACAGCCAGTAAATTATTATGAGTTATGCAATCATAGATAGAGGGCATTCAACCTCTGAGCCCATGCTAGCACTCTGAAGAGCAGTCCAGTCAGTCCAATTCTTCTGCTGTATCTCTACCCAATTTCTTTTGAAATCACTAATTTCCTATTCCAGCACCCTGGAAGGCAGAGAGTTCCAGGTTATTGCTATGTTGCTGCATGAAAATGTTCTACCACACCCCTGCATCTGTTGCCCAAAACCTTAAACCTGGTCTGTGTACCAACAGTTAATGAGAACATCTTTTCTTTGCTACTGGATCTAAACCTGCCATAATCTCGTACACCTAACTCTTGCTTAGCACCCCCAATATGTTCCTAAAAAGCAGCGATGTGAAATGTGCTGAAGAAAATCACTTTCTTGTTAAAAAACGTGAGTTATGTTCCTGACTCATGATTTTTATATTGGCTACTGACTACCTTAAATCTAACTGGTCCAAGAATCTCATATTCATTCTTCCTAGCTTAGTAACTACAAACTGCTCTAATTTAACTCTAGCTTGCTGACTCTCATCCCTTACTCACTCTTTCTTTCCTTCCACCCTCCTGCTCACCATTTCCTAAGTTGTTCTCTCTTGTCTCCAATGATCCCCTATTTACTAGTTCCTTTGCCATTCTCTGCCTCCATTTTACAGCTGTACCCACTCTGCTCCTCTCCTGCATACATATGTCCCCACCTATTTCCACCCTTCTTTCTCTCTGTCTAACAGTAATCACTTGGGAGGGAGGGGCAACCAGTGTGGCAGCTGGTGGGGAGCACCAAGGAATCAGAAGAGGGAAGCAGTGAGTGGGAGTGGTGCAGTGAGTGAAGTGGTGGTTTATTTTGAAAGAGGTAGAATACATGCAGTAACCATGTTAGAACCAAAACGGGGGTAGTGCTATTCAGGGATCTTCTCTAATTTACAAAACCATGCTGAAATGAAAAGGTGCTATTAGAATGTGCTTTAAATGGGAGATAGCTCAACACATTTATTCAGTCTCCCTTCAACCACTTTTGTTCTATTGTGAATAACCAGTTTCTCCAACCGAGCCTTGTAACTAAAAATCCCTCAGCTTTAGACACATTCGACTCAGTTTCCTGCTTTACCTTCTCAAAGATCCTTACATTCTTTGATGTCTAATGACCAAT
Source organism: Stegostoma tigrinum (assembly GCF_030684315.1). Lineage (NCBI taxonomy): Eukaryota > Metazoa > Chordata > Chondrichthyes > Orectolobiformes > Stegostomatidae > Stegostoma > Stegostoma tigrinum. The sequence goes on from NC_081375.1 coordinate 27,813,847, forward strand.
ACTGATGCAATACTCCAGATATGGCCAACACAGAGCTTTATAAAGATTCACTGGAATGTAACATAATCTGTTGGATCGTGCAACATAAACAGTGGCTGCTGATATTGTCTACCACATAAATCTAATGACTACATTTCAAAAGCATTTATCAGCTGTGAAATGCTTCCAGAAGCCAAATGACGAGATGTTTCTTTTTAATTATGATGGTAATATTCATGTTGGTAAAAATAATTGTGTACTATTTTTAACAGCATAGTTGTCAGTAATGTAAAGATGGTCTTTTATTTCTTTATTAATGCTGACTAAAAACTAAACTTATCATACATTTACGTTTAACACTCAGCTTTTGTTAAATACTGCATGATAACCTCACAATATTTAAGAAGCATTTAGATGTGCACTTGTGATGCCAAGGCATACAAGGCTATGGGATGAAAGTAATTAAGTAGTTGTCTTTGACTGGCACTGATGTGATGAACCGAAGGGTCTTTTTCTGTACTGTGGACCTCTATGACTCTATGACTGAAATTTTGTGAACACATGACTGTGGATTTAGGCTTTCCAACTGAGAGTGTTAGGAGCTGTATTCAAGATCTTGCCATGATGGTAGGAATGTGACTGAGCTGAAAACTGGAGAGCTTACTGAATTTTAAGCCTGACCCAGGGACCCAGACATGTCTGGACTGAACTTGGAACCTGGAGACAGAAGACCATGTGAGCAGGGCTGAAATGGGTCTCTAGACACAGTTTGCCTAACCTCAGAATGAATAAGAGGGTAGGACATGACATCGTTTCCCAAACCTTGGAGATCGATTGTTCAAGTGTCCTGGAAAGGTGCAACCCAGGATGTAGTGTCTCAAGGCTGGAAAGCCTTTGATGCTGTCAAATCGGTCGACCTCTACTATTTTCTTCTAGAGTTCTTTGACTGAAAGTAGATCCACACAGCCACAGAGCTCTGAACATGTGGGGCAAGGAAGCCCTTTTCCAAATCTACCCCAGCTGAGCAAGGCATCAAGCCCCATGCTGTTGAGACCAATCTGATCCACACCGATCATTCAGCGAAGTGAACCAACCAGCTCGGCCAAGCAGCCTAAGTTGTTGTAGCAACAAACACACTTGCATGCATGTTACTGTCTATAGTATGGATAGGGATGGTAAAGGCTCCGATTTCCTCCCATCGTGTTGTTGACTGGGATTCGCTCCAGCTTTTACAGCTGTCCGCTGGAGCATGTTGGAGAGATCTACAAACAGGTTGTTAACCTGTTTGGTTTTGTTAAGAATGCACCTTCCTCGGTTATCGTATCCTGAAGTGGGAATTGAACCATTAGTTTGTGATTCATCTGTATGGAATCTCAACATCACAAGACCTCCCATCTCTCTATTCTTCAACAATTTCTATTAAGCTTATTGTCTAAATGATACTTTCTTTCCAGCATATAGTGCACCATACGTACCATAAAGTGATAAATTTAACCTAAGGCTCATGGAGAATTAGCTAATGCAAGTCTTACTGGTACAATTGACAACAAAGACAGAAACTTAGACATGACTGACTTAAACACAGAATGAGGGTAGGTTATTTTTGTTTGAACCACAACTAATCCTGTCATTGCCCAAAATATAACAGATGTGACAGTGAGTGAAAAACTGGTCTCCTTTCCATGTTGACAAGTACGAAATATTTGCTTTTATGAACGCATTAGGTTCCAGTTTCCTGACAGATTTGTTGCTTTTCCTTGTTTTCTTCGTTAACAGTTGAAATTTCATGGTTAAAATCTGCACTTGAACTCCTGTTGAGAGGGTTGAACACTCCTTTCTGTTAGTGCAGACGGTGTCAGAGTGCACGCCTTTATTTAAAACCCAGACTTTGTTATCATTGCCATGTCACAGTTACTCAGTTGAAGCTGCTGAAGAACGTTATTTGTTTTTGTATTGGAGGATGGAATAGCTGAGTGTTGACGTGCCAAATCAAGGATCTTTAGGGATGCAGCCAGCAGAGGCAGGCTGTCTCCCCACAGGGAGGGAGGAAAAGATAATTACAGGATGTGTCACCCTTCACAGCTCCTGGACTCATTTTGCCAGCTGCTTCAAACACAGCATTGGTAAAAGGAGGAGACTGGCACACACCCAATGAGTAACACTTGGGATGAAAATGTGGAAGGTGAGAGGGGGTATGTGGAGTAAAGTGGACCATCTCTGTTCTTTGCCACTCCACATTCTGGTACTTAAACAAAAAAGACCCTTTCAATGGTAGTCTCATTCAGAGCCATTGGTTTGCTTGCATTTAGATCTTGTGCAATCGCTATGACCCCAGACTGTGTTATAGAGTCATGCAGTATGAAAATAGAACCTGTGGTCCAACTTGTCCATGCCAGTCAGATGGCAGGATTTGAAACCAGGTCCCTGGAACATTATCTGGGTCTCAGTATTAACTGTCCAGCGATAATACTCATGCAGCCACCAATCGCCATGAGAACCTCAGCCCATTATTTGCTGTAAGAGTGGGTGTTGATGAGCTATATGCCTGCAATAGACGATTACTGGTGAACTTCACTCTGCTCTCACAGCCAGTGTGCTCATACAGATACGTGTGCATTACAGAGTTCAAACTGAAACCCAAGGAAATTGCTGCACCCAGCTGAGGGTTCTGAAGTTATTTATAGATCTTTGCCACTGCATAGCTGAGATCTGCACAGCTATGGAATACAACTTGTGAGCTTCATCAACGGCTTGACAGGCTACACTCTGTGAGGTTGTTTCCCTTGACAGGAGTGACCAGGTATATGGATCAGTCCCGGAATAAGGGGGTGACCATTTAACACTGAATTGAGGAAATAGTTCACCAATTAGAGAGTTGTGAATTCTCTAAAAACAGAAATTGCCAGAGAAATTTAGCAGTTCCTGCAGCATCGGAGGGAAGACAGCAGAGATATTGTTTTGAGTCCAGAGACTCTTCATCAGAACTGATAGCAGCTAGAAAAATGTCATTTTATGCTGAAGACAAAGTTGGCAGTTTGCGAAAAAAAGAGTGAGCAAGAGAGGTGAATGAATAGGTGAAGATGGAGCACCGAGGGAGAGAGATATGGAAATGGTTGGCAGACAAAGGGGATTATTGATCGAAAGCCAGGAAAGAAGAGAAGCTGAATCAATTAATTGTAGGAGACAATGGGTGGGCTGTTCTGAAAGTGTCAGTGTCATGTTAGGACCAGGGTGTGGGGGTGGGTAAAAAAACATGGTAGGCAGTAATCAGGCCCTAAGGTTATTGAACTCAGTATGGAGTCCTAGAGGTTGCAGAATCCTCAAGTGAAAGATGAGATGCTGCTCTTCGAGCTTGCACTCGGCTCACTGGAACACTCCAGTAGGCCTGCAACAGAAATGTTGATGTGGGAACATGGTGGTGTGTTGAAGTGGCAGACAACTGGAACCTCAGCATCATTTTTACAGGTAAAATATAGGTGTAAAATATAGCTGTACTGCAAAGCAGTCACCCAATCTGCATTTTGTCTCCCCAGTGTAGAGGAGACCACATTGTGAGCAATGAACACAGTAAACTAGATTCAGTGAAGAATGGGCAAATCACTGTTTCACCAGGAAAGTATGTCTAGGGCCTCATATAGTGAGAGAGAGAGGAACCAAACAGGGTGGTGCACCTTGTGCGATTGCATGGGATGGTGCTGTGGGAGTATGGGAGATGTTGGGAGTGAATCAGGGTGCCCCAGAGGCAACAATTGTTGGAGGGGATGTAAATATGTGTCTGGTCATGACATCCTTTTGGAGGTGGCAGAAATAGTGACTTATGATCCTATGGAGTAGATGCTGGTGGGATAGTAAGTGAGGACCGGGGACCCCTATCGTTGTTGGGGGAGAGAAGCAAAAAGGTGAGAACAGAGTGTGCGAGATGGGTCAAATTGGCTAAGGGCCTTGTCAACCAGGCTAGTGAGGAATCCTCGGTTGTGGGAAAAGGTGGACATTTCTCAGAGCGCCCCGTGGAAGGTGGCATCATCTCAGTTGAAGTTCTCCTTCCTAGAGGACTGTGAAAGCTCAATCGCTGAGTATATTAACATAAAGGTTGATAGATTATTGGACACTAAGGCAATGAAGGGAACTGGGGATGGGTGGGAGAGTGGAGTTGATGTGGGTTATGAGCTATGACTTTACTGAACAGCAGAGCTGTAGGCCCTACTCCTGCTCCTATTTCTTTTGTTCTTAGGGCAATTTATCAGGTAATGTCACTGCAAATATTACATTATTGTATTTTGCACTAATTGGGTTAAAGAATCACATTATTACAAGTTTAGGAAGATATTACTTCCTTGTTCTGATGAAACAATTGACCAGCTTTTTAACATATAACAAATATGTTCAATAATGAATATTTTTGTTTCTGTTTGCAACAATACATAAACAATTATGAAATATCAGTTAAATGCACCTTTATGCGCAATTTGCAAAATTTATGGAATTGCATAGACTTTTTGACAATACACAGGAAGAAATCCAGAAAACATTTCGCAGGAAGGCAGGAGCCTTTTGCTAAACAGTAAGCGACTGTGAAACCCTTCTGTCCTGTTCTCCCCCGTGGCATTCTGAAGCTCATGTACGTGAGTGTACGTCCACATACAGTTTGTGAACAATCATTGTACAATTAAGATATAACTGAATGAGATCTTTTGAAAAGTTTTTGTATACTTCAATGCGGAATCACCCAAGTTACATTAAAGCCTACACAGTATTTTCATTTTGTGTTTATGGAATCACTGCACATCCAGAATGCACATGTGTGTAGAGCAATGTACTGCCATGGCAAGCTGCAGTAAGGGAGAACTACTCAGAATGAGGAAGCAAGGCAGATTTGTGGGATGTAGGATCTGAGGCTTGTCAGGACAGGAGTAGGATCTTCTATACCGGTAGTCAGCTTGCTTGAGGTTAGAGCCTGGCCAATGATCGAGAGTACTTGTTGCTTATTGGGTCTCCAGTAATAGAGTCTTTCTCAGGTGTTGGATTTTATCTCTAGTACTTAGTAAATATTTCATGGTGACTTATGTAGCTTGGAAAGGGAAATCTTGAGAAGATGGTTTTATAATTGTGCACCTGAGTTGAGAAGACATTTTCAATTCAGCGTGAGAAGATCAGTGTATTTTATATGTTAAAATTAATTCGTAAGATTCAGGTTACAAGGACAGGTCTTTCTTGCAGGATTGGCAACAGGAACTGAAAGACCTGCAGGAAATGGATTTTATGTGGGAGCATATCACCACCTGCTGTGCAAAGTAAGGTACTGCATCAGGTTAGCTGGCTACCAGTAAAGATGTCAACAGAGATAGTAGAACTGTAGATGCTGGAGAATCTGAGATAACAAGGTGTACAGCTGAATGAACACAGCAGGCCAAGCAGCATCAGAGGAGCAGGAAAGCTGACGTTTCGGGTCTGGACGCTTCTTCAGAAAATGTAAACTGAAAATGACATAAATAGTAGAGTTTTCCTATCTGCTGCATGTTATCATTTCGATAGAACTAAAACCTAGGGAACTAGAGTTCTTCATATGCTAAGGCAGTTACAAACTTCTCATGGCATTGTAATAGTAGAAAACTCAGGGGCATAAAAGCAGAATAAAGCCGTTCAACTTGTTGAGTTTGCTCTGCTATTCAATTAGATTGTGGTCAATCATCTACTTCAATATCACTTTCCAGGGATATCTCTATATTCCTTGATATGTTCAGAAAGCTATTGATTTCTGGTTTAATCATGCTCTGTTATTGAGTTTCCACAGACCTTTGGGGTAGACAATTCCAAAGAGTCACCTCCGTCAAGGTGAGGAAATTCTTCCTCATCTCCATCTTAAATGACCTGCCCCTTTCATCTGACATGATGTCTACTGATTCTACACACACCAGCTGGAAGAAACATCAATTTATCAACACGTTCATAATGTTTAAGCAATAGTTTTAAAGGGATAAAGGCCAATAGAGCAGCAGTTTTAATTTAACCACATTTTAAAATGCACATTTTAAAAGCTGCAATATGCATAGCAGGAACCTTATTAAGAAACAGGCATCCAGTGGCACCTTTACTTAATTATAACTGGTCAAACAACATGCCCAGTTTGATTTTAAGGGTCAAGTGATAGATAATCCCATGAAATGAGTTGAGAAAGTCTTGCTTGCCATTGCCAATGAAAGCCTTTCCAGAATTAACAACATCCAATCTTTCCATCAACAGTCAGAGAGATTCAGAAAAGGTCTGCAAGGGTCTGAAAAACCAGCTCAGTCTTGGAATACAGTTCAGGATTAACGGATTCCAACTCATTTCAAGGGTCTATCGACTGGCTTTTCAGAAAATACTGTGACGTGATCATACGGCATGATAGCCAAAAATGTGCCCTTATCACGCTGTGATACTAATGTTAGCTCTCATATGATACCTGTGAGAAGTGAGTCATGTAATCTTGAAGAATTCAATGAACCTTTATTATAGCTCCTAGTATTTATGTGTTTGCACTACAAACACAAGCAATTTTATTATTCCTTTGTGGGATGTGAGAGCCGTTGGCTGGACAGCACATACTGCCCATCTCTGGTTGCCCATGAGAAGGTGTTAGCGAGTTGCTTTCTTGAGCCTCTGCATTCTATGTCTTGCAGGTAAACCCACATTGCCATTACGGAATGACTTCCAGGATTGAGACGCAGCGACAGTGACGGAATATACTTCCAAGTCAGGATGGTGAGTGGCTTGAAGGGGAACTTGAAGGTGGTGGTGTTCCCATGCATCTGCTGTCCTTGTCCTTCTAAGTGGAAGTGGTGTGGGTTTGGAAGGTGTTGTCTGAGAATCTTTGGTGAATTTCTGCAGATTTTCTGAAGAAGGGTCCTGACCCGAAATGATAGCTTTCCTGCTCCTCTGATGCTACCTGGCCTCCTGTGTTCCTTTAGCTCCACACTGTGTTATCATTATCTGGATCTTATGCATTTGAACATGGACTGCTTCCATATCTGAGGAGTCATTAATGGTACTGAAAAGTGTACCATCATCAGAGAACATCCCCACTTCTGACTTACGATAGAGGGAAGGTTGTTGATGCAGCAGCTGAAGATGGTTGGGCTGAAGACACTACTCTGAGGAACTCCTGCAGAGATGTCCTAGAGTTGAGATGACTGACCTCCAACAACCATGCCCATTTCTCCAGTTGCAGGCGTGACTCCAACGACCGGAAACTTTCGCCCTGATTCCCATTGATTCTAGTTTTGCTAGGACTCCTTAATTCTACATTCATTTGAATGCAGCCTTGATATCAAAGACCGCCCCTGTCACATCACGTCTTGAATTCAGCTTGTTTTGTTTGAATCAAAGCTGTAATGACATTAAGAGCTGAGTTGCCCAGTTCAAACTAATGCTGATGACATCTTGAGTATAGCCCTAAAAGGTATATTGCATATCAGCTGCGAGACATAATACAACATTCTCCTTTTTCCAAAGAGAAATCCCACATAGATATACATCACTGTTCACGAGCAAGTGTTGTCAATTCAAGAATTGTACAGACATACGAAGGCAGCGTTAACAAGATTAATATTTCAAAATTCAATGTGATTTTTTGAAAGTTTTGACCATTTTTTTGGATCTGGGTGATCGTACGCCCATCTGGAGAAGTACGTGTTATTCTTGCTTGCATCTGCCTGACAACTTGGTAGTCTTACTGCTGGTTGCTTTCACTCAACATCATTGGACAATCTTCATCATCAGAGTTTTGCCTTCCTCACTCTGCATGCAGGATCAATGTGATATACAATGGTATGAGATGGCTTCTGTTCCTGCACAGTAAAGCACCATGATTGATCATGACTTCATAAGACCTGGGCTGATTGCATATCTTAGAAACCTTTGGGGGCACCTAAATATTTATGATTGGATATCTGACTGACACTCTTTGTCTGACATATAGTTGTGGTAGTTCTCTAACTGCTTGCTGGTGGTGTACCTATTTCACTCTCTTCTCGGCACAACATTGTGGGCTGAAGGGCCTGTTCTGTGCTGTACTGTTCTATGTTCTATGTTCTATCTTTGAATGGGAAAACCCTGTGGCTTTTTAATTACCACTACCATGGGGGTAGTTTGAATTGCATGAATGGTCATGATGCTGAGATCATGCTAACATAACACTACAGAGCATCCTAAAATGCTTGTACTCCAACAAGTGGTACCCCATGGTAGAATCTACAAAAGATTGTCTCTCAGCATAATCATGCTGCAAAGCAAATTCAGCCTGAATTCCCCAAATCTCCTACCTGGTAATTATTAGTACTGCAATATTGACAGGGCTATCAGTGTGTACACAGCTGCTTATCAGTTTTGGCTTTCAGGGTGTGTTGACCTGCCTCAGGGATGTGCAATGTTGATGGTTATAAAAACTCGTTAGTTGTTGACATGGTGTGTGAGGCTGACAATATGAAAGGCTTGTCACTTTCCACTGGTTGTGTTTTTGCTTTGTTGTTTGTTCATTTTCTTGATATATTATGTGTTTGTTTGATTAACTTTCTATGCTACCAATGTTGTGGTTTTGTACTGTGTTATTCGTTACCTTGGTCTTGTTCAAGGATCTGGTTTGCCTTTTGAAACCAGATATTTTGCACAGACACTGCCAAAATCCTTTGTATCCTTTGTTTGCAGATGTGAAGAAGTGCTGGACTACTTCTGGGTAGGTGTGACAACTCACATCTATGACAGATCTTGCTAGTTTGGTGTGCTTCATTGATCATATGAATAGTATTATCTGCAGCTAAATTATGGACTGGATGTTTGCCTCCCACTATTGCTTCATGCTGACATCCCTCTTCCAATTCCAGGGGCCCTTTCCCAGAAGTTCTCACTGGAAGGCTTTGATTAGAGTAGAGACCAGGATTGAACACAGTGTCCTAAAGGTGGCCTCACCGATGTCCTGAACAACTGTAACATGACGTCCCAACTCCGATACTCTGTGCTCTGACTAATGAAGGCAAGCGTGCCTATTACCTTCTTCACCACCTTGTCTACCTGCAACTCCATTTTCAAGGAAATACAAACCCGTACCCTTAGGTGTCTGTGTCAAACAACACACCATTGAAAGTATAATTCCTACCCTGGTTTGCTTTACTAAAGTGCAACATCTCACATTTACCTAAATTAAACTCCAGCTGCCACTCATTGGCCCATTTGATCAAGGTCCTATTATAGTTTGATTTGTACTTTCAAGTGGGCCTCAAATCTCTTACAGATCATCTCTGGAATTTTTTTAACATCCTCAGAAAGACTGAATAGTTTCATTCTGTGAAGCCCTGCCTTGTAGATAGGAAGTAATATTTTAAGAGCTTTCTTCTCAGGGTAATTTCTGATTTGATCTGCATAAGTAAAGCTGCTTAAATAGCTATAGCTGAAGGTGTTATTTGTGCCAATCCATTAACAAATACTTGTCTTCCATGTCTTGCTGAATGTGCATGGACTTTTTGTTTCATTGAAAGATTGGCCATTTATAGGCAGCAGGATGTGGAGAGTGCCATTCAGCCTAACTGTCTGTCCCTCTTTCATAGCTATGTCTGCACTTGAATGTCCATTGAGAGCAAGAATATGGTGATCACTGGGACAGAAGAGACCTTAAGAGACCAGTGGGCATCGCAGGGGCTGGGATGGATCAGCACCCCAAATAACGTTATCTCGATTTGATCTGAATAAGTTTTCATTCTGATTTTATTAGTTTCTATTGACCATTAAATTGTGCTTCTGTTAAAGACCCTTATCAGGAGCTGTTTGACTGTTTGAAGTTTATTGCGGAATAGAATAGAAAAGAGGATTAGTGACTACATTCCACCCCAACCACAACCCTCCATTGGTTAGAACCATAACAAGCAACATCAATGTCTTATTGGAAGCCAGCCAAAGAGATCACTGGCTCACTTGTACAGATAACTGCCCTTGGTTTTGTGTGAGAGGAATTCTCACGGTGCTGTGGATAACATCATTGTCTCTGAGCTTGAAGCTCCAAGTTCAAGTCCCATCCTTGGATTTGATGACCAAGGAAGGTACATTCAAAACGTGGCCAAACTGGTTGAGTATCAACTTGTGAATCTTTCCATTGTATGCTAATGGCAGGCGGTAAGAGTGGGATAGATTCCTGGTCAGTCAAGTGTTGGAAAGAAATTGGAACCTGACCTTTACTAACCCTAATGCCAGGCTACAAGGTATAAATTGTACAGTGCTGCAGCAACTGGGACTTCATGTCAGGTAAGTTGGCTGGATAGTCAGGGCGGGTCAGATTGGTGCCAACAGCGTGGCACTCGAGCCCCAATCTGGCTGGGGTGGACTTGGGATCTCAATCTTTGCCATGTACATACTGGAGGTCATGGTGCTAGTGGCTGGGTCTTTGGGGTGAACTAAGAAAAAGAGAAGAAGTTTGTATGGGGAAGAAAAGTCCATCTCTGGGAAGCAAAGCAGCATGTTAGTAGGAAGTGATGACAGGTAGGTATTGGTCGGTGGGTGTATCAAATTCTGCTCTTACATTCTGCGTATATGGGGATGGCTACAGGAAATCCAATGGTGGAAGTGAGCCATGGCAATAGCTCCTCCTGCTGCATTTTGTTTGCACAGGATGAGCAAAGCTTCAGCCCACATCAGACCCACTCTTAGCTACCGTGGGGAACTACAATCAGCTGCTCATTGAGTAGAGGGCATATCAGCCAGATTTCTCCCTTCTGACGTATATCAGAAGTTTCAAGCCCACCGACTCCCACAGCTACCTAGAATACACCTCCTCCCACCCACCCTCATGCAAAAATTCCATCCCTATTCCCAATTCCTTCGCCTCCGCCAGATCTGCTCCCAGGATGAAGCATTCCACTCCCATACATCTCAGATGTCCTAATTCTTCAAGGTCCACAACATCCCCCCATCAGTGGTCGAGAACGCCCTCGACCGTGTCTCCTGCATTTCCTACAACTCATCCTTCACATCCCGTCCCTGGAATAATCGCCAAAAGAGAATTCCCCTCGTCCCCATGTACCAACCCACCGACCTCCGGAAACAATGCATCATCCTTCGACACTTCCGCCATCTACAATCCGACCCCATCACCAAAGACATTTTTCCATCTCCACCCTTTGTCTGCTTTCCGGAGAGACCACTCCCTCCGTAACTCCATTGTCCGCTCCACACTCCCCTCCAACCCCACCATACCCGGTACTTTCCCCTGCAACCACAGGAAGTGTTACACTTGCCCCCACACCTCCTCCCTCACCCCCATCCCAGGCCCCAAGATGACTTTCCACATCAAGCAGATGTTCACCTGCACATCCGCCAATGTGGTATACTGCATCTGCTGTATCTGTTGTGGCTGCCTCTACATCAGGGAAACCAAGCAGAGGCTTGGGGACCGCTTTGCAGAACACCTCCGCTCGGTTCGCAATGAACAACTGCACCTCCCATTCCTCAAATGACATGTCCATCCTGGGCCTCCTGCAGTGCCACAACGATGCCACCTGAAGGTTGCAGGAACAGCAACTCATATTCCACTTGGGAACCCTGCAGCCCAATGGTATCAATGTGGACTTCACAAGCTTCAAAATCTCCCCTCCCCCCACTGCAGCCCAGCTCGTCCCCACCTCCCTAACCTGTTCTTCCTCCCACCTACCCCCTCCTCCCCCTCAAGCTGCACCCCCATTTCCTACCTACTAACCTCAACCCGCCCCCTTGACCTGTCTGTCCTCCCTGGACTGACTTATCCCCTCCCTGCCTCCCCTGATATAATCACTTCTACTGGCTCCATTCCCACCCTTTTAACTCGTCTGTATCATCTACACCTATCTTCTCCTCTATCCATCTTCGATCTGCCTCCTCCTCTCTCCCTATTTATTTCAGAATCCTCTCCCCACCCCCCCTTTTCTGATGAAGGGTCTAGGCCCGAAACATCAGCTTTTGTGCTCCTAAGATGCTGCTTGGCCTGCTGTGTTCATCCAGCTCCATACTTGGTTATCTTATATTTTCAACATGTTTAGGAAACTCTGCTGAAACATTTAATCAACATTCTTCAAAGCAAAAAAAATTCAAAATTGATACACTTCCCGGTACATCGAACATTTGTGTCACATGTACCTGAAAATCCTGGAAAGAACAGATTAATCCTGGTTGGATCAGCTGCTTTCTGTTTCGTGCCATTTCTTTAAATCCCATCTGACTTTGTTTGAACACCAGTTCAAGTTACTGAATCCTTTGCAGTATCGATCTGACACTTACATCTTCCCTCTCAATGTCAAGTTCCACTTCATGCCTATGGGAAGTTTCTGTTCAGCGTGGATGTTTGAAAATGAAAAGTTTATTTTACAGGTTAAACAGGGTCTTGAGCAAATTTCACGAGAACTTTTGTATTTGCATTGAATGACAGAAGCGTTACGGCACAGAGTGTAGCCATTCAGCCCCATTGTGTCTGCACTGACTATCCAATGAACATTATGAAATTGTGCCGTTCTCCTGCCTTTTCCCTGTAGAATTACACGTTGTTTCCATGCAAATAATCATCTGATGCCCTCTTCAATACCTTAATTCAAACTGCCTTCATTGTACTTCCAGACAGTGCATTCCAGACCCAAACTACTTGTTTTGAAAAGATTTTTTCTCACATCATGTTTGTCATATTTGCAAATCGCATGGCAGTGAAATGTTTGAGACTGATTCTGCCCTCACCCGAATGTTCATATGTGCACAATTTATGTTTATAATTGGAAGCAGCAAACCTTGATTGATTTTCCTCTTCCTGATCCAAGCTGGGAAAAAAAATTATATTGTCCCACGCTGAAATTAGCTAATTCAGCTTGGCTAAAGGACCAGCTACCAGTTACATACATGCACAGTGCCAAACTAGCAAAAGAATACATTCTAATACTCACAAATAAACATTACTTCCCATTTCATAATTATTATCATTGAACCACAGTTCCATGGAAAGTTTTACAGATCATAACACAGACCTTTTTACACACAAGGTCTTGTGGAAAATTTCTTTGTGCAACTACACAACACATCGTAACATCATGAGGACATTGACTCCTACAGAGGTGAAAAAATGCAATGAGTAAGCTGAATAACTTTATAACACACCAGTACTTGGTTGAATCAGCTTGGCAGTGCATGGTGTATTTAAAATGTTCCTTTCCCTACATGGGGCATTTAAAGATCAGAATTGAAAGTAGTGTTGATCCAAACCATCTCTTTATGGATACAAATTGACCATATACATTTGAGTTATGTTTATATTAATATTGTTCCTGCAATCTGATTTTCATATAATAATAAATGTAGAGAAGCAAAATGTCCCATTGCTAGAGTGAGAAGATCTTCCAAATCTGGATCCATTGCCAACACAAACTTGAAAGCTGATTTTACATTGCTGTTGACTTAGAACAAGCTTGACACAGTGGCTAGTTTCATAAAACACTCAAAATAAAAAGTTTTAGAGAAATTCTATATTCTGTTGTGCCACACATGCTAGCTCAGGAAATCTTAGATTGTTTTGTTATTGTTTCCTCTGGCTGTCTCTGGAGATCACTCAAACTTACTCTAATGAGTATCCATATTCCTGGAACTTGAAATGAAAACAAAACCTTAGAAATGATGGAATGCTGATTTAAGTTATGTTTACAACATTCACAGGATATGGTTTTTCAAAGAGAATCAACAGATGGTTTGCATTACAGTTTGTAATGGGAAGGATCTTTCTGCTGCTAGAAAACTCTTAACTTTCCTATCTTTTCTGAATCTAAATATTTTAGTACAGAATATATGCTTGTAAATGGAAATTTGGATGAAATTCACAAGTATTTCAAAAAGTACTAAAAACTGTACAGTAAATCTTGACTTAATGTTTTACCTATATTCCTGAAAATTGTAACTTTAAGTGAAATGACTTTAAGTGAATCATTTTTTTTCTATTATTGCCAATGTAAGGGCTGCAGGTAGGTTCTGTTGGATTTTTCTCATCAGAAAAATACACATTAAAATATGATACCTGACAAGATTGTAATGAGATGAGCCAGATGGACCTCATAGAATGAGTTCCCTGATCAAGGCTGTTATTCTGGTTCAATCTGGGAGCCCTGGCTGACAGATAGAAACAGGTGTGTCAGCAGTTCTGTTCACTCTGAGAGCTGGCTTTGAGGGAGCTGGATTAGTGCCAAGATATTAGACTCTGTGGAGTTATTTCAATATCTTAAGTTGAAATAATTTACATTGCTAAGTCGCTATACTGGTAATGAAATAGCATTTAAAATGAATAAATTTTAAATTATCAAATGAATATGTTCACTTTCTGCTGATCTCCTGCTCACTACTGATACTGCTCACTGAGCTTATAGATCATCGTAAATCCTCCTCTTTGATCTACCCCCTTACTCCCACATTGTCATGTTTTCTGACCCACTGAGTTACTGCAGACTCTTCATCCTGCAGACCCTCCAGTTTGCAATCTCTGCCACTCCCTGGTCCTCCTGGACATTGTGAACTCTTTCTCTCACTGAGTCTCCCAGTCTTCCTTGTGACTTCACCCTCCTGGACCCTTGCAAGGATCAAGGGCTTCGGAAATGAGAAGAAAGAGGCAGGAGGAACATTTTTGACCTGCAGAAGGTGACCACAAGCTAATGAGATGGCAGTGAAAGGGAATGTCAAGTAATAGCAGAGGCCGTGAACCAGAGATTTTGCAGCAACATGGAAGATCAAGGAGCAGCAAAGACTGCAAGCTGGAGAGTTGTTGGTGAGATAGAGGATTGGGGGTGTCAGAGGCTGCGAGTTGGAGGCTCAACAGTGAAAAAATGCCACTGACTGAGTAACATGATGCTACATCAGTCTTAGCGCGAAACAACCTTGAAACAAATCCCCTGATGTTAAATGTAAAAGGAATTGTGACTAGAGTCCCAGACTAACAACACAAACACACTTTGACTGTTGCAAGGCTTAGAAGATATAACAGTTTACAAAGTCCAGCAGATTCACTGACCACTATGTATCCCTCCCCAATGAGATCAATGCATTCTATGCTTATTTTGAACAGAAGGTCAGTGAAACAATGTCACCTGCTCTGACAGCCTCGGGTGTTCTAGTACCCATAGTCACCACCACAGGTGTTAGATCTGCCTTCTTAAGGGTGAACCCACTGAAAAGCATTGGTGGAGTCCCCAGATCCTGTGCTGGCAAGCTGGCAGAAGTATTTGACATCCTCAAGCTCTCCTTACTCCGATTTGATGTTCCCACATGTTTCAAGAAGATCGCTATCATCCAGGTGCCGATGAAAAATGACATAACGTCCCTAAGTGACTACCTCCCAGTGGCTCTGACATCTATTATTATGAAGTGCTTTGAGAGGTTAGCATTGGCATGCATCAGCTCCAGCTTCCCAGACTGCATTGATCCACTACAATTCGCCTATCATCAAATAAGCCCATGGATATGCTATCTCCCTAGTCATACACTTGTCCCTCGACTATTTGGATAACAAGACAGCTACATCAGAGTCCTATTTATGACTTTAGCTCTGCCTTCACCACCATAATTCCAACAAAACCCATCTCCAAACTCCAAGGCCTAGGAATCTGCTCCCTCCTCTGTAACTGGATCCTTGACTTTCCGAACCATATGCCAAGATCAGAAAGGATAGGCAACAACACCTCCTCCACACAATGATCCTCAACACTGGTGCCCGGCAAAGCAGTGTTCTCATCGCCTTACTACATTCCTTATGCATTCATGACTATGTGGAAAAATTCTGCGCTTACTCCACTTACAAATTTACTGATGGGACCACCATAGTGGGTCAGATCTCAGACAATGATGAGACAGTGTACAGGAAAGAGACAGACAGCATAGTGGCATGGTGTAAAGGCAACAATCTCTCCCTAAATACCAGCCAAATGGAGGAGCTGGTAACATACTTCAGGAAGTGGAGTGGAGGATATGCCCCTCTCTGTATCAATGGCGCTGAGGTGGAGATGATTGACAGTGTCAAATTGCGCAGAATAAATATCATCAACAATCTGTCCTGGTCCATCCACATCAACGCCACAGTCAGGAAAGCGCGCCAACACTTCTACTTCCTTAGAAGGCTAAGGAAATTCGACAAGTCCAAAATAACTCTACTGATTCTTACAGATGCACCATAGAAAGCATCCTATCTGGATGCATCACAGCTTGGTATGGCAATTGCACTGCCCAGAACACAAGAAACCACAGAGAGTTGTGAATGAAGTCCAATCCATCATGAAAACCAGCCTTCCTTCCAATGACTCTGTCTACACTTCCAGCTGCCTCAGGAAAGCAGCCAACATAATCAAAGACCTCTCCCATCCTGTTTATTTTCTCTTACACACTCTTCCATTGGCAGAAGATGGAGAAGTTTGAAAACACTTACCAACAGATTTAAGAATAGCTTCTTCCTCACTGTTGTCAGACTTATGAATGGACCTCTCATACTGAACTTTCTCTGCACCTTCTTGGTAGCTGTAATACAACATTCTACATTCTGTTCTGTTACCCTGATGTACTTGCGTAAGATAGGATTTGCCTGGTTAGTGTGTGATATAATACTTTTCACTGTATCTCATTACATGTGTCAATAATAAATCAAATCAGATTTCATTAGCTGACTGACATCAAAATGGAGCAACTTATAACAGGGACTTACTACCTATAGCATGGCTATTGGTCACACTTTGATCTGGCAGTCTTGAACTATACTGTTAATTGCATCTTGCATCCAGCCTTGTGACTGTACTTGCACGATTGGATAAATTTCTTTTGCTCCATCCCAACTCCCCACTTAAATACAACTATAGAAATTGTTTGCAAAATTGAACAGGTCTGGCAGCATCTGTACAGAGAAAGCTACTTAATGTTTCGGGTCCAGTCACCCTTCAGAACACTCCCTGCAGTAGCTGAAGCTTAATAAAATTAAAAAATTGTGAATACTTGAGATCAGAAAATGCTTCAAAGCTTACCTCACGTTTTCCAATTCTGACAGAGTAAAATATTCCTCTTCTTTTCAGAATGACTGTGTTACTCTTCTGATCATCTTTTAATGAAACGCAAGACATCAGAATCTGCCCTCCTGTTTGATTAAGTCTTTTAAAAGCATATCTGTACAATCCAGAAGGTCCTATGGGTGTACTGGGCACTTTTAAAATGCTGTACTACACTGGGCTAGCTTAGTTTGTACCCAGTGGGAACCACCAATGATGTGTGGTCTTTAGTTCTGTTTTGATGTAGTGGGAAGTCAGATCAGCCAAGTTAAATGTGTTTATGCTCATTCAAAACCAATTCACACAGCCATAATTGCATCCGAAATCTCAGAATCATTTATCCTTTTTCTTTTATCACAGATAATGTTTTTGTTTGGTATTCTTGGGCATTGTTTCTTCCCTACATTTTTATTAACACCTATTGCACCATTCCTCTCAAGTTAACTAAGTTTCCTGTTTAGGATTCTTGTTTTCATGCTACTTTAGTAGATAATACATGTTCCTGTCTGACATTACATCCCCATGACACATTTTCCACTCTATTAATCTCTCTCTTTTTTTGCGTCTGTTGATCTTCTGTAATCTGATGGTACCCTCCTCCCTGCTGTCAATCTGGAAAGTGCAAACAGATGGTATGCATTGAAGAGGATTTGAAGAATTGCACAAGTCTCAGTTTCAGCCTCTGTAATCTGGAATCTGCTTCAGAATCCCAGGTCTTTGAGCCAGCAAGGAGTCTGGGGACAAAAAGCTGAGATGTAACAACACAACATTTAGAGGAAGTTTTGTTTCGGAGGAAGAAGAAACGCCTTTTCACTCCGAGGATTGATACTGCGGTAAGCAATGCTCTGTAAACTTCTGAAAATATTAGTCTTTAGAGGCTTTACATAAATGTGTAACAACATTTCAGTAACATTTCTTTTATATTACATTACCCAATCCAAGCAAGTTTGCAGCCAGGTCTGTCGCTATTTCCTAATAGCAGACTAGTAGCTGAGCTCTGCAAAGTTAACTCTGTAAAATTATATCATACTATGTCAATTTGTAGTTTAAAAGGTTATTCATTTTCTTAGTTAGTTGCAACTTGATAGTTGGAACATAAATATTTGAATAATGTACCACATTATTAGTTGTGACTGTATGTGATTTTAAACTATCTAAAGTGGAAGGAAGTGTTTGCTGGTAGATGCTTACTAAAAAGAAGGCATTTTGCATTATATTCTGTGATTACATTGGCACAGGATCAAATGGCGGCTTTTAGAAAAACATGCAAATCCATTATCTCAAGAATTATTATTTCTTAAAATGTAGTGATTAAAGAGGTTTCATTCGAAACAAATTAACCTTAAACATGCCAGAGTAGCAAATGGAGATACTGAAATGCCAATGGTTGCAGTTCCTTAGTGCAGCATGATTTCGGCGATAAATATACATTAAGCATTTTCAAAGATGTGCAAAAATAGAACTCTTGTCAAAAGTACAGATGGATAGTATGACTGTTTTTGTATTGGTTATCTTTTAAAGTAGCCTGACAGAATTTTGGCTTTGTTTCGAAAGCTGATAAAGCCATTAGGAGGTGTTTTTTGCAATGGAAATAAAGATTTGCTTAGCTCGTTCAATGTACCTGTCGAATGCGAAAGTACTTTTAAATTACAACCATGACTAATGACTTTGGGCTGTACATGGTCTGATTTATGAGATTGGAGCACTATGCCTTTCAAGATCCTGCTGGTCTCTGTGTCTGATTTAATGCAGTCTTTTGTAATTGTACACATTTTTAAACTTCTGTGAAATGAACTTTGGTTTCACAGAGATGATACAGCTCAAATAACATGAAATGCAGTGAAGGAAAGGAACTGAATTCCGAACATTCTTTCACAATGTCAAAAATGCAGTGCTTTCCAATACAGATTTGTTGAGTAAAAGAGACCATTATCGTAGGAGAATTCTCAGGGATCCACAGATTGAGGAATATAGCTTAACATTAATTATCAGTGATTTCTCGTGTGTCATTCAAAGCCAATACATCTGTTCACTTCCACTTATATATTCGCTATTCAATACAGACTGTTTTCTGTGATGACATTTTTAATGGTGTGAAATCAGAAATGACACGTTTCAACAAATATTTATACTATTACAGTGCCTGCTTATAAACAAACCAAGGAAAGACTGTGTTTTGGAATCAAGACAATGGCTGACTTGGTGGGAATTGTCTGGGAAGTTTAGACTTCCAGTGGGCAATTCCTCAGCTCTTCAGGATCCTGCCCAAAAGCTTTTGCCTCTGAACTAGAATCAGGGACTTCAGATTGTTCTGCAATTCTTACCAGATTAGTTACCATAAAAATGTAAGACAGATTAAAACTTAGCTACAGAAGGGGCAAACCGCAATCTCTTATATTAAGCCTTCTTTACTGCTAAATCAACTTCCTGACCAAAACCCCTGATGCTCCACCTAACTCCACATCTGTGTGGTCCACATTTCTGGGACAGCAATGTTCTGAAGGTCTGGAAGGAATGGAGAGAAGCCTTGTTTTGGACAAAAGTTCAAGAGGAGCAATTCAAAGATGATTTCTGCTCCTCAGAACATCAGTTTCATTCATTCTTAACGAATGTAGATTACTCTTTACTTCAACCTCACATCAACTGGGGCAGCCGAAGTTGCAGAGATCGCAGTCAAAATTCCTAAATAAACATGAACACAGTGATAGAACTAATAGCTATGCTGTGGTTGTTCATAATTTTGTGAAGTTTTTACACAATTGAGCATGCATTCATCCCTTTTTAATTATTCTCTTCTGATATACGTCTGCCTGTTATAAACTACACCTTTCCTGCAGATAATCTGAAGGGAAAAACAAGGATTATTTTTATCAGTCAGTGTTTCAACTGAGGGTGGTCACTCTTTCAAAGTGTAATATGGCTCAAAGTCTTCTTAAAATAGAGTCTACACAACAGAGATTGAAACCCAGCAGCAGCAGTAATGTTGTTAATTTGCTGTGATCATAGAACATACATAGAACATAGAACATTACAGCACAGTACAGGTCCTTTGGCCCTCGATGTTGTGCCGACCTGTCATACCGATCTCAAGTCCATCTAACCTACACTATTCCATGTACGTCCATATGCTTATCCAATGACGACTTAAATGTACCTAAAGTTGGCGAATCTACTACCGTTGCAGGCAAAGCGTTCCATTCCCTTACTACCCTGATCAGGTAGCTTGTAAATCTCAGAGAGTAAGCCAAAATCTATCCCACATAGGGATGATCATGATCATCATAGATCATAGAATCCCTTTGGCCCAACAAGTCCACACCGACCCTCAGAGCATCCCAAACAGACCCATCCACCTATAACCCACCTAATCTACACATCCCTGAATACTACGGCAATTTAGCATGGCCAATCCATCCAGCCTGCACATCTTTGGACTGTGGGAGGAAACCGGAGCACCCGGAGGAAACCCACGCAGACACAGGGAGAATGTGCAAACTCCACACAGACAGTTACCGAAGGGTGGAATCGAACCTGGGTCCCTGGCGCTGTGAGGCAACAGTGTTAACCACTGAGTCACTGTACCACCAACAATCTGATCTGGTCCACCCATGCCAGCGCTAAAATTAAGAAAGCACTCAACGCCTCTGGTTCTTCAGAAGGCTGAGGAAATTGGACATGTCCACAAGGCCTTTCACCAATTTTTATAGATGCACTGTAGAAAGTATCCTATCTGGATGCATCACAGCATGGTATGGTAACTGTTCTGCCCAAGGCTGCAGGATATTACAAAGAGTTGTGAATGCAGTCCAGTCCATGGCACAAACCAGCCTTCCTGCCATTGGCTTAGGCTACACTTCCAGCTGCTTCAGGAAAGCAGCCAACGTAATCAAAGACCCCTCCCACCCTTGTTAGAATCTCTTCCACCCTTCTCTATCGGGCAGAAGATATAAAAGCTTGAAAACATGTACCAACACAATAAAGCACAGCTTCTTCCCTGCTGTTATCAGTCATTTGAATAGACCTCTGATATATTAGAGTTGATTTTTCCCTGTATGTGCTCTATAAGATTATGAATTGGGGGAGGCAATGGCCTAGTGGTGTTATTTCTAAATCATTCGTCCAATTGGTGGAATTTGCATTCAATACAAGAAATGTCTGGCATTAGGAACCCTACTGATGACCATGAAACCACTGTCAATTGTCATTCGATACCCATCTGGCTCACGAATGTCCTTTAGGAAGGGAAATCTGTCATTCTCACTTGGTCTGGCCTACATGTGACTACAGACCCACAGCAATGTGGTTAACTCTCGACTGCCCTCTGGGCAATTTGAAATGGGCAATGAACACTGGCCTAGCCAGTGATGTCCACATCCTGCAAATAAATAATAATAATCATGTTTGGCATTCTGTCCTATTACCATGATGTATTTGTGGAAGGTATGATTTGCCTGTACAGGACGCAGAACGATGCTTTTCATGGTATCTTGGTACATGTGGCAATAATAAATCAAATCAAATCAAATAGTCTGATTTCCACCAGGATGGAATTAAAATGCTATTTTAAAACCATACCCAGGAATTTCTTATGATCCTGAAAAAACAGGAATCCCCAATAACTCCCAGTCAGCTTAAAGTTTTTGAGAAGCTTTGTAGCTCGTGTTGTGGATGAGGTTGTAGGCTTGCTCACCGAGCCGGTGTGTTTGATTACAGATATTTCGTCACCCTGCTCGGTAACATTGTGAGTGCACTTCCGGTGAAGTGTTGGCGCTCTGTCCCACTTGTTATTTATATGCCTCGGTTTGCTGGGGTAGTTGGCATTTCTTCTGGTTTTGTTCTACAGTGGTTTGTATATTGGTCCAGTTCAACGTGTTTGTTAATGGAATTCTGGTTGGAATGTCAGGTCTCCAGGAATTCCGTGGCATGTCTCTATTTGGATCGTGCTATTTTGGATGTGTTGTCCCAGTTGAATTCGTGTCCTTCTTTGTCCGTCTGTATTGAGATGAGTGAGAATTGGTTGTGTTTTTTGGTGGCTAGTTGGTGTTTGTATATCTATATTGTCAGTTTTCTCCCAGCAGAAACCCATAAATGGAGCTGCATCAGGACACTATTCAAACAAGCCACAACACACTGCAGCAACCCGGAATTGTGCAAAGCAGAACAGAAGCACTTGTGTGGAGTTTTTAAAAGGAATGGATACCCAAAAAGCACAACCTGCTGTTACCTGCATAACAGACTGCAACAAGAATATACAACATGGCCAGACACACTAGTCACCCTACATCAGAGACATGACAGAGATGACCACAAGACTGCTCAAACCCTGGGTTGCCCACAAACCAACAACCATCCTGCGACAGCTACTGGTGAATGCAAAGGATCCCGTACCTACGACCAATAAAACTAATGTAGTATACAAAATACCATGCAAGGACAGTGAGAAACATTATATAGGTGAACCAGAAGAAAACGGACAGTAAGGGCAAAACTGGAAGAAAACTGACAATAAAGACTCACGAACGTCAACTAGTCACCAAGAGACACAACCAATTCTCACTGATCTCAATACACATGGGCAAAGCAGGACATGAATTCGCCTGGAACAACACATCAATAATAGCACAAGTTGAACAGAAAAATGCCAGGAAATTCCTGGACGTCTGGCATTCCAACCGGAACGCCATCAACAAACACATTGATCCGGACCTGTTATACAAACTGTCAGACTGATGACTGAAGAACAGAACCGGAAGTGATGCCAACCATCTCTGAAACCCAAGGCATCAAAATAGCAAGTGAGACAGAGCACTGGAGGCACACTGACAATGTTACCTAAGAGGGTGACAAAGCCGCTGCAATCAAACACACTGTCTCAGTGAGCATATCTACAACCTTTCAGTCAGATTCTCAGTGATCAGTTTTCACAGAAACTCAGAAAAATAAACAAAATAAAGAACTGTTCTGGTGAATTGTCAAAGGACTCAAAATGTCAACTCAGTTTTTCTCTCTACAGATGCTGCCACAGCTGTTGTGTTTCTCCTGAGCTCTCTGTTTTTGCCTTAGAAAAGTGAACTTCTCGCATGCTTTGTAATCTCTTTATTACTAGCTTGAACTGCAACAAAATCTTTGTAACCTTTAAATGATATCTTGGTGACAATTTGTTCTGTGGGCATCCATGCAAACTAGGCTAATTAGAAAATAGACCTTCTGCTATAAATAAAAAGCCTTTTTATGTTCTCACTTTTATATATCTTGAAATGCGTTGACACGACCATCATTTCTCTACCTGTTGATGTTCAATGACATGTTCTGACATGTTCAATGTCAGAATCATTCTCAGATACTTAGAGAGCTACTGCTGACATTAAGATTTTAGCATTACTGCCACAGTCCAGCATCGATAGCTGCGAGGGGTCTCGCATCATTTTGGCCTTGAATTAATAGCAATATAAAACAATGGGCTGTATTTTCTGTGGTTTGGCAACTTTATGCCACTCTGGTCCTTTTTATTTACAAGAGAGGGCAGCTACACATTTCTGAGAACTGTTTCTGCTAAAGTGTCCCTCAGCAATGTGGTTGACTCTCAAATACCCTCTGAAATGGCCTGGCAAGTCACTTAGTTGTATCAATCACTACGAAGTCTCAACAAAGAACTGAAATTGGACAGTTTCACCAAGCATTGACCTAGGCATCAGATAAGACAACAGCAGAAAAGGCTGGGGGTCACACTGGGATCACTTGTCTTTCTCAAGTGACTTAAACTAGCCCCTCGATAGGGATTTGTCTGATTACCAGCAAGCTGTGTTTTCAACATTCTCTAATGCAGCAGTGAGCAAAGATGCAAGGATAGTCCCATGCACTTTAGTATGATTTAGAATTGATGACTGTGTGTTTCACCTGTAGATTAAATTGCTTGCTGACTGTGCAAGCACACTAAGCCACATCGACGCAATGCTTTTCACATCTGTTTCTCACATCGTGTTAATTTTAATATTTATTAATGCGGTGCTCAACAGGGATTGACAAATTCTGTGGATTAATTTATTCAAATAGTAAAACACATTACAAGATAGCATTCCAAAAGTCAACTGATTCTTTTGTATGCCAGCGTAGATGCAAAACTGACTAACAGTGAGCAAACGTCGTAACATTGTACGCACACCACAGATGGAAACATTGAAGGTGAATTCTCTTAATGGTAAAGTACACATTCAATATTAATGACCAGATAATGAGTGATGTTAGGTTTGAGGGCTAAATACTGGCTGACATACCAGCAGGAACTCTACTGCACTTCTTTGACAAAATAACTCGGCATCTGTTACATCCAGATAGGACCTCAGTTTTACATCATATATGAAAAATGATTCCTTAATAATGCCTCAGTCCCTCAGTACTCCTCTGGAATGAATTCACAATCTTTTGAGTCAAAGGAAGTAAAACAGTACCCCTGAGTCATTGCTAACAGCAATAGTGAGCAATGACCTGTTTGTTGTATAAGATAATTGTCCTAAAAACTTTGACGCTGGAAGCTTTAGAAAAGCTCTATCCACAGATGTATAAATAACTACCTGTAGGAGCAGTGAGTCAGTTCTGGTTTGATGTTAGTTGTTTGTCACTTCTACAGTCTAGAACTTTATAGCATCCATCGAGTTACTATCACTTGGCAGATAGCAATGTTGCTTGGCTGGTGTCAACATGATGAACCAAACACAAGTTAATGTGAAAACCGAAATAAATGCAGATGCTGTAAATCTGAAACAAGTTTTGAAGAAAGATCACTGGACCTGAAATGTTAACTCTGATTTCTCTTCACAGCTGCTGCCAGACCTGTTGAGCTTTTCTAGCACCTTCTGTTTTTGTTTCTGAAGAAGGATCACTGGATTTGAAATGTTAACTCTGCTTTCTCTCTGCAGATGCTGCAAGACCTGCTGAGTTTCTTCAGTAATAAAGAAAACAGAACTGTTGAGTTTCAATGATTATTAGTATCTTGTTTTGCATTAGTATTTACATGTTAGATCAATCAAGATTATTACATTTACAAATATAAAACATTGCTGATGTTGGAAGCCTGAAATAAAAGCAGAAAATGTTGGAAATACTTAACAGGTCAAGTGGGACCTGTGGAACGAGAAACAAAAACAATATTTCATTTTGATGACTTTCCATCAGAACTGGAGAACATCAGAAATGCAACAGGTTTTGAGTAAAACAGAAGTACATAGGGATAAGGGAATGAGGTATAAATGAAAGGGAGAGGATGCAAGTTAGGAGACATTAAATGACAAATGGATGATAGGGCACAACAAAAAGAGATTGAAATGAGATTGGCAAAGAAGCAAAATCTGTGTTTAGAGGATTTTTAAATGGGAATAGCAGACTCTTTACTAAAGTTATCTGAAAGAATGGGGGCATTAATGATGATCAGAAATTGTTGAACTCGTTTTTGAGACTGCAGGCTGTAAGACATCAATCTGTTCTATTCCATTTCCCATCCTTCTGCTTTTATCCCTTTCTCCTCCTTCCATATTCTCACTTTTCACCTTCCACCCCAGCAACCTCCACATTCAACAAAGCCTCCTACACCTTTGGTCTGATGGTACCACCAAAAACGTATTACCTTGCTCTTTCCTGATTATGAATGGATCGTTCCTTCCCCAAACCTGGATCCACTCCCCAGTCACCCAGTAGATATACCTACTCTCCTCCCCTTCCCACAGCTCTTTTCCATGAAATTATCAAAGATGTGGCATCTCCCCTTTTACCTCTTCTGTTCTAATTTCCTATGGATCAAAAAATACCTTTGAGATAAACCAGGCGCTTCTATCTATTTACTTTACTGCATTCACTGCTCACAGCTGTCTCCTCTACACCGGGGAGATCAAACATCGATTTGATCACCGTTTGCTAAACACCTCTTACAGGTTACAAATTTAATGTAAAGCTTCTGGGCATTCTGTCCTTGTAATAAAAACCGAAAGAACTGTGGATGCTGTAAATCAGGAACAAAAAAAGAAGTTGCTGGAAAAGCTCAGCAGGTCTGGCAGCATCTGTGAAGAAAATATCAGAGTTAACATTTTGGGGTCTGGTGACAGGTTCTGCGGAAGGGTCACTGGACCTGAAACATTAACTCTGATCTTTTCTTCACCGATGTTGCCAGACCTGCTGAACTTTTCCAGCAACTTCTGTTTTCGTTCCTGTCACTTTAATACTTTGCATTGCTTATGGTCTGACTTTTCTTTCCTCTCAGATTCTTACGCTGTCTCAGTGAAGCTCAAAATAAGCTCAAAGAACAGCATGTCATCCACCAGACTGGTATTTTACAACTCTCTGTACTCAACATTAAGATCAACAATTTCAGATCGTTACCCCTGCTTCCATTTTTGGGACAGCAGCAGCTGGCAATAATTCTGCTGTTCCCATTTACACATCTTATAGGTCCAGTTTTTGTTTCTTTACCTATCTCATTACCATCTCATTTTGCCTTGCAACATGATCCTATCTTTGATTTTGTCTCTCCAGCTTACCTTTTTCTCTTTCTTCCGTCCTCCCTTTCCTCATCCCTATTCCTTGATTAAGCCTGTTGCATTGCTTACATTCTCCTGTATTGACCGTAGGTCAAAATGAAACTCCATTTCTTTCTCCACAGATGCTGCCCAAAGTATTTTAGACACCTGAATGTGACAATCTCATGAACTTCCAGCTGAAATCTTATAAGAACTTTGTGGGAGATCAAGCTTTGGGCATGGTATTCTGCATTTTGTTTGCTTGCATCAGGGCCATTACATAGATCTTCCAAAAATGGGCAGTCTGCTTTACAGGTGAGACCCCTGGTGCAGCAAGAGGATGTATCCAGAGACCAGGATGTACAGAGGTCCATTAGAGTGCTTTGTATGGCTTGCTAGACGATGGCAGAAAAGGAGGGATAATGGGAGAACTGAGTATAAATTGTTAGTAAGTTTATGGCTTCTGTCTTATTACATTAGAAAATTGCATGTTTAAAAATATATACTTCATTTTGTTAATTTTAAAACATTGTTTCAGAAAATTCAGAAACAGATTTTTAAAAACTTTCTATCAAATTTTGAAGACTACAATTCATATTTATGGAACTGGTTTTTGGATGCTTGGTAGTGGGTCCTAAAGATGCCTTGACTACTGTCAAAAGCATTATTATTATCACAGGGCAACTATACTTCTCTAGAGCTCCCAAAGGGAATCCACGTCTGTTTCATGACAACAGAAGAAAAATATAAAATAATGAATTCTTGACAATGAGCAATGTGCTTTCCAATTTGAAGATGCCATCTTAAAAATATTAATGGTCCCCTGGCATCATAACACAAATGGGACATGTCCCGTTATATTATAGACTGCAGATCACAAAGTCAAGGACTAATCTTGCAAGATCTGAGTCACCACAACTGGTGAAGCTGGCTAATGCTCTGTTTCACTGAAGCTATTTTGACTTGGGTGACAGTGTAAAACAAGTTCTACTGGAAAGCCTGAGGAACACCTGCCCAGATTTTAAGTCAACAGGAAAGATCGTTAAGCTGTGATTGAATATTATTGTGTTTATATCATCCCCAAATTTTCCCATCCCACCAAGATATTCTAGTAATCCTTTTGATATCAAAAATGCTAACATCATGACCTTAACAATTATCGTTTGCAATACCTGAGTATGAAAATTTAATGATTCATGCATCTTTCTTGATGTTACAGAGATTACGGCTTGTTCAAGATAATGGGTGACAGTAATTTTTTTCATGTTTGTTACCAAATGATATAAATATGTCACCACCATACATATATTAAAAGGTTTCAAAATGAGAACAAATCCTAGAAACCCAATAGCCCAAGGATCTGACTCATTGCTTGAACAGAAACAGATATTTCTGAATTCCCAAAGAAGTTTCGTAATATTGAACTGATTTGTGAATGCAAGTCATATGAGTGAGAATGATATATATTCAAAATGAAGCTCTGAAAAACGTACCACATTTTTCTTGTTTCCACCTCTCCCACCGACCGCACCCCTCCCCCCCCCACCAAAGACCTCATGCTGTATGATGAATAAATGTATATTGGGTGAAAAAATGGATCATTGAAGTATCAAAAAACCTCACAAAAACCTGACAGGAAAGGCAGATCAGCTGTGGCTAATGAACCATAGACAAGGAAAAATGAACAGATGTAGCACACTTTGTCAGAATGCTTTTGAGAACATCCCACACAGGAGCTGTTAAACAGAAGTAGAGCATATGAGACTGGTAATATACTAGTATGGATTAGGAATTTGTTAATAATCAGAAATCAGAGAGTAGGAATCAAAGGGTCATTCTCAGATTGGTGGGTACTACTTTGATCATCAGTGCCTGGGCCCCAGCTATCCACAACCTCTATAGATAATTTGGATATGGGTAACAAGCCTAATAATATTTACAAATTTACTGATGATGCAAAACTAGGTGGGAACGTGAATAGGATTAATGGCGCCTTCAGGAAGAGTCGGGCAGGCTAAATGAATGGGCAAGAATATTGCAGATGGAATATAAATGTGAAATCGAATACTTTGATAGCAAAAAAGAAAACAGAAAGGCTGACAATCTTTTAAATGGTGAGAGGTTGGAAATTATTGATCTGTGAATGGACCTGGGTTTCCTTGGTCGTTACTCACTAAAAGTTAGTGACACAATTAAATCTGAAACTAGGGTCCTGAATTTAAGGAAAACTAACTTTGATGGCATGAGGCATGCATCCGCTAGAATAAACTGGCCAAGAATACCTAAAGGGCTGACAGTGTATAGGCAATGGCAGACATTTAAAGAACACATTGGTGAACTTCAATAATTGTACATCCCTGTCTGGTATAAGAGTAAAACAGGGAATGTGGCTCAACCGTGGCTATGAGTGAAGTGAGAAACAATGTTAAAGCCAAAGAGGACACATATAAATTGGCTCGATAAAGCAGCAAACCTGAGAACTGGGAGCAACCTAAAATTCAGCATAGGCGGACAAAGTGTTGAATTCAGAAAGGGAAAATAGAATATGAAAGTAAGCTTGCAGAAAACATAAAAACTGACTGCAAAAGCTTCTATAGATATGTGTACAGAAAAAGACTGGTGAAGACAAATGTAGGTCCCTTGCAGTTAGAATCAGGTGAGTTCATTATGGACCAAGAGATGACAGACCATTCGAACAAATATTTTGGGATCTATCTTCACTAAGAAGAACACAAATAAGGAAATGCTCAGGGACAGACGGCCAAGCATGAAAAAATAACTGAATATATCCTTATTAGTCAGGAAATGGTTTTGGGGAAATTGATGGGATTAAAACCAATAAGTCCCGGGGCCTGATGCTCTGCATCCCAGAGTACTTGAGGAAGTTGACCTGAAAATAACAGAAGACTTTGGAAGAGTCCCAATAGACTAGAGGGTAGCTAATATAACTCCGTTCTTTAAAAAAGAAGGGAGTGAGAAAATGGGGAAAATATAGGCAGGTTAGCCTGACATCGGTAATGGAAAAATGCTGGAGTCAATTATTAAGGATGTAATAACTGAGTATTTGGAAAGTGGTGACAGAATCAGATGCAGTCAGCATGGGTTCACTGAAGGGAAATCATGCTTGACAAATCTGGTATTTGAGGATGTGACCAGCAGGACGGACAAGGGTGAATCAGTAGATTTTGTGTCCCTGGACTTTCATAAAGCTTTTAACAAGGTTCCAGACATGAGATTAGTAAGGAAAATTAAGGCTCATGTTATCGAAGGTAACATGGATAGAGAACTGGTTTGCAGACAATAAGCAGAAAATAAACGGGACCATTTTCAAAGTGGCAGGAAACGACGAGTGAGTTGCTGCAGGATTCAGTGCCAGGACCCCAACTGTTCACAATACACATTAACGATTTGAATGAAGGAATTGAATGCCGTATCTCCAAATTTGCAGATGACATTAAGCTGTGTGCTGAGAGGCAGACACAGAGGCTGCAGGATGACTCAGACAGATTGGCTGAGAGGACAAACACTTGGCAAATGCAATATAATGTAGATAAATGTGATGTTATCCGCTTTGGTCACAAAAACAGGAAGGCAGGTTATTATCTGAATGGTGGTAGTTTATGAAAAAGCGAGGTGCCACGAGACCTGGGTGCCATGGTGGAACAGTTGCTGAAGGTTGGCATGCAGGTGCTGCAGGCAGTGAGGAAAGCTAATGGCATACGAGAGGATTTGAGTTTCAGAGTAAGGATGTCTTGCTGCAGTTGTACAGGGCCTTGGTGAGACCACACCTTGAGATATGTGTGCAGTTTTGGTCTCCTAATCTGAGGAAGTCCATTGATGGAGTCCAACAACGGTTCACCAGACTGATTCCTGGGATGGCAGGACTGACATCAGGATAGTCAGGATAAAGATTGGATCAACTGGGTTTGTCTTCACTAGAATTTTGAAGAAAGAGTGGGGGTCTCATAGAAACATATAAATCTTGATGGGACTAGGCAGGCTAGATGCAGGAAGAATGCTCCCAATGTTGGGGAAGTCCAGAACTAGGGGTCACAGTCTAAGAATAAGGGGTAAGCCATTCAGGACTGAGATGAGGAAGAATTTCTTCACTCAGAGAGTTGTGAACCTTGTGGAATTCTCTCCCACAGGAAGCTGTTGGGGCCAGTCCATTAGACATATTCAAGAGGGAGCTGGACATTGCCCTTGCAGTTAAAGGGATCATAGGGTATGGGGAGAGGGTGGGAGTGGGATGGTGAGATTGTATGATCAACCATGATTGTATTGAAATGTGATGCAGGCTCGAAGGGCCGAATGGCCTACTGCTGCACCTATTTTCTATGTTCAATGGTTCTACCAAGCAGATGAAGCAAGTAATTAGACAGGCAAGTGATTTAACTTGTCAGAGGACGTAGTGAACTGAATAAAACAAAGAACCATGAATGTTCGCGATCTGAAACAAATAAAAACAGAAATTGCTGAAGAAACTCAGCAGGTCTGACAGCATCTATGGAGAGAAGAAAAAGTCCTACGACCCTTCTTCAGTGTAGTGAAGACTTTTTAATCATTCATTATATGCGAATATCCATATTTTCAGACTAGCTTTTGTATATTTTGCAATACATGTTACTTGGGGATCTTAATGGGTTAATTTGGGGTGTGCACTTATGCAGTTTTCTCAGAATTTTCATGTTCTGAGAAAACTTGTATGCTGCATAGTTCTTGGGTTTGCACATTACATAACTTAGCTCCCCAGCTTGTTTCTCTCTTATCCCTTATTTTGATGGAAGATTAAGGGTCTTAGTGTTGTTTTTATCTGGTAGTTCACAATCTTAAACTTGTCCATTAAATTTTGGTAATGTTTCTGCTTATCGTAGTGTTTAAGTAACAAACATCTGCAAAAAAAAATTGCCAAACAGAAGCTTCACCATTTGACTGCTGTAAACCAACATTGGACGCAGTGTTTGTTTTTAGTCATGAGTATCTCATTTTTGATAGCATTTTGTTTAAGAATACTATGTGTGGCTCTGATTGCCCTGAAAAAGGAAAGATATTACTAAACTGGAAAGTGTTCAGGAAAGATTTACCAGGATTTAGCTGGGAATGGAGGGTTTGAGATATAAAAATAAATTCGAAAAAATGGGACTTTTTCACTGGAGCGTAAGAGGTTAAGGTGTGACCTTTTTCAGGTTTATAAAGCCATGAAGGGCATAGATAAAGTGAATGACAAGGGTCTTTCCCCTAGAATGGGGGAATTCAAAGCTGGGGGCATAGTCTTAAGGTGAGAGTAGAAGAGTTAGAAAAGGACATGAGGCGCAACTTTTTTCAACAGAGAATAGTTTGTGTGTGGAATGAACTACCAGTGAAATTGATTGTTCACAGCTGCAGTTGTGACTAGGAAATGTTTAGACGGATATGGGCCAAGCACAGGCAGGTGGGAGTGATTTAGTTTGGGATTATGGTCTGCATGATCTGGTTGGAGCGAAGGGCATGTTTCCATGCTCTATGACTGTATGACTCTAAGTGCATTCTGTTTTATAATGATATTTCCTATTTTCTTACTTTTCTGTCTGCCATCTCTTGAAGGCACTGACTTATTGCTGGCAACATTTCCCTTAATTTCATGTGCAAGTAACTATAATTCTTGTGTGAGGGTCTGTGAATATGGATATTTGCATATAATGAATGATTAAAAAGTCTTCACTACACTGAAGAAGGGTCGTAGGACTTTTTCTTCTCTCCATAGATGCTGCCAGACCTGCTGAGTTTCTTCAGCAATTTCTGTTTTTATTTGTTTCAGATCGCGAACATTCAAGGTTCTTTGTTTTATTCAGTTCACTACGCCCTCTGACAAGTTAAATGGGAAAGTGATCCCAGAGTTCTGGAATAGTGAATGGTTTTATTGCCCTGGGCAGCTAAGATGGAGAAGAGATTTACCCTTGCTCATGTCACTCTATCCTGTGACCAATTTTAATGGGAAAACATAAATAATATTATTGCCATTTTTGTAGGTATGGAATCTTACACATTGGAGTAAAACACTTTCAATTTGCCTAATTATTGTTCTACTTTTCCTTCAGGGAAGTTTGCTGATTGTAGTCCTGCTCCTTGCTTACTTGTGCTGTAATAGTAATGCCTTGTGTCTGGTAGAAGTTTGGATCTCTGGGTAAAAATTCAATATGCTGCATTGTACCTGCAAAGTACTTTTGACACCCTGTGATACGACAATTTCATCATTCTATGCAAGCCTTGGCCTTGCTTCAAAATGGGAAATTTGTTTCAGGAATCATTTCCATGGGTTTTATTTAATTGAAACGCAAAACTAAAATAACAAAAAAAAAACACCCACTCCCACCTCTAACATTTCCCAACATGGTCTTGTGGATTATACAGTTCCTGGCTATGAGGGAGCCAGTCAGTCTGCTTCTACAATTCTGCCGCTGAGCTACAGAATTGGGTACACATAACTCTGCATATTTATTTATTTATTTTTCTTTCTCTTCCTGTGTAAAGCCATCTAGGCTATACTTGTGCCTCCTGGTTAAGCTGGCTGACAAAGGAAGCCAGAAGCACAAATCCACAAGAAATGCTCTATCAAACATTACACCTTGTTACTGAACAAATCTTAGGCTGAACAAACCTCTTCCAATCCAGCACTTGTAAACAATGTTGCTGAGGCAACTTCAGTCACATTAATGAGACTGCCTTCTTCAGCTCCAGCTCCAGTCCAAAGATGTGCACGTTAGATCAATTGGCCATACTAAATTGCTCTGTAGTGTCTAGAGATGTGCAGATTAGGTGGATTAGCCATAATAAATATGGGGTTGCAGGGATATGGTGGGGAGCTGGGTCTGGGTAGGATTTTTTGGGGAGTTGGTGCAGACGCAATAGGCCAAATGGCATCTTTCCACACAGTAGGGATTCTCTGCTTCTATGTATGTTGGCTATCTTAGCATTCGAGTATAGGAGCAAAGACATCCTACTGCAACTGTTTTGAGCCTTGCTGAGATCGCACCTGGACAACTGTGTGTAGTTTTAGTCCCTGTATCTAAGGGAGGATGTCCTTGCCTTAGAATAATCACTTGAGTGGCTGGATTGTTTTACAAAGAGAGATCAAGGCTTTGGCTCTTACTCTTCAGAGTTTCAAAGAATGAGAGGTGATGTCATTGAAAGTTACAGAATTCTTACAGGACTTGACAGGGCAGATATAGACAAGATATTTCCTTTGCTGCGTCTAAAACCAAGGAAGACAGTCTCAGATTATGGGACAGTTCATTTAAGACATGAGATGAAGAGAAATCTCTTATTGCAAACAATGATAAATCTTTGGAATTCTTTACCATTCAGGTCTGTGGAAGCTCAATCATTGAGCATAGTCTAGACAGAAATCGATAGATTTCTGAATACCGATGGTGACATAGGATAGGAGGATAGCGGAGAAAATGGCATAGAGGTAGTTGATCAGCCATGATCTGCCATGAACTTCTCCAGCAGTTTACAATTCCTTGTACTTGCCTTTCTGGTCAATGTGTCTTTTTAGATGTTTATTGTTCTCCCTGTTTTCTGAACAATCATAACACAGTTTTATTTTTATACAGGTGGTAATGCAGTCAAGCATGAATATCCATTTGGCTCTCCTGCTGACAATTGAAGTCTCACTGTTCCTGGTTTGTGTTGATGGATTCTTAACTAGAAACCCATTAGTACCAGACACTGAGCTGCCTCACAATGAACAAAAGGGACAAGAACATTATGACCACTCAGACGCTGAATCAGATATATATGAACCCAAGAAAGATTGGCTTCATGCAGAATCAAACCAGCCCAAAAACGACGCTGTAGGAAGTGAAACTGCCCGATGCGTCCAATGCTGCGATCGCCCACCTCATCGCAGGCAGCGTTACCATTACTACAATGAGGATCCACCAGAATTTCAAGCTATCCCTCAAATCAACCTGACCATTCTCAAAGGTAAGGTCTAACCTGCAAAGGAAGACAAATTGAGATAATTCTCTGATAGAAGTAGGAGACAGTAGTAAGATATACTGAATTAAATGGCAAACTTAGAGAAAGGCATTCTTTATAATGTACCTACTCTAACAGCTGGTCTTAAGTATGCTAACCAAGCTTATCAAAGAAAAGCAAAACACAATGATAGGATGCCACGTTACAGACCTAGAACATAAGTCAGGATTGATACACAGGCTTAGAAATCCCAACATTGGGACCAAATGGGGTCCTACATATGTCCTGAACAGTGAGACCAGCTTATTAATTTTTCTGGAACCTGTCTCCTGAATGCCTGCCTCTGAGCTTGCCATTTAATTCAGGATAGCAAATAGGGAGTAGATGCTTTCACTTCATTACAATGGCCAGCAGTTTTTGAAGTCTTAGCATCACCATGATTGGGATGAGGAAGTCAAAGATTTAAAAACCAGCAGGACCCAGTCGGCAGACCATGCTGGTTAGCCTACTGGGGCAGCAATGATGGTCTCATGGGTGAGTCTAGGACCAGATGGCATATTTAAGTCTGAAATGAGGATGAATTTCTTCTGACTAAATGTTTGTGAGTCTTTGGAACTCCTTACTGCAGAGAACTGTGGAGGCAGAGTCCTTGTGTATATTTAAGTCTGAGATACATGGACTCTTGATCAGTAAGGGAATCAAGGGTTAAGGGGAAAGGGCAGGAAAGATGTTGGATCAGCTGTGATCCTATTGAATGATGGAGCAGGCTTGAGGGATTAAATATCCTTGAGCTGTTTCTCTTTCTTATGGTCTTATGGTCTTACTCTGTTCGAGGCCCACTTTCAGACACAGAACCTCCAACTCCAACAATCAATGAATGATTGTGGGGAAGCCACTTTCCTGAGGTTAGTGGTCTCAACATGCAGTTGGAAAATTGTCCTTAGGTAGGCCATAGATTAAACAGAATAAGCGCCTGCCTGCCTCGGTTCAGCAGGCAGCTGATTTACGTCATTCCCTCAGTAGGAAAGCTACAGGCTTCTTTACTAAGCTTGGAAGAGTACCATTGTTTGTACAGACCCACAGTAAAATCTGAAAATATATTTTAAACATCATTATCCTGATTCCTGGCTTGGTTTGATTAATGGAGGAGCAAAAAATACCTTTCCTCACCTGATCAGTCAATGACTAGTCATCACCAATCTACAGTTATCAAACAGAATCAACCTCCCCTGCTCCATGTGTCCTTCTCAGCTGCTCAAAAGCACAGGTTAATCTGTGAACACACAAGAAAGAAAGTGAACCGATGAGAGTAACTGGGAATTTTAACAGTCCTCTTCATTTTGAGAAGATTTGTAGCTCAGGTTGAGGTTCTGGATGTGAGTTTGCTCGCTGAGCTGGAAGGTTTGTTTTCAGACGTTTCGTCACCATACTAGGTAACATCATCAGTGAGCCTCCGACGAAGCGCTGGTGTTATGTCCCGCTTTCTATTCTATAATAGAAATCGGGACATAACACCAGCGCTTCGTCAGAGGCTCCCTGATGATGTTACCTACTATGGTGACGAAACGTCTGAAAACAAACCTTCCAGCTCAGCGAGCAAACTCACATCCAGTCCTCTTCATCCAGTTTCTGGCCCATGATGGTATTTCAAATCAGGTTTTGGGTTTTAGCTTGTTTCAGTGGATGCACATTTACTGCTGAGTCAGAACATGGTACCTTGAAGGATCACCACAGACCTGAGATGTGATATAGGCTAATAGTTCAGTCAAGTTCCACAACCAAGTTTTGGATAAGATATTAAAGCTTTACGGATGGATGAGAGGCAGATTCCAGGAAATCATAACTCAATCAAGTTTTTAAAATGTTCTGAAGAGTTCTGAGGAAGGGTCACTGGACCCAAAATGTTAACTCTGTTTTTTCCTTCACAGATGCTGCCAGACCTGCTGGGCTTTTCCAGCAACTTTGTTTTTGTTCCTGATTTACAGCGTCCGCAGTTCTGTCAGGTTTTAAAAATGTTCTGATTGGTCTTTTATCACACTGCTATGTGTGGTATGTTGCTGTCAATGCCGACAACATAACGGTGACTACATTTCAAAAGTATTGCCTTGGTTACAAAATGATCTGAATATTCAGAGGTTTTGAATAGTGATAAATAAATACAAGCCTTTCTTCCCGTCATCATGGCTGATGGACGTTTTATGTTCGTACTTTTCCAATTGTTAGGTCTTGATACAAACAAAAAATGGGTTGGAAACTTGAAACCAAATTTGGATACATAGCTCTTTGCGGTGATCAATTATGTATGTCAGAGCAGAAAAACACATACATAGAGTACGTGGGCAGTATCTCCAGAGAGGTTGACTCACAGCAGCTCTGATATCAATTCTTCAGCAAGCACAGAATAAGTAAAACAATGACAATAACCCAGAAAAGACTGTCAGTCTGTTGGGAAGTAAAGTGAACTAGAAGCATACAGACGTTCACTTCCATTAGAGATCATATAAAATCTACAGAACAGAAGCAGGGCTATTTGTCCCAATGGTGTGCCCCATTGTTTCACACAAGTCTATTTTACTCTTTCACTTCATTCTCTATTCCTTACTATACTCTTGCCTTTAGAAAACTTCTAAGTAGAGAGGCTGGTCAGAAATATTTAAGAAAATAATTTCCTGTAATTTTTTTCCAGTTGCAATATTGTCAACCTTTATTGTATTCATAATTTCTTAAATGCTATCTACTGGAAGCATTTGAGAAGGTCTATGATTTTAGTGAAGAATATTTATAGTGGCACCTTATAAAGATCATTAGCCGTGGGAGCAGAAATCAGCTATTCAACCCACAATTCAATGATATCATGGCTGATCTAATAATCCTCAACTTTACTATTCTGACTTTTCTCCATAACCCTCAATTCCCTAATTGATTAAAAATCTCAGTCTTGAATGTACGTAACAACCCATTCCCTCTGGTCCTAGACTCTCCCACAAGGGAAAATGTTTCCACATCTATCCTATCAAGTCCTCTAAGAATATTGTCTGTTTCAATAAGGTTATCACTTGTTCTTCTAAATTCCAACAAGTATTGGCCCAGTCTAGCTAACCTTCCCTCATAGGACAGGCCCTCCATACTTGATAGCAGGGGAGTGCACTTTCTCTAGTCTGCCTCCAATGCCAGTCTGTCATTCCTTAGATGGGGTAAGAAACTGTTCATAGTATTCCAGCTGTGGTTGAACTAATGCCTTGTATAGTATTAGCAAAACCCTCCCCCTACAATTATACTCCATTCCCTTTGAAATAAAGGTCTACATTCCATTTGCTTTCCCACTTACCCACTGAATGTGAATGCTAGTTATTTTTAATTCATGGTTGAGGACTTGCAAATCCATTTCTCCATAGTTTTCTGCAGTCATTCTTCATGTAAATAATACACATCTCTTCTATTCTTCCTTCTCACACTTCTGCATGATATATTCCATCTGTGATTACCCACTCACTTAACCTATCTATATCCTTTTGCAGACTCTTTATGTCATCCTCGCCACTTGCCTTCCCATTTATTTTTGTGTCACCCATAAACTTGGTTATAGTACATTCATTTTTCTCATCCAAGTTATGAATATATTTTAAATAATTATGGTCCCGGCACTGATCCCTCTGGTATGCCACTAGTTGCAGGTTGCCAACCTGAAAATGCCTCCCTTGCCCCAACTCTTTGTCTTCTATTAGTTATCCCAACCTTTGATCCATGCTCATACACATCTTCCAAAACTGGGGGTCTTATCTTACTAAGTAACTAAATATGTGGTGCCTTATCAAATGCCTTCTGAAAATTCAAATATATTACATTCACTGTTTCCCCTTCATTTATCCTGCTTGTTACCTCCTCAAACAATTTGTCAAGCATGATTTCCCCTTCATGAAGCCAAGTTGACTCTGCTTGAGCAAATTATGTATTTCTAAATGCTCTAACATTTTCCCAATAACAGACATCAAGCTAACTGGTCTACAGTTACTTGTTTTATGTCTGTTTCCCTTTCAAAGTAAAGATGTCACATTGGCAGTTTTCCAATCTTCTGATGCTTTTCCATAATCTAAGGACTCCTGGAAGATTACTACCAGTGCATCCATAATCTCTGCAGTGAATCCTTGAATGTCTTACGATGCATTTCCATTAGGTCGAAGGGACTTTTCAGACTTTAGCCACATTAGTTTCCCTGGTACATTTTCTCAACTGAAGGTTATTTTACTTATTTCCTTTCCTCCTTTTGCCCCTTGAATATGGCTTGCTCTTGAATTTTTGTGCATATTTGGTGCTTGCAAACATTCATGTTGATGTTTCATACATTGGTGACTGTTGTTACGTTTATTGTCTGTGACATTGTGGATATAAAGTGGAATGTTTATTTTACTGAACGTTCAACCTAGACGCCTGGACTAATGATTCAGAAGCATAAATCAAATCCCACCAACCATCTGGAGAATTTGAATTCAATTAATTAAAACACTTTAGAAATCAAAGCCGAAATCAGTGATGGTAACCTTGAAACGTATAGATTGCTGTCGAATCCATTTGGCTCACTAATGCCATTTTGTGAAGAAAGTCACCATTACCTCAAGGAATTTTTCTTTCAGAACTACCAATTGTCTTTCATGAAATGAATAGCTTTGTAAAATAACCTGATGTAATTTTAAAAAAACCCAGAAATAAATGTATTGATAACATCAAACATGAAATCTGTTTTCTCTCCACCCTTATGTGAATCATGTGCTTAATAAAATGAATGATCTTATATCAAACAAAGAACTGCAAATGCTGTAGATCTGAAATGAAAACAGAAATTGTTGGAGAAACTCAGCAGATTTGGCAGCATCAATGGAGAGAAAGCAATGTTGACACTTTGAGTCCAATGACCTTTCTTCAGAACAGCGTAGAATATTTTTTAAGTAGTAAAAGCTTTGGAAGTCTGAAACACAAAGGAACTTAGGAGTCCTAATTCAGGATTCTCTTCATGTTGACATGCCGGTTAAGTTGGCAGTTAGGAAGGCAAATACAATGTTATCATTCATTTTAAGGGGGCCAGAATACAAGACCAAAGATGTACTGCTAAGGCTGTGGTCAGACAGCATTTCAAATATTATGAGCAGTTTTGGGACCCGTAGTAAAGGAAGGATATGCTGGCATTGGAAAGGGTCCAGAGGTGGCTTACGAGAACAATTCTGGTGATGAAGGGCTTGTCATATGATGAGTGGTTTAGGACACTGTGTCTGTACTCAATGGAGTTTAGAAGGATGAAGGGGATCTCACTAAAACTTACAGAAGACTGAGAAGCCTGGATAGCAGGAATGTGGAGATGTTTCCAGGAGCAGGAGAGATTAGGACCTGAGGGCACAGCCTCAGCATGAAGGGGCAACCCTTTAGAAGTTATCAAAAAGATTGTTAATGGCACAGCGGTAGACATTGTTTATTTGTATTTTAATAAAGCCTTTGACAAGGCTCTGCATGGTAGAATAATTTGTAAAGTTAGGTAACATGGGATTCAGGATGAGCTTGCCAATTGGATACATCATTGGTATAATGGCAAGAGACAGAAAGTAATGGTGGAGGGTTGCTTTTTGGACTGGAGGCCTGTGATCAGTGGTGTTCTACGGGGATTGGTTGTAGGCCCTCTTGAGTTTGTCATTTGTTTAAATGATTTGGATGAGAAAATAGAAGGCATGCTGAGTAAGTTTGCAGACAACACCAAAATTGGTGGGATAGCAGACAGTGAAGAAGGGTTTCTAAGATTACAAATGGATCTTGATCAAATGGGTCAAAGGACTCAAAAATAGTAGATGAAGTTCAATCTGGATAAATGCGAGATATTGCATTTGGTACAAAAAACAAGGGTAGGGCTCATACAGTTAATGGCACGGCCTTGGGTATGTTGTACAGTAGACGGACCTAGGGACGCAGATGCATAATTCTTTGATGTTTGTATCACACTAGATAGGGTGGCTAAAAAGGTGTTTGGCATGCTTGCCATCATTGCTCAGTCCTTTGACTATAGAAGTTGGGAAGTCATGTTGAGGATGTACAGGGCATTGATGAAGCCCCTTCTGGAGTACTGTGCCCAATTCTGGTTGCCCAGCTATAGGAAGGATATTATTAAGCTGGAGAGGGTCCAGAAAAGATTTACCAGGATGTTGCCAGGTATCGAAGATATGAGTTATAAAGGAAGGCTGGATAAGCTGGGACATTTTTCACTGGAGCATAGGAAGTTAAGAGGTGACCTGAAAGAAGTTTATAAAATAACGAGAGGTTTAGATAGAGTTAATGGTAATTGTCTTTTCACTAGGATTGGGGATTTCAAGACTAGGGGACACATTTTTGAGGTAAGAAGAGAGATTTAAACAAAGGTGTAAGAGGCAAATATTTTACACAGAGGGTAGTTTGCACGTGGAATGAACTTCCTGAGGAAGTGGTGGATGCAGGTACAGTTACCACATTTAAAAGTCATTTGGATAAGTATATATGAATAGGAAGGGTTTGGAGGGATATGAGCAAGAAGTAGGCAGTGGGACCAGTTTAGTTTGGGATAATATTTGGCATGAACTAGTTGGACTGAACAGTCTGTTTCCATGCTGTATGAAACTATCACTGAAATAAGGAGGAATTTCTTTAGTCAGGGTAGCAAATCTATGGAACTCATTTCCGCAGAAGTCTATGGAGTCTGAGTTATCAAGTGTATTCAAGACAGAGATAGATAGGTTTTTGATGAATTAGGGGATCAAAGTTTACAGGAGGAAGGCAAGAGCATGGGGTTGACAAATGCGTCAGCCATGATCAAATGACAGAGCAGACTTGATGAGCAGCATGGCCTAATTCTGCACAATACCTTATTGTCTTATAGTCTAAGAAGGGTGATGTAACAGGAAAAAGACATTATCTCTGATAGAATTTGGTTCTGCTGGGATTCCACCATGTGGAGGCAAGGCCGAGAATCCTTTCACTGGAGAAAGGATATTTTCTACCTGGCAGCTCCTCCAATGTGAAGGGATGTATTTGACAGAGTTTATGGACTTCTCCTGAAAATTCTATCCAGACTTCTACCTGGAAAACATGAAGGAACTCACATCTATTCTGAAAAGGGGCATCTTTATGCCTTGAAGTGCCATGTAATTAATTTCATTGTGGATAAATTATCTTGAGAATATTTCCCTTTGAGTTTAGGAGCTGAAGATTCTTCAACCTCTTCCACTGTATATTTGAAAGGTTAATCGAATGCTATCCTTCATGCAGTGAGAAACTGAGCCCAAAAATAAGGATGTAATGCTTCAGTTCTCTATGGCATTGGTGATGCCCCATCTCAAATACTATGTGCAGGTTTAACTTGCTCCTTCAAGCAATGATGCAAATGCAGCGGACAGGTTCGGAGAATGTGTATTAGATTGATATCTGGTATGAGGTGGTTATCTTATGAAGAAAAATTGGACAGGTTGTGCTTGTTTCCTCTGGATTTTCAAAGAGTGAGGGTGACTTGATTGAAGTGTATAAGATCCTGAATGGTCTTGAAAAAGTGTATGTGGAAATGATGTTTCCTCTTAAGAGTAAGTCCAGAATTAGGGGCACTGTAAAATTGCTATTATGACAAGGTAAGGAGAACATTTTTTTCCCTTAGAAGGTTGTGAAATTTTGGAAATCTCTACCTTAGAAGTGGGGAGGGGTATCATGGAAAACTTTTTAAGGTGAAGCTGGAAATATGTTATTTAGGCAAGGGTTGTTGATGGGAATGTGTAATTTAAAGCAAAGGTTAGCATTGATCTTATTGAATGGTGGAGCAAGCTCAAGGGGCCACGTGGTCTACTTCAGCTCCTAATTCATATTGCTGCATGTATGTTAATACCTCTTTCATGGTTGTCACAGT
Organism: Stegostoma tigrinum; assembly: GCF_030684315.1. Lineage (NCBI taxonomy): Eukaryota > Metazoa > Chordata > Chondrichthyes > Orectolobiformes > Stegostomatidae > Stegostoma > Stegostoma tigrinum. Next base: position 27,856,236 of record NC_081375.1, read on the forward strand.
GTCATCTTTTTGAGTTCACACAGAGCTGCCCTAAACTACTAATATCCCCAACCAAACAGTGAGGGAGGAAGGGACACACGGAATATGATAACGAAAGAATATGTCAGAAATTTAGTACAGGTGGGAACAAGAAGCTCCTTTTTATATCCTTTTTCATTATCCAGTAGTTGTTAAGTGTTTTTCCCTTGGTCTCCAAGAGGAATTACTTTCTGGAAATGTTTAATAAATCTGTTTAGATGTGTTACAACTCAACTCTGCAGCGGGTGAGGCATGAACATAAGCTTCCTAACCCTATGGTTAGGGACGCTGCCACAAGAGTCCTTGCAGATATTTTTAATTAACCTGTTCAGACACATTGTGATATGTCTGAGACAGGTATGTCATGAACCAGGACCCTCTAGCCCAGAGACACAGACATTACCACAGCACCACAAGAGTCCTCTAGATGGTCAATTACTTTTGCTTTGAAAATTATTAATTAATTCGTTAATTAAATAAATAGGGTAGATCAATAAGTCAAGAAAAGTGGTGTGCTGAGACTGCAACATGTAGGAATCTCTGGAAGCTCTTGCAGTGTAGAACAACCATATTTGTGGCAAGTCTCCATATGGACTGAACCAATCAAATTGGGAAGGATGATCTAAAAGACTAGCATACAGAATTTTTCTGTGGCAGTTTCTGGGGAATTTTGGCATCAGCTAGGGATAAGGTCAAAATGAAAGCAGAAAATGGTGGGAATATTCAGCAGGTCTGACAGTGTCTGTGGAGGGAGAAATAAAGTCAACTTTTCAGGTTGATGGCTTTTCAAAAGAAATTAGAGAGGAAATCAGTTTTGAGCAAGAGGCAGACAGGACAAAGACAAAAGGAAGGCCTGTATAAAGGTAGAAGACAAAAGAGATCAAATGACAAAATAAATGGTCTTATAAAGTCAAAGGGAATGGTGACAGGGCAATAAAAGAAACAAAGAAATGCCTATAACAGATTTGCTATGTCTGTCATTGAAAGTAAGAGCAAAACTGAAGGAAGCAAAGAAAAGAAAGCAAAATGGGCAGACGGTTTGCAGCTGAAAGTATTGAATTTAATGTTGAATCTGGAAGACGATGTCATTCCTGTGATTATTGAGTTTGGATTTCAATGTGTAAATTGTCTACCTCAGTTAAATAACATGTATAAATTGGATAACATAGCATTGGAAGAAGTATTCTCCTGGCTTGTTTGTTCTAGCTAAGATTTTTTCGCCACGTTGCACAGTGCAATGCTAAAAATAGGCCTTCAAAAGTTGAAGATTTAGATTCATGGCAGGAAAATTGGCCAGATTGGTTTCAAGGTCTTAATGTGAGCAGTTTTGCTTAGCATTATGTTGTCGTGTACATCATTCTTCAAAAGGAAGTAAGTACATTCTCCCTGATGTATTTCTCCAGAGAGCCTAGTTAAAAATATTTCTTACCAAAGAAGAAATAGTCTCCATTTTTATTGACATTGTCAAAACTTAAAGGAGACATTTTGTCATTTTATCTTTAGTAGACTGAACCAGCAGGTAACCAATAATTGACTTTGAGTTTCAGTGCTAGAATTGGCCCCTTAGAACTGAAAGGATGCCGATCACCCTTGATTTAATGGCAACCAGCTAACTGCAAATGGTGTAGGAAATCCTCTTAGAATCAACATACTTCCCAACAGTCTCCGAGTGCACCGTAAATCAAAGTGCCAGTGTGTTGATGTAATTTTTTGTGACATTGATAAATATTGACACAAATTCTTTCCACTACTAGTTAGTTCTTGATTTTATTAAAAACTAACAGAACTGCAGATGCTGTAAATCAGAAGCAAAAACATAAGTTGCTGGAAAAGCTCAACAGGTCTGGCAGCATCTGGGAAGAGAAATCAAAAAAGTTAACGTTTCGGGCCTGGTGACCTTTCTTCAGAACAGTTCCAGCAACTTCTGTTTTTGTTACTAGATTTATCTTCAGGTTGTTGTGAAAAATATTGTGATTTTTGGAGAGGAAAGAAAACTTGAGCTTTATTTTGACCTTTGCTGATGAGACAAGAGATGATCTTTCTTTATTTGTGAAAAACAAAGTAGATATGTATGAGCAAGTGTTAAAATGTGGGTTAAAAGTGATGAGTATAGTTCTGCTTTGAGCATTGTGCTAAGGACTTCTGCCCTTTCAGAATGGCTGATCAAACCAAAAGCATACAGCAATAAATAAATCCAGTTTTGTGCTTTAGACCTTGTGAAGGGCACTCACAAGGAGCTTTTGATGGTTTCGTCAGATAAATTAAAAAGATATGATTTTATTCCATTTTGTCTTGAAATTAACAATCTTAGTAAATGCCTGGCTGAATAATGAGACATCACCACTGACAGAAATAGCACCATTCTGTATGATGTATGGGTGCTCGGAGAAAGAGTGACAGTACCCAGTACTAGATTAACTATGTTTCATTTTGTAAAATAAATTAATAGAACTTTCAACCTCTACTGTTTCCATTTCTTAACAAAAGAACCATAGGGAGAAGTTGGATAGTCTGGGGCTGTTTTCCCCGGAGTACCAGAGGCTGAAGAGTGACTTGATAAAAATCATGTGGAGTAGGGGTAGGGTGAATAGCCAAAGTCTTTTTCATAGGGTAGGGGAGTTCAAAACTAGAGGGCATAGGTTTAAAGCCAGAGGGGAAAATATAAAAGGGATCTAAGGAGTAATTTTTTCACACAGAGAGTGGTGCATGCTTGGAATGAGGTGCCAGAGGAAGTGGTGGAGTCTGGTACAATTGCAGCATTTAAAAGGCATCTGGGTGGGTACGTGAACAGAATGGATTTAGAAGGATACGGGCCAAATGCTGGCAAATGGGACTAGATCAGTTTTGGATATCTGATTGGCATTGATGAGTTAGACTGAAGGGACTGTTTCTGTGCTGTATAATCTATGGCACAAAAAAGATCTTGTGTGTGAAATAGTTCCCTTCAAAGGCTATCCTTGCTTTGCCTAAATATGATGCCATCAGGCACTTCCAATACATCCTGTATGGCATTCTGTCAAGAAAAGGGAGAACATGAGGATGTCTTCCCCCGGGCACGCAATAATGCTGTGAATGGATGCTGTCTTGGGCATCATATGGTACAATATTAATATGACTTTTGTTAGTAAATTGGGATCTCGAAGGTCTAAGCAATTAATTTGTCAATCACTTACAAAGAAACAAGCTTTAGGAAGCAAGGTGGAGTCAACACTTGCGTTTTTTAAAGAAGCAGGCAAGCAATAGAGGTATCAACTTCCGTAAGAGAACAAGCCAGGTCAGGACTGCAGACTGCGGGCTCACTTCATACAGCCTTATCCAAACCATGGGGTAAGTCATCAGCTTGGAAACGAGGGCAGTGCAGTGACTCTCAGAGACCACTCTGTATCCATATCCATATGCTTGAGCATGCACAAAACTGGTTGCACATTAAGAGCCCTCTGTGACTGGGTGATATGCAGCTTAATTGGTCATGCAAGTCCACCTGGAAGTGGGAAAATTGCAACTGAGGAGGGAGAGGCCTTTAAGTATTTGTTAAGGGATCATGTGACCATCTTAGGGTCTTACGTGGAGGTGGAATGGGAAGGTCATCCATCGGTGTTAATCCCCTGTATTTACATACGTGGAGGTGGGAGAGCATTATGTGTCAGTTTCATTGACAATGTTCCAATTTTCCAGGACTCCTGCTTCCTTCATCAACTCCTGTGGACTCAGAAGATTCTGCACACTGTTTTCTAAAGAAAACACGGAATTGCTCGGGTTTTAACACTGAGATTGTACATGATCCATGGTTGAAGAGAAATTCAGCATGTTGTGCTGCAAAACATCTGCTCTAAATATTTAAACATCAAAACATAAGAAAGAATTCTGATCCTCTGTGACTTTTTTGATGCTTTAAGGGGCGTGCAAAAGTAAAATATTGGCTCTTAGTCATCTGCATTTTGGGTGGCCATTAACACTCCACCTGCAAAAGATGGAACCAGACAGAGAACTTGAAAAGTTACATTGGGCTCACTGAAGCCTATTGAAACATTTAGTTGGCTTAATGGGCAGTAAAAGACCTAATTCCACCACCACAGTTTGATGGGTTGTGGAAATTAGAGGAAAGTGGCAACTGCTTTTTCACTATCTCCAGTGAAATGATGGGAAGGAATTGGCTTTTTCCTTCTGGGGGCCCCTGAGGGCACAGTGCCCAAAGTAGTGCCTATCCTTGACTCCCTAGATTCCATGATGCCTCCCCACTCAATGAGACACAACTACCTTTGGTTTGGATCTACGGCATATTTTTTCAGAGACTCGTTGTTCTTGAGGGCTGGTAGTGCCAAGCATCTCCCTCTCCCTTCTAATATAACTTGGTGAATTTTTTTAAAGTTAGTCACCTCATGACTAACCCTTTCTCCTGGAGGGGTGATTAATATCACTCCCTGTAAAAGTTCAGCGCAATGTTTAATCAACTAAATTGTGCTGAAGCAAACAGACAAAAACAAGAGCCAGTAATGAGCATGTTCACCAGCTTAAGCTAACAGCGTATATGGAATAATGCCAAGCAGGTCTGTTTGGCTCCTTTTCTTGGCTTTGTAAATGCTGCTTTAGTAAACAATATTCTATGGCAGTTCTAATACAGTGGGATGTGCTGTTTACAACTACCTGGCAGCAGCTCTATAGGAAAATTAGAAGCAGTAAACCTGAAACATTGCAGCATTTTTCAATGTGCAATGATTGCAGCATGATCGTTCTGAAACAATCTGAGCAGTTGAAGGAACATATGAAATAAAGAAATGGTCTGAAGTATGTGACAATATATGACAGTAAGTCAATACTTGGATATGATTTGAACATATAATCCAGTATGGCGGCTTCAGTGTAGTACTAAGGGGGACCTGCTTTGTTGTAAGTGCTACCTCTAAATTAGATATTTCACAAAGGTCACGTCCATGGCTCTGTAGTGGTCTCAGAAGAGCTTGGAATTTGTCTGATCTCCTTGCCAACATTTAAAAAATCCAGATTATCTAGCAACATACTTCATGCATTAGCTGTTGGACCATGCCAGGTGAACAATTGCTGCCAAAATTATCTGTGACAACTTCATGCTTTTTTCTCTTCCTTGAGGGTTTACTTCAAATAAATACTTAATTAACTGTGATATGCTTTTGGGAGATTCTGAGGACAGATAAGACACTATATATTCAAGATCTTTATTTCTTTCATTGGTACCATTTTTCCATTGAAATAGTACAAATGTTGAGGTTATTAGTAGCTTATTTTGAAGCAGTAAATGAATGGCACTGTGTGGTCAAGTTGTCCATTGGTCAGGTAATGTTATCCTAAGCATTGTTGGAGCTGCCCTATATCTATACATTCTGTATTACAATGATTATACACAGCGTGGTTACTGTGCCCTCCCCTTCACCCCTATGTGACAAATCATGTAAAACACCTGATCAAAGATGGGCATTCCTATGGACAACCCTCGGTTCCCTTAGGCTATTAACAATTATTGTAATCGCTAGGCCTTGGGATCTTTCTAAGTTGCATTCCAAAGTTACTAGCTGTTCTCTTTTGGTCATGTCCCTGGCTTGCTTATCTCTGAGGACTGTTTGAATTCTATTGTTCAGTGTACTTGCTATCCTTATCAAATTTCATTACTTCTTACGACATAAAAGATAATTGATTCAGTTATCAAATTCATAATATTAAAATTTTGTAATTGCTCCTACTGTAAACACTCTTTAGCTAATGAGCAAAGATATGACAGGCCTCTTTTAATTTTTTCCCTTATTACTTTCTTTATAAAGTTCTATAATTACAGTGAAATCTATCTCTGTGATTACTTAAAGAATCTTTAACGAGAATCTATTAATGTAAATAATTTCAAAGAAACATTAATTTCTGAGAGATAACTTTAGCTATTGATTTTATGGCTGGTGATCATCTTTTCCTTAATGAGACTGGAATTAATTACTAGTAGTTTAATGATCTTTCAAAGTATTTTTATGAGTTACAATTCCAATATTTCTTCCATGACTGTTACAAATCTTCAAATTGTTTATCCTTGAATATTTCTTGTAACTTGTTTTTAGACTATACTGCCTTTTGCCTCAGAATAACCCCCTTCTCAAAGGCATTATTGTTTTTCACTTAAATGCTGAAGTAGGCTTTTTAAATTTTGGCCATTTTGTATATCTTAAAAACAGACAGTTCAAGTAGATTTTCCATTAAATTATGGCCATTTTATATCTCTTAAAAATAACAGCAGCTCCAACAAGCTTTCTTGTAAATCTTGGTCACTTGTCAATTTTTTTCCGATATAACGTCTAGTAGACGTTGCCAGGGTAAACTTTTCACACTCAAATTATACTTGGCTGCATTTCTGCTGGGCACTAATCCCTCAACAGCGCCACTTGCTCAAGAATTGATTGTTATCTTGTTATCTGAGCTTCCTTGCCCAGCCTGTTGATTTATATTTTTATTCACACATATGTTCCAGCCAGAAAGAATGAAAACTGGATGAACTAAACCTAAAGAAACAGACATATGCAGGTGAGCATGGGAGACAAGAGTGAAGGAGGCACAGAGTGGTGATAAATCACTAAAGAAAAGCAGAGGAGAGGGAGAAGGGAAGCAGTAGGTAGATAAGGAGAGAGATAGAAATATGGAAGGCTACTAGATAGAGACACAGAGAGAGTGAAGGACATTGGCATACAACCTCAAAAGAAAGGCTTAATTGAAAGGGCTGTTGATAAGACAATGCAAACGTAGAGTAGCATATAGCAGACAGGTTGACTATATTGGAGGTGAACAATGTGTGGCACTAGGGTCTGGGATATGATAGCAATAGATCCAGGAAAGTCAACTCATTGCAGTTTAGAAGATTGAGAGGCAAAATTTTTGAAATATACAAGCTTCTTACGGGGCTTGATGGGGTAGATGTGGGGAGGTTGTTCCCCCTTGCAGGGGAATCTAAGACCAGAGGGAATAATCTTGGAGTAAGTGGTCACCTTTGTTGAAGAAATGAAGGCATTTTTTTTCTGAGAGGGTAGTGAATCTGTGGAATTCTTTACTGCAGGGAGTTGTCAAGGCTGGATCATTAAGTATATTCAAGGCTGAGATACACAAACATTTAATTGTTAAGGAAACTGAGAGTTTTGGGGCGAAAGCAGCAAAGTGAATGCTGGAGTAGACTTGAAGGGCCAAATGGTCTACTTCTGCTCTTACAGCTTATGGTCTTAAGATCTATTAAACCAATAAAGAAAACACAACAATACAATGAAAAATGAAAGTCAGTTCAAGTCATTACAGGTGGAATATATTTTGTACTTTATCCTTTAACTGGGAATGGAGAGATCAATGACTCAACTTAACATATGAACATGGGAAATAGGAGGAGGAGAAAATGCTATGACCTGTCAAGCTCGTTCTGTTTTTCGGTATGATCATAGTTGATCTTGAGTTTCAACTCTTCAAACCTTTGACTGAAGACACTTCTCGCTATCTCAGTCCTAACTGATTGGTTCCTCTTTTGGAAATGTTGCCCCCTTGTGCTTGTTTCTCCAGCCAGAAAACAACCTTCTGGTATCGAACCAGTGTAAAGTTCTTTCATATTCTTAAACGTTTCAATGAGATGATCTCTCATTCTGCTAACTTACAGAGAGTATAAACCCAGCCTCTAGGACAATTTTCTCATTCCAGGAACCAATCTAGTGAACTTTTGCTATGGTGCCACCAATGCAATTATATCCTTACTTAGATATTCATGTCAAAGCTACACACAGTATTCTAAGTGTGGTTTCATGAAATCCCCATGTAATTATAGCAAGACTATTATGGTATTGTAATTCCCTTATAATAAAGGTTAACATGCTATTTGCTGCTAACATTTTGCATTCCTTGTACAACTGTACTCAGGTCTCTCAATAACATGCACATGAACAGGTTTCGTGTTTTTTAAAAATAACTATCTGCTTTTCTGCTCTTAGTGCCAATGTGAATAACCTCATATTTCCTCTCATGGTACTCCATCCATCATATTATTGTCTAATCACTTAACCTAGCTACGTCTATTGTAGTCTCTTCGTGTTCACATGGCTTACATTCCACTTAACTTTGGATTGTCAGCAGACCTAGGTTCTTGGTCTCTTCATTTGAGTAATGAATATACTGAAGTTTGTAAGTACCTGAAGCTGCAGCTCTGATCCTTGTTATGTTCCACTAGTCACGCCTTAATTGGCAAAGTCCAACTTACCCATATGCTTTGTTTTCTACCTACCAACATCTTCTCCATCGATGCTAAAAGATCACTTCCAACACCATTATCCCTTATCTATGTATTAACATTTTGTGTGATACCTTACAAAATGTCTTTTGGAAATTCAAATATATTTCATCTACTAGTTCCCATTTATCTACCCCTCTACTTATATGCTGAAAAAAGCTCTAATAAATTTGTCAAACAGGATTTCCATTTCATTAGATATATTCAATTGTTCTAATCATACTTTTCTTTGTTTTTCATCGATTAAAAACCAGATCAATCATTGAGAATACAGATCTTACCTGGTTAACTGGTAAATATCACCAATGAAGTTAGGTAAGCTGGTGTAGTGTATAGAGTCAACACCCAAAACAAACAAATGAGAGAAAAGGAGGAGGAGAGGGGACCTAATTGAGGTATACAAGATAATGAGAGGCATAGATAGAGTTGATAGCCAGAGACTATTTCCCAGGGCAGAAATGGCTAGCACGAGGGGTCATAGTTTTAAGCTGGTTGGTGGAAAGTATAGAGGGGATGTCAGAGGCAGGTTCTTTACGCAGAGAGTTGTGAGAGCATGGAATGCATTGCCAGCAACAGTTGTGGAAGCAAGGTCATTGGGGTCATTTAAGAGACTGTTGGACATGTAAATGGTCACAGAAATTTGAGGGTGCATACATGAGGATCAATGGTCGGCACAACATTGTGGGCTGAAGGGCCTGTTCTGTGCTGTACTGTTCTATGTTCTATGTTCTATGTTCTAAAACAAAATTATTGGCTCCTATGATGTTTTACACTTGTCACATGAATGGAAATGAAGATGTGTCATGCTCTGTGAGTTGGGGTGTGTGATGTTTCTACTATTTTTATTATTGACAACCATTGTTCATTGTATTACAGAAGGAAATTTGTCTTAAACCTCATTCCTGTAGCATTTAATCTTGAATTTTTGGTTCCATTGCTCGTTGTACTGACCCCATTCATCTTAAACTTGTGGAAAACTATACAGTTAGGTAGACACTGACAGGCTGTGACAATTAACATTTTTTTAAACATCTTGTTTTTTTTAGGTGAGAAGGGTGACAAAGGGCCACGTGGAAATTATGGCAAAGATGGAAAAATGGGACACCCTGGACTCCGTGGTCCGGCAGGTTCCAAAGGTGCAAAGGGGAATACAGGACGGTTTGGAGAGCCATGTAAAATGTATTACGCAGCTTTCTCTGTTGGCCGAAAGAAAGAACTACACAGTAACAATTACTACCAGACATTGGTGTTTGATACTGTATATGTCAATCTATATGATCAATTTAATATGTTCACAAGCAGATTTTACTGCTCCATCCCAGGTATTTATCACTTTAGCTTAAATGTACACACCTGGAATCAGAAGGAAACCTATATGCACATCATGAAGAATGAGCAGGAAGTTGTCATTCTCTATGCTCAGCCCAGCGATCGCAGCATCATGCAAAGTCAGAGTATTATGATGGATCTGAAGCAGAATGATGAAGTCTGGATTCGCTTGTTTAAGGGAGAACGGGAGAATGCCATCTTCAGTGATGGCTTTGATACGTATATCACCTTTAATGGCTACCTGATTAAACCAAACAGTGAGAAATGAATAAATAATTAAACCAGTAGCACTTCAATGAATAGAGAGGTCTGTCATTCGAAAGCAATAAGGAAGCTTACAAAAGGGAAACTCCAGCCTTCTGTTATAAAAGTTGTTTTATATCTCTTATCTTGATTTTTATAGTAGCTAAAATCATTTTTGTTACTTGTTATATTCTTTTTACTCAGCCTTTCCAAAACACAGAAATCGATACCTGTTTTTGTGGCTTGCTTTCATTCCATGGTGCTATAATAGGCACTGTCAGTCTTATCACTTTGTGCAGTTTTGTTCATTCAGAGAAAGCAGTGAAGATCCCGATCTCCCCTGTAATGTAGAAAACAAGAATGCTGCTCTCTGTGGCTGTCATTAAAGTTTCCAAGTATGGGGAATGTCACAATTAAACAGGCTGGTTTTATAACCTGTATATGTGCATCCAATTTATATTCTGTTATCAAACTATCACGTAAATAGCTGGAAGTGAGTTATCGTTCATCATTGTCTGAGTTCATGTAAATAAGATTGTTATGATTTTATTTTATGGGATGAAATCACCACAACAAAATCAAAACCTCCACTTTGTTCTTACTTTGAGGGGCAATTTTAGTATAACCTGTGGGTCCAGATTTAACCATCATTTTTCAATCATCAAAATCAATATGGAGTGATATTTAAAAAGGATTTAAAACTAGTAATCTACTTGTGCAGCAAGTTATTTTAAAATTAACCACAATAATAAAGTTTAAGATCTCTTGAGTAAGTTAACAATGATCTTATCAATCAGGGAAGGTAATAGCCTAGTAGTCCAGAGACCCAGGTAATGTTCTGGGGGCCTGGGTTCAAATTCTGCCTTGGCAGTTGGTGGAATTAAGAGTCTAATGATGACCATTAATCCCTGGCTGATTACTGGGGGTGGGGGGATATACCATCTGGTTCACTAATGTCCTTTAGGGAAGGAAACTGCCATCCTTACCTAGTCTGGCCTAGATATAACTCCAGACCCACGGCAATGTGGTTGACTTGTAACTGCCCTCTGGTCAATTAGGGATAGGCAATAAATGCTGGCCTAGTCAGTGATACCCTTATCCTGGGAATGAATAAAGGGGGGAAAAAATCCTTTTTATTTGTCAGTCTTTCTCTTAATTCCAGTTTTGTTCCGGGGTCAGTTAGCACAGTTGGCTGAATGGTAGGTCTGCGGTGCAAAGCAATACCAATAGCATCAGTTCAATGCCTTCACTGGGTGAGGTTACCATGAAGGACTCTCTTTCTCAACCTCTCCCCTCGCCTGAGGCACAGTGACCTTCGGGTTAAACTGGTTCAACGGTCATCTATCTCTCGTGACAGAGTAGCCCTATGGTCCAGGAGGACTGTAGGGACCATTACGTTTGGTTTTAATTTTTCTTATATATTAATTTTTTTATTTGTAAAAATTGTTCCCCATGAAATGTAGCAAATTACATTACATTCTGCCACTGCAAAACCCTTAGGCACTTAATCTTTGATTTTCCATTTGGTTTTCGATGAAAAACAAACCTAAGTTGGTCAAAGCTGGCTAGCAATCAGCATGAGAAAGCATGCCAGAACTTCTCCTATTTATTCTTCATGGGAGTAAGGAAATTTTAACTTCTGGGACCCACCTGTATGCTTGGAGTCAGCTACCCACGTCATCTTGGCAGGAAGTGGTGTGAACCCTGCTATGTTATGGACACCCTACTTTGCAGCAATCAAGCTAGTATAGCCATGTTTGTTCACAATGAGCTCCTGTGGAACTTCAATCCAAACAGAACTGTTGTCAGCCATCCTTACATGTCTCATTTCCTTTGGCATAATTTCTATGGCTACGTCTGAACTGCAGAGATAGCTATTGAACTCCTTCCAGACATTGGGAGGGACCAAATAAGCCCTCTGCCTTGAAAAATCACAAATCATTTGAACTGTTCATTTAAATTCCGCAGAAGCACTTAATTTCCGGCTTCAAAACAGGCAATGTTTTAATCCCAGGTATTTACATAGTTGGGAATTCACCTTTTTGATGTAAGTGAGACTGATTACAGAATTAAAAGAGTAGGTTCTATGCAGTGTAGGCTGGGCAGAGGCTTTTCCTGAAATTTCTGATTCTGGTCGAGCTTGTTCCTGAGTGGAAATTTACAACAACTGTGTTCCCGCTGTAACAAAATAAACATGCAATATTTGTGTGAGCAAACTAAACAGCCTGTAACATTTGATAAATGCTTATTTTCCCATCCCTTTGGGGTTTGTTCCTACTTATATTATCAAATGGTCACACTGCTGTTTTCTCTTAATGCAGCAGAACGAGAATGAATTAGCATTATGGATAAATCCATACAACATTGCTTTATCATTGCACATTGTTCATTCTACTTGTATTATGCAGCACCTTTAATAAGACCATTAGACCATAAGACATAGGTGTGGAAGTAAGGCCATTCGGCCCATCAAGTCACCTCTGCCATTTAAATCATTAATATAACCAAACATTCAAAGATGCTGTTCAAGAACATTATAAGACAAAATTTGCAATGTGGCACACAAAGGTAGAGTAGGCAGGTGACCAAAAGCTTGGTTGAAAAGGTAGGTTTTAAGGAGAGTTTTGATGAGTTAAGTATCATTGAGGGATAAAGAGTATTAGGGAGGGATTCCAGAGCAAGGGGGCCACACAAATGAAGGCATAGTCATCAGTGATGCATTGGTTAAAATCTAAATACCTAAAAGGACAGAATTTGAAGACTCTAGAAATGTCAGCAAACAGCAGGGTAGTGGGAGTAGGAGAGATTACAGAAATTGAGAAGGGGCAAGGCTATGGAGGGATCTGGAAATAATGGTGAGAATTTTAAAATTGAGCCATTGACTTTTGGTTAAGCGATGTAGATCAGTGGGTACAGGAGTGATGGATGACCAGTACTTGGTGCAAGTAACGTTGCAGGCAGCAGTGTCTTGGATACCATCAGGTATCCGGATGATGGAACATGTTAGACTAGCCAGCAGGAAGTAGGAATAATCATGTTGTATTCCCTTGCCCTTTTTTTGTGTTACCTTAGGTTCTGAAGACCTAATTTTTGTGATTATTTACGATTACAGGAGTATTACAACCAGTTTCCTAGAAATTATTTGTGTAGTTTGTCTAAAATGATTCGTTTAGAATGCAGAGCTGGCAGAATGAGTTGATTGTGTAGGGCAATAATCACTCATAAGGAAACAAAGTTTGTAGTATTTTGAAAATGTAAAATTAAAACAGAAAATTCTGGCAATAGTCATGTTTGACAAGCAGGGATGGTTACAGGGATGTTAGGAACAGGTAGTTATTGTGGACCTAACAATGATGTGTTTTTGCAATCACTTATATTGAATGTTTTAGTTAGCGCACAATGTCGTCCTTGCTACTGTATGATACATGGCTGAACTTGGAGGATCAGCTGACTCCCCCTTCATACATAGTAAGGAAAATTGTCTGAGAGCACTCTTAGCAGAGATAATTGGAATGTTGTAGGTGAACTCAGAATTCAACATGCAGAACTGCTGATTTCAGATGCAAATACACAAAGTTGACTAGAGTATGGCGCCTTTAAGCAAGGGTGCAATGATATTCTATGTGTTACTGATTTGATCTTAAAGGTAGTGCTTTATTAAAACAAAATGTTTTTGTTCACTTGTGGGATGTGGGACATGGGCATCACTGACAGGGCCAGCATTTGTTGCACGTCCAAGCCTCCCTTGAGCAGATGGTGGTGAACTGCCTTTTTGAAGTGTTATGGTCCACCTGCTGTTTTATTCTGCCTTGTGAGTTGCTAGGCTTTGTAAACTCATTAAGGAAAATGTGATATTTAAACAGTAGCTTTCTGCAATACAACATGGAATTTTGAGTGCTATTTTATACTGGTAAGTGTTCACATCTTGCAAATACAAACCCATCATAGCCTGATGTGAGGTCTGACATGTAGCAAACACACTGTTGATTTTATCTCTCGCTCTCAACACTGTCAGGAAATAAAAAAAATTGCACCCTGCCTCATTAACTCACTGCACAAGTGTCCCATTCTCCATTAAATCCACCCATTTCTTTATCTCTCCACGGATGCTGCCTGGCCTGCTGAGAATTACAACATTTTCTATTTATTTAACATTATATTGTAAGGATTTATTTCTATGAAATGCAAACCTAGATGAGTAATTTTGGCTTATTGCCCATTCATCTGCAGCAAATCTATTCCTGAAAGCAATGAGAAAGGTTTCTCTTCCTGATGGCAATCAAAGTGAATCCATTTCCATTTCCAGTAGGTTTGAGATTTTACCAGGATATGGCCTCAAGTCAGCATCCCCCTTAAAAATCTTTGTGAAAGGCTCAGAGGTCTGGTTGTGCCACACATGTTGGCATTTAATGTGCTTTGTCAGACTAGATGCTGCTTGGATTTTCCATTGAGGTTTTACATTAGACGTTATAACAGGGCCAACAGCTTCACTAAAGCGCGGTTTGGAATGTTCTTTCATGTTTTCAGTGACTAGAAGCTATTTTTTGGGATTATATTGCAGCACAGCTCTGCAGGGGGAGTGATGGTTTGTGATGATTGTAGCATGCACTTGGCTTCCAACATGTGTCATTGGTTATGATTTTGCAGGATCAATATCAACCTTGTCACTTTACTGCCTTGTTAGTTATAATCAGGTCTGTAATCTCATAAAAGAAAATGTGATATTTAAACTGTAACATTCTGCAGTGTGGCTTGGATTTTTGAGCCAGTGCTGGAATCTCAGTTGACCAACTTGTAGGTTGAACAAAGTCAGAATGTTATTAGTGCGTGCAAGCAATTTGCTTCATGATGTGCTCCAAGGCACACAGCAGTAAGATTCTTCATTTTAGTATATTAGTCAAAAACCATTCCAGTTTATTGAAATCTTGTGTAAAAGTGGATAAAGTAATTTTGAAAATTTTGTATGACGTTATCATATACTTTCCAGACTGTCTAATATTTATATTTTTGCATGTAGGTTTGAAATGTAAATAAATTTTATTGCTTGCTCTGGTCACAATGATAATATATTCACATTTGAATCTATTGGTGATGTAATGGGAACCTTTCTTAAATTTCACTCTTCACTGCCATTACAAAGAAGTAATTGTGATCCATTAGCTACACAATGCATGTTAGCGTCAGTTAGGTGGATAACTACTAGCTGATGCAGTGTGACACTAACAGCATAGGTTCGATTTCTGCACTGGCTGAGGATACAATGAAAGACTCTCCTCTTTAACCTCTCCCCTTGCCTGAGGTGTGGTGACTGTCAAGTTAAATCACCACCAGCTGTTTCTTTCTTATGAAAGAACAGTCTTTTGGACTACTAGGATGATAGTACCTTTACTTACTTCAGCTGCAGGATTCTAAACAATAACTGGTAGAGGCCATTCACAGTCCTTCAGGTCCAACTTTTTAAGGAGAATTGTGTTTTTAAAAAGGCCCAGCTGTAAGTTAGCATTTCAAATGATCTCAGATGAGCAAGGAAAAGCATGACGATACAGCAAAAGGGATAGAATACTTCTCTTTTTTTGGGCAGAGTTCTGCTGTAAATAATCTGTACAGGGAGCCTCAGAGTGCTGAGTGGATGATAAATCTCTGACTTGTTCTGACATCCTCAGCATCACAGATGTTAGTCTTCAGCCAGTTTGATTTAATATGCAGGAGGTCACAGAAAGCTTGAATGTACTGAAAGCTAAAATGTCTCTGGGCGCTGACATCAGTGATGAAGTCAAGTGTTCCAGCACCTCCCACCCAAGACAAGCTGTCCTAGTTCAGTTAGAACTTTGACATCTATATAGCAAGATGTAAAATTGCCCAGGTATGTATGTGTGTCCTGTCCCCAAAAGTAGGATAAATCTAATCCAATCAATTACTATACTAGCAGTCAATTCTCAATCATCAATAAAAGTAAGAGAAGGTGTTGTTGGGCTTTCATCTAGCACACTACCTACATCCCTGACCCTGGGCCAGAAGACCCAAGTTCAAGCCCCACCTATTTCAGAGGTGCGTATTAATTTCTCTGAACAGGTTGATTAGAAAAATAGCTCAAAAAAATTTTGAAGGGGTTGTTGTGTGTGGTATCAGTCAGTATTTGCTCAACAATACCCTGCTCACTGAGTCTGGGTTCTGCCAGGCCCACTAAGCCCCCAGACTTATTGTTTAAACATGGACAAAAAAAGAGTTGAACTTAAGATGGAAGTAAGACTGACTACCCTTAATATTAAGGCATTTGACTGAATGTACCATCAAGGGACACAAGCAAAACTCGACTCAATGCCAATTAGGGGGAAAGCTCTCTGCTGCTTACAGTCATCCCTAACACAAAGGAACGTGCTTGTGTTTGTTAGCAGTCAATCATCTCAACTCGATGACATTATCTCAGGAGTTTGTCAGGGTAGTGTCCTAAGCCTTTCAGCTGCTTCATCAATGGATTTTCTAGCACCATAAAGTTAGAAGTGGGGATATTTGTTGTTGATTGGGCAAAGTTGAGCACCATTTATGACACCTTGGCCGACTAAAGCAGTCTATGTTCATATATTTTAAGAGCTGAACAACATTCATAGTTGGACTGATAAGTGGCAACATGTAAGTGGCAAGTGATGACCTTCTCCAACAAAAGAGAATCCAACCATCATCCCTTGGCATTAATGATGAGATTATAATCACTAAATTCCCCATTATCAAAATTCTGGGAGGTACCATTGACCAGAAACAGAATGAAACCAGCCATACAAATATTGTAGCTACAAGAATAGTCCAGAAGCTAGAAGTTGTATGGTGAGAAACTCACATCCTGCCTCACCATCATATCAGCCATTTAAAGGTACAAGCCAGGACTGCGATGGAATACTTTGCATTTACTTGGGCGAAAGCAGCTCCAACAACAGTCTTGGAGCTCAATAACAATCAGGACAAAGCAATCTGCTTGATTAGCACTCTATTTAACACTCAACATTCACTTCCTCCACTACTGATGAACAGTGACACCTGTGTGTACCATCTACAAGATGCATCACAACAATTCACCAAAGCGCCAACCGCTACCACCTAGACATGGAAGGACAGGTAAAACATGGGAACGCTACCAGCTGTAAGTTTCCCTGAAGTCACAAACCATCCAGACTTGGAAATATACTGCATTCCATCACTTTCACAAGGTCAAAATCCTGGAAGGTCCTTGCTGACAGCTTACACCAGCTGAACTACAATAGTTCAAGAAGGCACTTTACCATCACCATCTTTAGGGTATTTAGGGATGAGAAATAAATACTGTCCTAGCCGGTGATGCCCATATCCCATAAATGAATTTTAAAAAAGTCAAGGGAAAATAGGCTTAAAAAAGAAATTTTTTACACCATTTCTTTGCAATTTCTATATCCTGTGTTGCATGCAGAATGATTTGACTCAGTATGATTCAATATTTGAAAATCCATCTCTATATATCAGAATACCTATTAAATTATGATGGAAATTCTAAAATGCATCAAGCAGTCTATCATTAAAATATATTCAATTTAACTTCATTGCATCTCTAATCAGAACATATGGCTCATGCATAAAAGTGGAAACATGGGAACTCAAAAAGTTTTTGAATAATGGCAATTATTAAATGCTGCAGAAACAGAATTAATTAGCTGAGGGCTTCCGTAATGTTCACTTTATTTCAATTCAATTGACTGGTGAATTGTGGAAACTGACTGTGTATTTTTGAAAACCCATCAGGTTTATTTCTGTAACTTTTAAATTCAGCTATGAGACAAGAGACTCTCAGAATATCTGGTTCACATACATGGCCCTGACTTTCAATCATTTCAAAATAGATATATTGATCAGATTCTGAACTTGTACATGGAATAAATAACTAACAGGAGCAGAGCGTTACAATTATTTCAGTATAAGAGGTTGTATGCTTTTTAGTTTTTTTCTGATCATATGAATCTATTTAATTTTATCTGATTCCTGTGGTCTTTGTCATTTTTTATTCATGATGCCACTAAAATATTGTGAATTAATATTTGAGTTATTTTGGATTGTAGCCAAATAGGGGCCACACTATTCAAGACTTGACCAGAGCTTTTAAAGGGTGGAAGCAGAATTTCAGTGATAGGTTCACATTTAGCAAAGACATTCACAGAAACTTTCAGGTGGGTCAATTCTCTTTTGACCTTTATTGTCAGGAAACTGCTTTGCATTCATTAGAAATCATGAATACACATTAACACCCTTGCCCACTGGGATTACATTCATGCATGGTATCTTGTGAGACAAAAATAGGAAATATATGCAATCACATACGTGACTATGTATATATATTGAGGTGTGTACCTTCAAGGGTAGAGTTCTTTCTCTGAGAACCAATGAGGACAAACTTCTTCAGTAACTTGGCTCCTCCCTGGAGCTTAGAAGGCTGAGGGGTGACTTTACAGGGGTTAATAAAGTCATGAGGGGCATAGTTAAGGTGAATAGCCAAGGTCTTCTCCCAGGCCAGGGGAGTACAAGTCTAAAGGGCATAAGTTTAAGGTGAGAGGGGAAAGATTTAAAAGGGACTTGAGGGGCAACTTTTTCACACAAAGAATTATGCCTAAAAGGAAAGAGCTGCCAGAGGAAGTGGTAGAAACAAGTAAAATTACAACAAATAAAAGACAAGTACATGGATAGGAAAGAGTAATGATTATAACGAGGTCAGCCAGGTGGAGCTCAGAGAATATGGGCTCCTGATTGGGGCTTTTAATCTGGTCCAATCAGGGATCCCTGGCTGACAGATATAAACAGGAATGTTACGGGTTTTGGTCTCACAGAGCTGGCTTTGAGGGAACTAGATCAGTATCAAGGACTTGCCACATGTAGATAAAGGGTGACTTGGTGACAGAATACTAGCCCCCCTGAGAGGATCAGAAGGATATAGGCCAAGCACTGACAAATGGGATTGTTTAGTTGAGGAAACCTGGCTGGCGTGGACGAGTTGGGTTGAAGAACCTGTTTCTGTGTGCTATGACTCCATGATCTCTTCTGGTGTAAACACTGCCAGGATAATGAGTAGAATGTGGCCAGATCAACCAGCTCATGAAAAACTTGACTCATGTCTTGCCTGCCTTCTTGTATAAGAATGTCTACATTGGGGAGAAGGCTGTCCAAATGAGGACAGGCAAGTGGGGCTCAGTTTCAAGGGAGGTTTGTCTTGAATAGGGAATTAACCAGAAGACTTGAAAGGAAGATTAATATAAATAGGAGAATGGGTTAAGTGGAAAGGCAAGTTAGGGAATGAAGCTTAAACGGTGTGGTTGCCTTGGCACACTGGGGATGGAGAGAAGAAGCTAGGATACAGAGAGGAGAACAACTTTGTCAAGGGCAAAGGGGCCAAAGAAGAATAAGAGTTGCATATTAAGGATGGGGAACACATTGAGATAATCAGGTGCACTGGGGATAGGGAAGAAGCTGTGGAACTGAACAAAGGAGAGTGTGAGGGGGAAGCTGGGCATGGGGATCTGAATGGGAAAGGAATAGAGGGAAAGACCAGGCATTACAAGAGAGATCATGAAAGGACCAATAGACACTGGGGAGATGGATGAAGGATATGGTGGTGACCAGAGGAAAGGTGAAGGTAATGTACAGTTGTGGACAAGGTAATTGGGATAAAGTATTTTTTGAGGGTGAGGGTAGAGGATGAATGGCAAAAAGTTTGTTACCACCATCTTCCTCTAACTCACTCTTCAAAATAAGGCGTCATGGAAAAAGCATTGTACATGTGGGAGAGGTTGCGGATTTGTTTGTGCATGTTCCTGCACAGCACAAGCATGCGCAACTGTGGGAGTTGAAACTGATCCTAATAATACTATTGTACGAGCATTTGGTTAAGGCCTTTGCTCAAAACAGGAGTACTCATTGCAAAATAAAAAGGGTTAAGATCTTGAGGATGCATTCAGCAACCTTGCAACTGTGTTCTATTATTCATTAACCTCCAACAAGAAGGGCATCTAACTATTACAAATTGATGGCACTAGGGACAGGTTATGGCACTTTCAAATGTTCATGACCTCTCAGGCTTGTGCATATGAAAGTTGCAAACATTAACGTGAGACCATTTTGCAGGCTCTATATTCTAAGGTCACAGGGCTGCATCGCAGAGGATAATTGAATAAGAATCACATTGTGCTATCCCATGTGCAAATAGCATGTTAACAATAGAGGACACAAATGTCTTGCACATGTCAGCTTTGGGAAAGGAAACATCACACAGGATACACGGGTGAGAAATTAGAAGAGGTGAAGGTCGATAAGATACTGCCTCCTCAGATGAGAAAGAAGGAGAATTTAATGGAGGTGCTGAAGAAGTCAATGTTGACAATAAGGATGCTGAGGAAGCCAGACCAGCAGTGAGACAAGGCAGACAGGCCTGCAAAAAGCATAATAGTGCTTTGATTTGAGGCTGAAGGAATTTGGACAAACTTTTGAGGACATCTTGGATGTATTGATTAATTGCAGTTTGAAGTGTTCCTGCCCTCCAGGGAATTCTTGATTCTTAGATATTAAAACATTAAGATACTTTGGTTTCCATTGATTGTAAGTTAATATGTACCCCTGGTGTCAATACCTTCCTGTACAGTTTTCTGGCTGGAGTATCAATATGGAATTCTGCAGGCATACATGAGGCCTGCACTTGTATGACTCAAATCTTCATTTGCAAAGGGCATTATTCATCACTAAGAAGTAGAAGGCTTGAACTATGCAGATCTACTGCCAAAACCCAACCATTTGGCTTAGTGTATCACTTTACAGAGATTATGTTTCTCCCAGAGGTTAAAAGCAAATAAGAGATTTGGTAGCCTTTGTACTATTTCACATAGTATGCATGAGAGAGTTTAGGGTAATTAATACCCCTCAAGGTAATCTACAAGGAAAACAGGAACAGTCCGAAGACCACAGGAATTTAGCACAAAGTACTCTAGTGCTGACAGAATGTTAACCCCCATGCAGCCAAAGTGATTTCAATGTTGCATCCCCCACTCCTTTTCTTACTGCCACATCTTGGTGCCATGGCTATGTTTATGGAATCTTGCTGACTGTTTTGATGCCTTGCTGCACATGACTGGCAGCTATAATTTGTTGAGCCTGAACTCAACCTGCTGTGGGGTTGGGGGAGTTGGTCCAAGTGTATATCCAGCAGATATTGACTGATATGGCCCTTCCGTCTAGTCTAACCAGAATCATTGGTACTTGTAGCAGCCATGTCCTTGCTTGCCGCAAGCCGACTCAAGATGGATTAGCCACCAAGGTGAATATTTCTGCACTGGTGGAGGTTGGGGAGGAAGGCCTTGATGGTGTTGACTGTACCTCTTTTGAGGTATGCTGTGCAGGGCTGTTAGAGTTGGCCCTGCCAGCTGATTCTCTTTGAGCTGGCTTGAGGCTGGGATACGGAGACTGCAGAGAGAAACATAAAGATTTGTTGGTGCTTCGAGCCACCACACTTACCCAAGGCTTTATTGAAATGTGATGGCTTGATGTCAGTTGGGAGTAGCTATTTTGAAGTGTTCCCTCTGGATGGCTGTGGATTCCAATCTCCCCTTCAATGCAGGCATATTCCCCTTTGCTCAGCTGCCTGCTCTCCAGCCTGTTCCTGAAAGGAGGTAAGGAGTTTATCTCGAGTATAAGGACAGAAACATTTGGAGTCATTGCCATGAGTAACCACTCATGCATTTTGAGTACTTTCCCTGCATTATGAGGTAGAGATTGAGGTGTGAATCTCCAGAACTATAATTGTCTATGCATTACTTTAATGTGATATAGGCAAGTAGGAGCTAAAGGGATCTGAATGAAAGCTAGTTCAGTGTTGT
Source organism: Stegostoma tigrinum (assembly GCF_030684315.1). Taxonomy (NCBI): domain Eukaryota; kingdom Metazoa; phylum Chordata; class Chondrichthyes; order Orectolobiformes; family Stegostomatidae; genus Stegostoma; species Stegostoma tigrinum. The sequence goes on from NC_081375.1 coordinate 27,877,971, forward strand.
GAAAGAGTGTTCCTAAGGTATTTGTTCCAAAGAGATCTTTTCTGGCTGTACCTTGTCCTTTCAAAGCCTTTGGTGAAAAGGTAATAGAGGTCAGGGTTCCCTAGTTGTGATGAATGGTCAGTGAACTGATGGCTTGTGAGCTACTGAGTATTATAGCTCTTTTACGAACAGGGGCATGAAGCATAGAGTAGACAACAATACATGATCCAGCCTGCACTCAGTACATCATTAATCCTCTCGTGGCACATGATCCAGTTTCTGTTGACTGCTCCCTTGGGGACTGCAGCCATCTTGGTCTAGCATGCCTCAGTCAGTCAAGATAGTCTCTTCTTGTCATAACTTGGAAACAACGTAGAATTTCTATCCTGCACAGCCTGTAGGGGAATCTTTAGGGAGGTGTTGCTAAAGCATAGGGTTGTCAATTGGCAGTTGCCCAACGTCCTAGTGGGTGGGAGCACAGAGATTGAGTGATGCCTCTGGGCTGCAGAGTGTTCTGTCCCAGTGTCCTTTAAATATGACACCTGGAAATTGAAACCTGATAGGTCCTGCTAGAAGTCAGAGCTTCCCAGCTACCTGCCCATAAAACCCGGTAGTTCACCTTGTGCATGAACATGTGATGAGCTGAGAAGAGCATTTATTGAATTGGAAAACCTGACCTGGCTCCTGAAAAGGAAATCCCTTTTGCTTTTATACCTGCGTTTATACTTAGTCTCCAAAAATAGGATTCCACTCACTGTGTACTTGGTTCTGCTACTGTTCATCTTCCTTCTTACTGAGCCAAAGTTGTTTAAATTATTTTTAGTTAGTTTGCAAATTGCAGATTAGTTTGTGGCAGTAACCTAGAGATATTATTCATTAGTTTTTTGTACTTGCAAGAATGATTGGGCCTAGTCAAGAATAGGAAGCTGCGTCTGTTCAACAAAGTGACAATGGATACCTTGATGTCAATAGTTTACAAAAGAGAAAATGTCAAATGTTGAAGGTCATGATTAGATTAAAGCAACTCAACTCCATTTTTCATGCCGTCAGAATTCTGTTGGAGACCATGTGGACTTAGGAGGAAGTTGGTAGGTATATAATCACAAACTGAAGGCCAAGAATACAATGTTCCTTTCGTTGATAAATGTTCTAAATTAAATATTTTTGGTGAGTGATTTTTTTGCCAAGCTGTTTGGTACAAATATGAACGGAGGATTTTAGTAGAATTGGAAGTTTTTGAAAAGTACACAGCAATTTTTTTTCTGTTAAAATATGTCTAGACACATTATTGTATCCTTTTTGTGGTTTTAGTGAGATGCTCATTCTCCTGTGAAGCAAGAACAAGTGCACCTGTCTTTTAAGCTGAAATGAGACAATAGACTTAAAAATCCATTGTTAGTGAGGGCTAGAAAGATTTACTGCCTGAATATTCCTTACTGTTTATGCAAAGCATGCGGATGCAACTGCCAAAGACAATAACTATGCACACTAGACATTTTTTTTTAAAAGCAGCCATTTAGAGCTAACACAACCTAAGATGGCTGGCCCAGGTTGGATATAAATTTTACATTGTTCCAATTCTTAGCACCCTTTGACTTTGTGTAAAATTTGATTGGTTCCCAAATCAATGTTCAACCTGCCCATGTCCCAGTGGGGCAAATTAGGTTAAAAATCACCCTATAATATTATTATTACAGGTTTTCATTGGTAGCCTCATCTTAATTAAAGATGATTACAACGGAAACTTAAATTGAATCTTACAGCAGACTTTCTTTTTTCCTGTATGCAAAACAAAAGAACAAAAACTGACACGCATCATTGTCAATATATGCATAGAATCCCCACTGTGTGGAAACAGGCCATTTGGCCCATCCAAGCCACACCACACATCTGAAGTGCATCCCACACCCCTATTCCATCCCTGTGATCTTGCATTTACCCATAGCTAATCCACTTAGCCTGCAAATCCTTGACACTAATGGGAAATTTAGCATGGTAATCCATCTAACCTACATATCTTTGGGCTTTAGCAGGAAACCCACGCAGGCAATGGGGAGAAAGTGCAAACTCTATACAGACAGTTGCCCAAAGGTGGGATCAAACCTGGGTGGCTGGTGCTGTGAACCACAATGCAACCTCACTCATAAGTAATACATTTTCCAAGCAATTATGCTGTTTGACATAAATTGCATCAATGCATTAATGTTAAAATTGTTGTGACCGAGATGGGAAAGAGCACTGTCTTTCTCCAGTTCCATACTTCATGGGTGACAACATAAACTTAAGTGGTTGCTTTGGTTTCTGATATGGTCAATTGAATCAAATTTGATATTAGACTTAAAATAAAAAGACCATGAACCAGGTTACTTTATGAAGCAGAGAGTTATTGATTTATTGTAAAAAAAACTTATTTAATGATGATGCAAAATTGGTTAACACACTTGGTGCAGAATTTTCCACTCCCTTGAGCAGCAATAAAGCTGGGAACATAGCGTGAGCATAGAAAAATCAATCTTTGATTTGAGGAAAACATTTCTGATTTTCCCTTCAGGGCACAAAAGACAAGGTGAGAATCTCAGTAGGAGTGCTGACTACCTTAGTTCCATGCACTTGCATCTCATCATCAACAAACCTCACCTCATTTCTCCACAACACCCCCTTTCCCGTGCAACCACACAGTGTAATTCCTGACCTGAAAATTAGTGTACTTACTTGGCCAGTAAGCTGGGCACTCAGATAATTCCACCTTCATTGTAATGCCTTTGTACACTCCATGCACACCCTCCTTCACCCTTTGTCCATGCATGTGGGCATTGCCAAACCACACACATCATGAGAGATAGCAAGAACTGTGGATGTTGGAGATTGGCTGCAATCAGTCAGGGTCTTGATTGTACCAGTGTTTGTGGATCCGTGCCCTCACAGTCCAGTGATTGGGCCATGGTCAGTCTTGCCGGTCAAGTTCACAGTTCAGGGATTACAGGTATGTCAGTTGGAGTCTAGTGGAGTCATTAGTCAAGAGGTGGGCCATTCATGCTCTCGGTTCTCTTGCCAAGTCAGTCAAGAGTGGGCATGGCTACATCCTGCGTTAACAATCGGGGGCTTTTCAGAGACTGTCCATGGAGCCCTGTGAAAAGTAGGAAGCTCAGGTTTGGGATTAGGGGTGTCATTGGATTGGGTCGCTAAGGGAATTATTACAGTGAAGGGGGGATTCCAGACAGGAGGGTGGGATCTTATAGAAAGTAGAAGGGGATGGAAAGCTGTGACAGTGGATGGGTTTTCACAAGAAACAGCCAATCTGATCTCAACATAGACAGAGGGTATTGCCAACAACGGTATGATGATTTGCAAAGCCATTGGCTTGGAATGTAAGGTGGTGACATTAACAGTTATATAAAGGGGTGAATGCAAATGGGAGGGGAGGAGTTGGGTTGAAAGGTCATGAAGGCACAGGGCCAGCAACTTAAAAGGCAATATGAAGCATAAGAAAGTCCTGGAAAACCATCTAGTCCCAGAAAATCAATCAAACCAATAGGAACTTTAGAAAATTGTGACTAATTGGTAACCCTTGATTACTAATAACTGGGTAATCAATTATGATTTAAGCTAAATATGTATGAAAAGGGAATGGATGGCACTGGTTTAGTCATTGCAGTGTTAAGATATGCACATGTATTCCAACTTTTGTTAGATGTGATAATATCCCACTCTGTGAAGTTCGAGAAATGATCTTCACACTCCTTTTTTTGATATCGATTATGTCCCTGCTCAATGTCATTTGATGGGTTTGGGGAAGTGTTTGATTTTTTAAAACTGTGTGGTTGGAGTCAGAAAAGACTGATAAGATGAAACTCTCTTGCTTTGCTGACTGCAAATGGTGACATTTGGAATCGCAAACCCATTTTTAATGGGTATGTCTGAACAGGACAAGTAAGCTACAGTATTGGAGACAGTTTTCAAAGTTGTTTTGATTTGACAGTGAAAAAAATCAATAATGTAAATGGATGCTCTTCCAAGGTCAAAGGTGCAAGACTGCATATTTTAATAGCGTGGCAAGGTCATACTTTAGGCTGACACTTCTCAAATTCTGGAAAATGATTAGTTTTTAATAACTGACAGTTATCATCCTAATCAGTGTAAAGATATAAACGTAAGACATAAATGGCATTGCAGTTGTGTTACTTGACAGGAACACAGACGTTTGGAAAGGTGGTATGCATTGGAAAAGCAACAAATATAAAGAGATATAAAGTGTAAAGGAACTTTCTAGCTTTATCTCTTTGTTGACTCTATCTGTATCATTCCTCCTTTTCCATCTGCCTCTGTACTTTTCAAAAATTGTTTTTCTCTTTTCCCTCTCAACTGTTCTGTCCTTCGTCTCATTTTACCCTTCTGCTCCATGTATCCTTCGAACTTCAGCGAGATGAAAACTGATATATGTGAGTATTATTTCAAGCTGTTATATTTGAAATTATGTATATTTTTGTACTCTGCAGTGAAGTGCAATAGAAATGATCACTGTAAGTTGTAGAATTGCTTTTACAAAATGGGAAGTGTGACAACTTTGTTATTACATATATGTTTTATTGGAAACAACTCAGGAAAGACACACATTCTCAGTGAAGGATCAGCTTTGTAAAATTCTTTTATCGATTCTCTAGTAGGTAAGATCAGCAGTAGGCAATATGTGATAGAACAAAAATATATAATTACTGAAGTGTTTCAAAATAGAACAAAATACTACACATGATAATTGTAGCAAAACTTCTGCAATTAGAAGGCCCTTTGCTTTATTTTCAGTACACTTTACAAACAGATTGTCTTCACTAAGACAGGTTTCAATCTGAATAATGAATACATTGCATGCACCACTTGTTGGTAACTGCAAGCCACAAAGAGGCAGTTTCATTATAAAGACAATGTTTAAGAAAACTTCTGTTGCAGTATCGCAACAAATTTCCTTTGCTATTATTTGTTCTTCAATAAAACTTGTAGATTGATCAACCTGTTGGATTTCTGCACTTTTTGACTTGCAGATGTTTATCAGTGTGTCCAGGGAAATATTTATTTCCTGAATGAATATCTACCACTGCCTGCGTGAATTTCAGCTTTTACAGCTATTTCGGAACATGCTTTAATCAGGCACTCAGAATGTAAATGGTAAAGGTTATGTCTTCATCTGTCAGCAGATTCAGACAGCACCTTGCTTTAATGTTTAATGCATGAAATGGATGCCTAAAACCAACTGCTGTCGTAAAATTGCTAGGCAGTGACATTTATGGGAACAGATTTTAAAGCAGGTTTGAATTGACAACTTGGCTACTATTTCTTTGGCATTTAAAGTTTCGACTCAGCGTGGAATCATTAGATTGCAGGAGCTGACACAATGCAAGTTCTAAAGAGAAAAGCATAAAGAAGCACTTATATCAACCAACTTATTTTCTCTCAGCTCATTGACTGACTGTTTAATTTAGCTTGACAGTCAGCTTCCTTGCACCACCCAAGGTTACACAGACTGAGGTAAAGCAGAATACGAGGCTCTCATATTTGTTCTTCAATATCCATGTAGAACTTGTTGTGATCTCCATAGGTGTTGATAACTTTAAAAAGAAATTTAAAATTTTAGTTAATGGCTGAAAGGATGACACGATAATATTTCATCTTTAAGACTTCTACTGAAATAAAAGACCAAAAGCACTATATCTTAAACATTATCTTTGTTGACAATATATATTTCAATGCACAAAACTGAACAACCTCTTTTTGTTTTAGCACAACTGAAGACACATTCTACAGATATACATTTTTTAAGAAAGCATCCAAATTCTTGGAAACTGGTCCAAGGTGATTCTTTGCTCCTGAAGGCTCACTTAGTATTTTCCTTTCTCAGCTGGGAACTTTCAGTCTTAGCACTTTTCTCTTAGTGAGACAGCAATAGGTTTTCCCCGAAAGTGCCTTTTCTGGTCTCATGTAATTGAATCTTACAGCCTCATTTTAACTCCTCATCAATTTGGTCTTTTCAAATCAAGCATAAACTCCCACTCACATTCCTGCATAGGGAACCATAGTGTCTGGCTCCCCATAGCTGCTTTCCTTCTCCTAGACAAAAACAGAAATTGTTGGAGAAACTCAGCAGGTCTGACAGCATCTGTAGAGCGAAGGCAGAGTTAAAGTTTTGAGTCCGGTGACCCTCTTTCAGAATGTTAACTCTGCTCTCTCTCCACAGATGCTGCTTGACCTGCTGAGTTCCTCCAAGAATTTCTGTTATGTTTCAGATCTTCAGCATCCACACTTCTTTGTCTTATTCCTTTAACATAGACAGTGGCTGACAATAGGTCACACAATCCCCTTCAACTTACCTTAAATTGAAGACAAAGTCCAAGAAATAACATTTTTATAAACCTCACGAGTGCAATAAGCTTTAATATATATATGAAATACTTTGGCTCAGTTCTACCTCTTGGACAGACAACGAGCTGCACATTCTAATGGCTAAGAGACAGCAATGACATTGAGGCTAGGGTCTTGTTTGAATTTTGGAGGTGAGACTGACTTCATAAATGTAGCACAGGTAAGGGGTTAGTACAGGCCCCCAAGTGGGTGATGGTCAAGTGGAAGCAGCAAATGTTAATGAATGGCTACACCAGACAACATCAGCCTGGCCACAGTATTTTGGTAGAACCCCCACTCCAAAAAAAAGTTTCTTGTTATTTCGTAGTGAGTTTACACGCCAGGGTGCATGCACGTCACAAGTGCTATTCATGTTTCCTTAAAATTACAATTCAGGCTTGAATTACATAATCAGGATTTTGATTTAGTTGAAAAAGAGCTGAAAGATTGTTTCAGGCAAGTTCTTCAGCTGCTAGCTATTTAATAACTGTCAAAGTTGCAGTGAGTCAATTGTTTGGCAATTCTGGGGAGATGATCATCTCGTGGTATGTCATTGGATTAACATTCCACTGGCCTTTGGGGCCAATGTCAGAATGACAAAACCAATGCCTTATGACATGGGTTCAAATCTGGCCAAGGTAATAAAAATCTAGAATTGACAGCTCATCTCCATTGATAGTTGTAAAAACCCATTTGGTTCATTAATGTCCTCGAGGAAAGGAGAACTGTTATTCTTGCCTGATCTGGTCTCAACTTTGATTGGGCACAGCTGGAGTAGTGTAACTCATTCTGGTCACCACACTACAAGAAAAATGTGATTACACTGGAGGGGGTGCAGATGAGATTTGGGTAGAGAAGTTGCCAGGCCCAGGCCAGATGCATTCTGGGTTGTTAAGAGAGGTAAAGGAACAAATTCTGGAGCCATTGACAGAATTTTCCAGGCCTGTCCGAACACAGGGTTAGTCCTGGGGGCCCGGAGGATTGCAAATGTGACAGTATTTAAGAAACAGGCAAACGATAATCCAGGAAACTACAGACCTGTCAGCTTGATGTCTTTAGTGGCAAAACTGATGAAGGCCATAATACAGGATAAATACACATTTACACAAAAATATGCTAACACTTGATAGTCAACTTGACTTTTTCAAGGGCAGATCATTATGGACAAATTTAATTGAACTCTTTGAAGGGGTGAAACAGACAGTGGATGAGGGTAGTTTATGGATGTTGTATATTGGACTCACAGAAAGCATTTGACGTGGTGTTACATGGCAGACTGGTTAGAAAATTAAAAATGTTTGGGGTCAGTCGATCCTTGGGAGCATGGATTAGAAGTTAGTTAAAAGACAGGAAAATGAGGGTAAGTATAGGTTGCAGTTCTCAGATTGGAGACGAGTTGAAAGCAGTGTTTCCCGGGGATCAGTAATGGGATCCTTGCTTTTTCTGATTTCCTTAAGCAGAATTTAGGGATGGATATTGTGGGCAAACTCTCCACATTTTCAAATGATAATATGTTAGGGAGAATAGTGAATTGTGGGGATGACAGTGAGTGACTTCTGAGGGATAGTGACAAGTTGGTTAAATGGGCAGACACCTGGCAGATGAATTTCAATGCAAAGAAATTGCATTGGGGTGGCATTGTGGCTCAGGGGTTAACACTGCTGGCTCACAGCACCAGGGACGCGGGTTCGACTCCACCCTCGGTGACTGTCTGTGTGGAGTTTGCACATTCTCCCTGTGTCTGCGTGGGTTTCATCTGGGTTCTCCAGTTTCCTGCCACAGTCTAAAGATTTGCAGGCTAGATGGATTGGCCATGCTAAATTGCCCGTAGTGTTCAGGGATGTGTAGCTTAAGTGGGTTATAGGGAGCTGGGTCTGGGTGGGATGCTCCAAGGGTCAGTGTGGACTTGTTGAGCTGAAGGGCATGTTTCCACACTGTTGGGATTCTATGATCTTCTACAATCTATGAAATGTGAATTAATGCATTTTGGCACAAAAAGCATGGAGAAAAAAAATAGCTTCAATGGTACAACTTTGCAGGGAGAACGGGAGCAGAGATACCTCAGGGTTCATGTGCATAATTCTCTGAAGGTGCCCAAGCAAGTTGAAATAGTTGTCAAGAAGGCTTATAGGATCTTGGGTTTACAAATAGAGGCATAGAATATAAAAATAAGGAAGGTGATGCAACACCCCTAAAAATCATTGACCAGACCACATTTGGACTATTGAGTTAATTCCTGGGCAACATATTTAAGGAAGGATGTTAAAGGCCCGAAGGAAGTTCACAGGAGATTTACAGTAAGGATACAAGGAATGAGGGATTTTAGATATAAGGAAAGATTAGAGATATTGGGCTCGGTTGGAGGGTCTGAGCTCTAATGACTCCCTGCTATAGGCAAGATGTTGTGAAACTAGAAAGGGCTCATAAAAGATTTACAAGGATGTTGCTGAGGTTGGAGGGTTTGAGCTATAGAGAGAGATTGAATAGGCTGGGGCTAATATCCCTAATTTCAGAGGCTGAGGCATGGCCTTGTAGAGATTTATAAATTCATGAGGGGCATGGATAGGGCAAATAGACAAGGTCTTTTCCCCAGGGTGTGGGAGTCCAAAACTAGAGGGTGAGATATAACGTGAGTTGGGAATGATTTAAAAAGGACCTAAGGCACAAATTTTTCATGCAGAGGGTGATACGTGTATGGAATGAGCTGCCAGAGGAAGTGGTGGAGGTTGGTACAATGACAATATTTGAAAGTTATCTGGATGGGTATATGAATAGAAGGGGACTAGAGGGATATGGGCCAAATGCTGGCAAATGGGACTAGATCTATCGAGGATGTCTGGTCGAAATGGACAAATTGGACTGAAGGGTCAGTTTCTATGCTGTACATGTCTATGACTATGACTATTCAACCTGGAGCAGAGAAGATTAACAGGTGACTTTATTGAGATATTCAAAATCACATACAATTTTGACAGGGTAACAAAGGATATTCTGCTCTACTAATTTTTTTTGTCAGTAACTAAGGGTCACAATTCAATCTGGTCAGCAAGGCAGGTTGGAGTGAGACGAAGAGAAACTTCCTTACTCAGAGAGATGTTAGGATTTGGAATGTGCTGCCTGGGAGAGTAGATTCCACAGGAAGTTTCAAAAGAGAGCAGTGATTAATTTAGAGTGCAATGGAGATAGGGCTGGAGAATGAGACTAGCTGTGTAGCTCTTTTCAGAAACAGTACAAATACAAAGGGTTGAATGCCTCCTGTTGTACTGAAAATTTTGAGATTGAGCCTGCAGGAAATATACCCTCTGCGTAATTATGATCTTGGTGATGAGGAGTCTGCTGATCATACCTGGATCTTGTTCCCTGCAATTGTTGCGAATTCAGTTTCCTGCCCAGTGGTAAATTCATTGTGAATCACATTATTTCCAGTTGTAATTGCGATTTAAAGTCATTTTCATTCTGGACTATTTCTGTGATACTTTTCAAGTCTTTGTCTTTTTCCAATCAGCTCATCTGGGACTCCTGCAAATGAGAAGGGAGATAAACCTGAGGATTTAGATTCCCTGTCTTATCTTTGTTCAGACAGACTTTATCAAACTTAACAACCAAGAATGTAACTTTTAAAGAGGAAGGTGGTTCCTTTCTACTGATTCACCTTCCCTAACCTTCAATTGCTCATACAAATTACTATTCTATCAGATAAATATTTCCAAAGTGCTCTGCTGAAATTTGGCAGTGGGGAATGGATTTAAGCTTTAGATCTTCAAGAATTTAGTTGAATGGTGAACAAAACCAAGGAGCTGAATGATCTACGCCTGTACTTTGGCAAAAGTTCCCATTTGGTATATTGTCCCCAGGCCAAAGACAATATAAGTATCTTATGCCAATATGACAGATCGAGTGAATAGCCAAGGTCTTTTTCCCAGGGTGGGGGCTGAGTCCAAAATTAGAGGCCACGGGTTTAAGGTGAGAGGCGAAAGATTTGAAAATGACCTGGGTGCAACTTTTTCACACAGAAGGTGGTGTGTGTAAGAAATGAGCTGCCAGAGAAAGTGGTGGAGGCTCGTACAATTACAACATTTAAAAGGCAGCTGGATGGGACATGATCAGGAAGGGTTTAAGAGAGGTACGCCAAATGCTGGCAAATGGGATGAGACTAATTTAGGACGTCTGGTCAGCACAAATAGGTTGGACCGAAGGGCTTGTTTCTGTGCTGTACAGGTCTATGACTCTATCAGTTAATTGTTTTACTTTAAATTAGGTGAAAAATATTAAACATTGCTGCAAAATATTAGATTAAATGTGTGATGTAAAGTACATTTTTTTCTGAAGAACCAAAAAGCTTCATAATTCCTTAGTAGGTGAAAAGTTGGAACTGATTAGATAGAAAAACAGCTGCAGTTTATGTTGGCATCGTTTAGTCTCAGTCCCTTAAACAAAATGGTGAGTAACTATCCTCTAACAATGAGTCCAAGAAAACAATTAATGTTATGTCTGAAATTTCTGAAATGAAGAGGCTTTGTTTCTGAAAGCTAGTTTAGTATGTTATTCAAAACTGGGAGGTGGAGTCAAGCAATATTTGCCAATTTTGGTAGAAGCAAAATTTTTAATGTTCTTCCCAATTATTACACAAACACAAGTTGGATCTTCTCGAATGCAAATTGGCTTTTAATTCACAATTAACAATATTATAAGCATTGAGAGAAAACTTGTGGTTGATTATAATAACACAGATGAAGTAGTTGTTAACAATTTAAACAGAGTTATTAACACAGAACATGGAACATAGAACATAGAAAAGTACAGCACAGTACAGGCCCTTTGGCCCACAATGTAGTGCTGTGGAATAATCCTAATCCAGAAATAAAATAACCTAACCTACATTCCTATAGAACATAGAAATATTGTTTAAACCCCAATATATACATGTTATTTATTATAGGAGCACTACAATGTGGATGCAGGCCATTCAGCCCATCAAGTCCACGTTGACCCTCTGAAAAACATCCAGGCCCACTCCATCCCTCAATCTTGCACTCCCCATGGGCAATTCCCTTAACCTTTACATCTTTGGATTTAGGGAGGAAACTGGAGCAAACCCACACAGACATGGGGAGAATATCCAAACTCCATGCAGATGTCACCCGAAGGTGGAAACAAACCCAGGTCCCTTACATTGTGAAGCAGCGATACTAACCACTAGGCCACTGTGCTGCCCATTTCACGTCAGATTCTCAGGAATGATATTGTCTTAATGAGAATTTCTTTCTTTGAGGGATTCTGGATTCATAGTCTGGAATAATAATAGGAGGAATTATTCTGCCAAAACACAGTTTCAATTAATAACACCATTTTTATTTTGATGAAACCTGACACGGTTAGCGTTTCTTTTACTTGCCTTGTGGAGAGGGCTCTGTCGTGGATGCAGCAGTGATGACAGGCCATGGCAGCGGTTATGGTCCCAGAGCAAGACTTTGCAGTTAGTATGATCCCAGGTGGTGGTTGGCGATGAAGCACCAGTTGTTGGTGAAGCTTGGCACTTCCAGATGGCGGTCAGAGACAAAGCAGACAAAGTGGTTGGCAGGTCTGGGCAGTACTTAGCCCGGCACGTGGGGAAAGCCCAGTGTGGAACGTCGTAGGCACGTGGCTTATGAAGGACTGTAATGTGTAACTTGTAACTTCATTACTTTATTTTTCTACTTTATACTAAGACAATGTTGAATGTTTTAATTCATTTGTTTATACTTCTATTTTTAGAGTCATAGTGTGAAAGAGTCCTACTGCACGGAGTCAGGTCCTTTCACCCAAACTGGTCCATGCCTACCAAAATGTCCATCCATACTAAACTCATTACCCCGCAGTTGGCCCATATCCTTTTAAACATTTCCTATCCATGTAGTCATCCAAATGCCTTTTAAATGTTGTTAACGTACCCACTTCAACCACTTCAGCAGCTAACTTATTCCCTATGCGTACCACCCTCTGTGTAAGAAAGTTGCCCCTCAGGTTCCCATGCATTCGTTCCCCTCTTACCTTAAAATGATGCCGTCTAGTCCTCGATTCCCCAACTCTGGGAAAAAGACTGAGTTCATTTACCCTATCCATGCCCTTGTGATCTTATAAACTTCTATAAGATAACCCCTCCGTCTCCTATGCTCCAAAGGAAAAATGTCCTAGCTTGTCCAACCTCTCCCTGCAACTCAGTCCCTTGAGTCCTAGCAACATCCTTGTAAATTTCTTCTGCACTCTTTCCAGTTAAATAACAACTTTCCTATAGCAAGGTGACCAAAACTGAACATAATACTCCCAGTGTGGCCTCATCAATGTCCTGTACAATGGCAACATAACTTGCCAACTTCTATATGCAGAACCTTGACTAATGAAGGCCAGTGTGCCAAAAGCCTTCTTCACTGCCCTGTCTACTCTGACTCCACTTTCAAAGAACAAAGCACCTGAAGTCCAAGGTCCCTCTGTTACACTACACACCTCAAGGCCCTATTTTTCACCATGAAGCTCCTACATTGTTTTGACTTTCCAAAATGCAACATCCTTCACTTATCTATATTAAACTCCATTTGCCATTTCTCTGCCCACTTCCCCAGCTGCTCAATGTCCTGCCAGAATTTCTGATAACTTTCACCACTGTCCACAATACCACCCATGTAAGTGTCATCTGCAAACTTACTATCATGCCTTGTACATTCTCATCCAGATCATTGATATAGATAACAAACAGCAATGGGCCCAGCAATGACCCTGAGTCACACCACTAGTCACAGGCCTCCAGTCAGATAAGCATCCTTCCACAATTATTCTCTACTTCCTACCATCAAGCCAATTGTGTATCCAATTTGTCAGCTCTCCGTGGATTCCATATGATCTGAACTTCCAGAACAACCTACCGTGTGGAAATTTATTAAAGGCCTTACTGATAGCCATGTAGACTACATCTACCAACCTGCTCTCATCAACCTTCCTGGTCACTTCATCAAATAACTCGAGCAAATTTGTCAGGCATGATCTCCCACGCACGAAGTCATGCTGACCACTCCTAATCAAACCCCACCTTTTTAAATACATGTATATCTTGTTCCCTTGGGATCTTCTCAATTAACTTACCTACCACAGATGATAGACCAGTAAAGCTTATAATTTCCAGGTTTTTCTTTTGCAGCCCTTCTCAAATAAGGGCATAACATTTGTTACCCTCCAGTCTTCCAGGACCTCACCCATGGCTAACAATGATGCGTGTCTATGAGCCAGGGCCTCCACAATTTATTTTCTAGCCTCTTGCAGAGTTCTTAGATATATCTAATCAGGGCCAGAAGATTTATCCACCTTCACACATTCTAATACTTCTAACTCCTCTGCAGTCATGTGGACTATTCCCAGGATATCACTGCTAACTTTCCCAAGTTCTCAAGTCATAGGATCCCTATAGTGTGGAAACAGGCCCTTCGACCCAACAAGTCCACACTGACCCTTGGAGCATCCCACCCAGACCCATCCCCCTATAACCCACCTAAGCTACACATCCCTGAACACTATGGGCAATTTGGCATAGCAAATCTAACTAGCCTGCACATCTTTGGACTGTGAGAGGAAATTGGAGCACCCAGAGGAAACCCACTCAGACACAGGGAGAATGTGCAAACTCGACACAGACAGTCGTCTGAGGGTGGAATTGAACCCGGGTCCCTGGCACTGTGAGGCTGTAGTCTTAACCACTGAGCCAGTCTTTGTGTCTTTCTCTATGGTAAACACACAGAAGAAATATTCAGTGAGGACCTTGCCCATCTCCTGCAGTTCCACACATACATGTCCACTTTGGTCCTTGAGGGATCCTATTCTCTCTCCAGTTATTCTTTTTCCTTTAGTATGTTTAAAGAATCTCTTTGGATTCACATTAATCTTCTTGGACAAAGCTATCCTGTGTCCCTCTGTACATAGGATGTTGTATCAAGGTATTTTTGCACCTAAGATGGCACCGAGTTTGGCAACTTTGTACACTTTTCACTGTACCCCTGTACTTCAGTAAATGTGACTATAAAACGTAATTTTAATTCAATTGTTTTTGTAAAATGCTCAAATCTCCTGAACTCCCAAGCTCATATTTTGAGAGAATGAAATTTTGGCAGATCTTAGTGATGTGAAACTAAGATATGAATGTAAATTTATTACCTTTTTAACTTGGCTTTCTAGTCCTACTCCAATCCGTAAACCTGATAATAAACATTTTGGATCATTCATGTGTGCATGTTAATGATAAGTGCAAGTGGTTAATGTTTAAAAGAGACATTATGCAATAGGCTCAATTGACTCTATTATTTTCTCTGTTCCTTCAAATGTTTCCATGCTATGCACTGCAGTTGGTTAAGTGGACAGGATGGAAATTTAGTTTGAAGTTTTGGTCTATCTACAGATAAATGTATGGCAATAACCGAGTGATAACTGATCCACTCCCCACTTCCTTCTCCAAAGTGTTCAGAATCTTCCCAAGGAACAGAGAAATCAGGAAGCCAATGTATGTTGAACTATCTAGCACAAAAAGTCACTCAGGTATTCTGTGACGCTGTGTATCATAACTCCAACAGTTGCCATTAAAGGTAGGACAAATCTAGATGGCCCAAATCAAATTGAATATTATGAATGTTACAATATAGAGACATACTGTGGAGGTGATGGCCTAATGGTATTATCGCTGGACTGTTAATCCAGAGACCTGATAATGTTCTGGGGACCCAGGTTTGAATCCTGTCATGACAGGAGGTGGAATTGGAATTCAATAATGATGACCATGAATTCATCGTCAATTGTTGGGGAAAACCCCATCTGGTCCAATTCCTCTGCCTCCGCCACATCTGCTCCCAGGATGAGGCATTCCACTCCCGCACATCCCAGATGTCCAAGTTCTTCAAGGACCGCAACCTTCTCCTCACAGTGGTCGAGAACGCCCTTGACCGCATCTCCCGCAACACATCCCTCACACCCCGCCCCTGCCACAACCGCCCAAAGAGGAACCCCCTCGTTCTCACACACCACCCCACCAACCTCCGGATACAACGCATCGTCCTCCAACACTTCCGCTATCTACAATTCGACCGCACCACCCAAGACGTTTTTCCATCCCCACCCTTGTCTGCTTTCCGGAGAGACCACTCTCTCCGTGACTCCCTTGTTCGCTCCACACTGCCCTCCAACCCCACCACACCCGGCATCTTCCCCTGCAACCGCAGGAAGTGCTACACTTGCCCCCACACCTCCTCCCTCACCCCCATCCCACGCCCCAAGATGACTTTCCATATTAAGCAGAGGTTCACCTGCACATCTGCCAATGTGGTATACTGTATCCATTGTACCCGGTGTGGCTTCCTCTACATTGGGGAAACCAAGCGGAGGCTTGGGGACTGCTTTGCAGAACACCTCCGCTCGGTTCGCAATAAACAACTGCACCTCCCAGTCGCGAACCATTTCAACTCCCCCTCCCATTCTTTCGATGACATGTTCATCATGGGCCTCCTGCAGTGCCACAATGATGCCATGAAGGTTGCAAGAACAGCAACTCATATTCCGCTTGAGAACCCTGCAGCCCAATGGTATCAATGTGGACTTCACCAGCTTCAAAATCTCCCTTCCCCCCACAGAATCCCAAAACCAGCCCAGCCTGTCTCTGCCTCCCTAACCCATTCTTCCTCTCACACATCCCTTCCTCCCACCCCAAGCCGCACCTCCATTTCCTACCTACCCACCTCCTTGACCTGTCCGTCTTCCCTGGACTGACCTATCCCCTCGCTACCTCCCCACCTACACTCTCCTCTCCACCTATCTTCTTTTCTCTCCATCTTCGGTCCGCCTCCTCCTCTCTCCCTATTTATTGCAGAACCCTCACCCCATTCCCATCTCTGATGAAGGGTCTAGGCCCGAAACGTCAGCTTTTGTGCTCCTGAGATGCTGTTTGGCCTGCTGTGTTCATCCAACTTCACACTTTATTATCTTGGTTCACTAATGTGCTTTTGGTGGAAAAAAAATCCTTACTTGGTCTGGCCTACATGTGACTCCAGACCCACAGCAATGTGGTTGACTCTCAACTGCTCTCTGGGCAATAAATGCTACCTCAACAGTTCCACCATCATCCCGTTAATGAATTTAAAAAAACTACAACTAGCATGAAGTAATATAGATAGTATAGAAAAATGGAATTGAGGTTGATGATCAGCCATGGCCCAGAATGTCAGGGCAGCCTTCAAGGGCTGAATGGCCAACTCCTGCCGACATGTTCTTAATAATGTAAAACAACTTAGACCTTTGCTCGACATCAGAAATCCAAAAGAGCAGAATCCAGAGACGTTTTGAGGTTTTAACATCAAAATACCACCCCAGGGAGCACAATAAAAATCCACCTGCAACAGGCGTTTTGGCCCATCGAGGAATTCTGCTTAGCTGGAAGTCAAAGGCAGCCAGCATTTGAGAGAGGTCTGCTGGAGAAACACAGACAGGGGGCAAACTGAGGGCAGCCACAGTATTCTTCTGGAGGTTGGAGCAAGGCTTCCTGATTTCAACGTTTCGATTTAGGATTCTTGTGCTCATGTTTAGATTTATTAATGACCTTGCCCTGGTCTATATCTATCATTTTCTCCAGCCTTCAACCTCCCCAAGAGTTCTGTTTTGGTGGTTTATGGTAATACCCTCTGTCATCATCAGTGGATGCGTGTTTGACAGTGTGAGGCCCAATCCCTGGGAATTTTTTTTCCTTAAACTCCCCCACCTGTTTACTCACTTCTCCATTTCAAAGACTCTTTGGAAAAATCAAGACTTTAGCTAGCCTTCTGTCATCCTACTAGAATCTCTTCTTTAAGCCCAGTGACCATTTTGAAGAATTTAGACTCTGTGAAGGGCCTTGGAATACCTGAAGTGGACTATGTAACTGCAATTAGCCACTGTTTAAAGAAAAAAAAGGTACTTTTTCAGTCAAGCAGCAGCTATGGATTGCCTTTGCCTCCAACATAATGTGTATCAAGACCAGCTTTGTGGCAGGGGAATACGAACTGCGCAACACCATCTTGTCATGGCTGCATTGATTTGTTAAAAATAAAGCCTAGCCCATTTCAGCTCCTGGTCCACATCGGTATATTATGAGATGGAATGTACCTGAATTCCATGGAAATAATGAGAAAGTCAATGGGTAGGAGCAAGATTTCAGGCATCCTCGAGTTTGCTGCTTGGGATCCGAGGATTAACTCCCAGGTCAATCAGTTGGATTCCATAGATCAGTAGGCCATTACGATCGTGGGAGAGTGGAAAAATATGTTGAGAAATGGAGAAGTAGAAAAATATTTCTCTTTTTCCTAATCACTATTACCTCTGAGGAGGGGTCACTGAACCCAAAATGTTAATTCTGATTTCTCTCCGCGGATTTCTGTAGGTTTTTTTTCTGATTTCTATCGTCCACAGTTCTTTTAGCTTTTATTGAGAAATATCTCTTATTCATTTGTATTCAAATCAGGCTCCAGATAGAATTGCACACTGTCTCATTGAAAGATGTCTCACAATATTCCTTTCCAAAACAAAATAATACAATCTTTTTATTGAAAAACAAATCTGGGAAGGTGTCTTTATTTAGAAACAGCTGTCTGTTGGAAGTTTCAACAGAGACCTTTGATCTTTTTCCCCCAACACACCACAAAGAAGTGCCTTCCCAGAGGCAATGACAAATAAAAACTGCTGCAAAACATTCTGAATGATATACTTAACGCTCACATAATTATCTGTTTTCAAACGATCAGATCTGACAGACTTCTCTTGTCAACATCCTCCAAAGCACAGGCTTATTTCTAACCCTACAGCACACAAGCAGAACTTTAACGAGGGAGAAAATAGGTCCTGGGCTTGACACCAATGTCATATTAAAGTTCTCCTTCAGTATTCATCTTAAACTAAACTCCCAAGTGTTCCACAATTTATCCATTAAACCCCTCTTGATCCAATTCAGTATTATATTTTGATATATTCCAAAATGATACAAAATGTAGGTTCAAAGGGAACACTTTTATTGTGTAGAGACAGCAAGAACTGCAGTTGCTGGGGTCAGAGACAACACAGCATGCCAGGTTGCATCACAAGAGCAGGAAAGTTGATATTTTAGGTTGGGACCTTTCTTCAGAAATGGGGAGTGGCAAGGGAGATGGGAAATAAATAGAGAGAGGATGGGTGAGGCTGGGGAAGGTAGATGGGATGGAGATAGGTGAATGCAGGTAGGGAGTGGTGGGGATTGGTCAGTGGGTTGGGTGAGGCTGTATGGTGAGAGAGAAGATGGACAGGTTGTGTCAGGTCAAGAAGGTGGGGATGAGAGGGAGGGTTGGACATGGGATGAGGCAAGGGCTGGGGAGATTTTAAAACTGATGAAATTCTCATATAGGCCATTAGACTGTGGGCTCCCGAGGCAGAATATGAAATGTTGCTCCTCCAGTTTGTGGGTGGTCTCACTGTGATTCTGGAGGAGGCCCAGAATGGACATGTCACCCACGGAGTGGGAGGGAGAGTTGAAATGGTTGGCGACCAGAAGGTTTGTTGCATACAGAGCGCAGATGTTCTATGAAACAGCCTCAGAGTCTACGCTTGGACTCACCAGAGGAGGCCATATTGGGGGCAGCGAATATAGTAGACCATGTTGACAAATGTGTAGATGAATCTCTGTCTGATGTGGAAGGTTTGTTTCGTGCCTTGAATGGAGGTGAGTGGGAGGTGTAGGGGCAGGTGTAGCACGTCCTGAAGGGAACGGGGTTGTGGGGCTAGTGGGGAGTGTGGAGCAGACGAGTGAGGCACGGTCCCTACAAAAGGCAGATGGGATTGGGAGTGAAATATCTCTTTGGTTGTGGGTTTGGATTGTAGGTGGCAGAGAATGATATGCTGGATGCGGATGTTGGTGGGGTGTTTTGTGAGGACAAGGAGAATTCTGTCTTTTTTTTTGTTGGGACAAGGGCGTGTGAGGGCAGAAGTGCAGGAAATGCAAGAGATACGGTTGAGGGCATTTTCGATCACCAGAGGGGAGGGTGTTACGGTCCTTGAAATAGGAGAACCTCTGGGATGTTTGGGAGTGGAACACGTCATCTTGGGAGCAGATGTGGTGGAGGCGGAGGAATTGGGAGTATCCAATCTCATTCTTGCTGGAGGGGGTGTAATCTAGGAAGCTGCGGCAATTGGTGGGCTAGGGAAAACAGCATTCTGAGATGCTGCTGCCCCAGTAGTAGTTGGAGTCTGTATATCATTAATTCTAATTGGTTACATCAGCTTGTCAAGCATCACAGGGTTATAGGTTACGTACAATGATTATAGGGTTTCACGCCTTCCAGATACTTCTTGTTAGTGTATTGTAAATCTAAACACTTCTAATTCAGAGTATATTCCTCAGCACTGGGCCCCTTTGTGTTGCTCATGGCACCCTTGATGTTGTGCATTCCACAGTGGCGTTTCCGACATAGCCAAGCAGGAAAATTGTCTCATCTCAGGTTTATTGATCCTTTTTGGCTCCACAGTATCAATGGGGTCCCTCTTTGCTTTGCATTGCATAGGGAACTCCCTCTGACCCATCTCTAATTTTCGCCCTTCACTAGATTCTGAGGTTTCCCAGCATTTGCAGGCATTACAATCATGATATCCCTCTCCATGTGTTAGGGTGACTATCTTTCTTCCTGTTTAATTTACAGTAGTTAGTCTGGTTCCAACATTAAATGATTTGATTGTAATACACACATTCCAGTTCCCCTTGTCAGTGTTGTCACCTATGTGGTGCATATATTTATCTGACTATGAATTTCTATACCTGCTCTTCCTATTACAATACCTTTCCTGGTCATGATGTGACCAACATTCTACTTTGCTGTGACACCGTTTGTTTCCTTTTCAGAACTGCCATTGCTACACTTGCTTAATAAGCTGACAATCTCCCATTTTCTCCAACTGGAATACATATCTAATCTACTATCTCACCTGCCTATCTACTGCAGGGCCCATGGATATCTTGTAATTTTCCAGCTTTGGGTGTTCACCTAGCTGACCACTCTTGCTTCCAACTCCAACCAAATACTTTCTGGTCTATTTCTGAATGCCTTAATGTTAAATCTTTGCCCTAGTATGGAGATCTCTCCCAGGCTTTGCCCCACCTTGTGCCTTCCAGCTCTAACATGCTGATAATTTATTAATCTCTTCAATGTTAAATGCACATTTCTGTTCACAAATTTGTTAGGTTTGTCTACGTAACAATAATGCCTGCATTTTTAAAGTAACCCAATGAGAATAAAAAATAACACTTCACTCTGTACTGATGTCAAGGAAGACACTAGCATAAATATGAGTTCTTTCTTTTCATATATTTTCTAGCTCTCCCTGCCCTAATGTCTATAACAAAGCTCTCAGCCATATCTTCCTTCTCTCTTCCCTCAAATTACGAAGGGAAAATCTTGCTTGACTAATCTTTTGGAATTTTTTGAGGATGTAACTATGAAGATGGACAAGAGAGAGCCAATGGATGTAGTATACCTGGACTTTCAGAAAGCATTTGATAAAGTCCCACATAGGAGAATAGTGAGCAAAATTAGGGAACATGGTATTGGGGGCAAAATACTGGCTTGGATTGAAAATTGGCTGGCTGACAGGAAGCAAAGAGTAGTGATAAACGGGTCCCTTTTGGAATGGCAGGCGTTGACAAGTGGGGTTCCACAAGGTTCGGTGCTGGGACTGCCGCTTTTTACAATATACATTAATGATATAGATGAAGGCATTAAAAGTAATATTAGCAAATTTGCTGATGACACAAAGCTGGGTGGCAGGGTGAAATGTAAGGAGGATGTTATGAGAATACAGGGTGACTTGGACAGGCTAGGTGAGTGGACAGATGCATGGCAGATGCAGTTTAATGTGGATAAATGTGTGGTTATCCACTTTGGTGGCAAGAACAGGAAGGCAGATTACTATCTAAATGGAGTCAATTTAGGTAAAGGGGAAGTCCAACGAGATCTGGGTGTTCTTGTACCTCAGTCAATGAAAGCAAGCACGCAGGTACAGCAGGCAGTGAAGAAAGCTAATAGCATGCTGGCCTTCATAACAAGAGGAATTGAGTATAGGAGCAAAGAGGTCCTTCTGCAGCTGTACAGAGCCCTAGTGAGACCGCACCTGGAGTACTGTGTGCAGTTTTGGTCTCCAAATTTGAGGAAGGACATTCTGGTTATTGAGGGAGTGCAGCTTAGGTTCACGAGGTCAATTCCCGGAATGGTGGGACTATCATATGTTGAAAGATTGGAGCGACTGGGCTTGTATACACTTGAGTTTAGAAGGATGAGAGGGGATCTGATTGAGACGTATAAGATAATCAAAGGATTGGACACAGTTTAAAAATAAGGGGTAGGCCATTTAGAACAGAGTTGAGGAGAAACTTCTTCACCCAGAGAGTGGTGGATATATGGAATGCTCTGCCCCAGAAGGCAGTGGAGGCCAAGTCTCTGGATACTTTCAAGAAAGAGATGGATAGAGCTCTTAAAGGTAGTGGAATCAAGGGTTATGGGTATAAGGCAGGAACAGGATACTGATTATGGATGATCAGCCATGATCATAATGAATGGTGGTGCTGGCTCGAAGGGCCGAATGGCCTACTTCTGCACCTATTGTCTATAAATCGCTCCTGTGTTTTGCTCTAAATTTTTAAAATCCTTTTATAACTGTAAACTACACAAGGGTGTGATACCCTTTCTGATTTTACTAAGATGCTCTTCTGTGACATTAACCATGCATTTCCTTGGTTATAAACCAAAAGAACTGCGGATGCTGTAAATCAGGAACAAAAACAAAGTTGCTGGGAAAGCTCAGCAGGTCTGGCAGCATCTGTGGAAGGGTCACTGGACCCGAAACGTTAACTCTGTTTTCTCCTTCACAGATGCTGCCAGACCTGCTGAGTTTTTCCAGTAACTTTCTTTTTCCAGAAAACTTTGTTTTCATTTCCTTGGTTAGTCATTTGAGCAGATGTATTGGGAAAATATCTAATGTATGTCTGTCATTGTTGGAGGTTGGTGGGTATGGAAAGTAAATTTGGAGATTCTTTGGCAAACAGTTACCTTAAGCTAATGGGAATGAGATCAGGTGGCTAGCTTTGGTGAGGGAATTCATTGCCCTGGTTCCACTATGTCTTGCTAACCATCCCCCATCCACACTGATTATGGCAATGGTCTAATCCATTCTGCTTGACACTTTTTGACACCATTCATGTGGTTCACATGCATCTTTGATGAGATCCATTTTACTGAGTGTAATAACCAAGACACAATCACTGCACTCACAAACAGAAATTGCTAGAGAAATTCAGCAGGCCTGGCAGCATCCGTGGAGAGAAAGCAGAGTCAATGTTTTGGGTCTAGTGACCCTTCTTTAGAACACAATCATTGAATGGATACAGTCTGGAAGGAAGCTACTCAGTCAGTTACGTCCATACTGACACCCTGCAAGAACATTTAGCTAATCTGACTTCCCTGTGCCTTGCTTGTAGCCTTCAATTTCATTTCCTTCAAGTTCTTATTAAATTCATGTATGAAATCCATCATTGAATCTACCGCCATCATATTCTCAGGCACTACATTTCAAATCCCAACCACTCGCTACACAAAAAAAATCATGTTGCTGGTTACATCACATGGAATACAGGGAGGACCATCCATTTGGATACAGAACTGGCTCGAAGGTAGAAGACAGAGGGCGGTGGTGGAGGTTTGCTTTTCAGACTGGAGGCCTGTGACCAGTGGTGTACCACAGGATCAGTGCTGGCTCCACTTCTTTTGTATCATTTACATAAATGATTTGGATGTGAATGTGGGAGGTATAGTTAGTAAGTTTGCAGATGACACCGAAATTAGAGGTGTAATGGACAGCGAAGAAGATTGCCTCAGAGTACAACGCGATCTTGATCAGATGGGCTAATGGGCTGCAGAGTGGAAGATGGAGTTTAACTCAGATGAATGTGAGGTACTATATTTTGAAAGACAAATCAGTCTCTGGACTTATACACTTAGTGGTAAGGTGTGAGGAGTGTTGCTGAGTTGAGAGATCTTAGGGGGCAGGTTTATAGTTCCTTGAAAGTGGAGTTGCAGGTAGATAGGATAGCCAACAAGGCATTTAGTATGCTGGCCTTTATTGGTTAGTGCATTGCGTGCAGGAGTTGTGAGGTCATGTTGCAGCAGTACAGTAGTTAATCTACTTTTGGAATATTGTGTGCAATTCTTGTCTCCCTGATATAGGCAGGACGTTGTGAAATTAGAAATGGTTCAGAAAAGATTTACAACAATGTTGCCAGGGTTGCGGGGTTTGAGCTACAGGGAGAGGCTGAATAGGATGGGGCTCTTTTCCCTTAAGCATCAGAGGCTGAGAGGTGGTCTTATAAAGGTTCATGAAATCATGAGGGAAATAGATAGGGTAAATAGCCAAGGTCTTTTTCCTAGGGTAGGGGAACTCCAAAACTAGAGGGCATGGGTTTAAGGTGAGTGGGGAAAGATTTAAAAGGGACCTAAGGGGCAACTTTTTCACACAGAGGGTGGTGGCGTGTGGGATGAGCTGCCAGAGGAAGTGGTGGAGGCTGGTACGATTACAACATTTAAAAGGTATCTGGATAGGTATATGAGTAGGGAGGGTCTAGAGGGATATGGGCCAAATACTGGCAAATGGGAATAGATTAATTTAGGATATCTGGTCGGTTTGGTTGAATTGGACTGAGGGTCTGTTTCCGCGCTGTACATCTCTATGATTCTATGACTGTGACTTTATGTTGTTCCTTTGCTAATTACTGTACTTCTGTTTTCCTTTGTTCTTTACCCTTCCACCAATGGCGCTAGTTTCTCTGTAACTACTGTCTAGATCCTCATGATTTTGAACATCTGTTCGAACCTCTTCTCAACCTTCTCTTTGCCAAGGAGGAGGACTCCAACTTTATCAAGTATTTCATTTTCTTTCTTCCTGGGGCCATTCTCATAAATTGTTCTGTACCTTCTCTAAATCCTCCACATTCTGGATAAACTATGGCGCCCAGCATTCAACACAATCCTTAACTGAGGGTGAACCAGTCTTTTGTACAGGGTTATCATCACTTCCTTGCTTTTGTACTTGATGCCCCTTTTTACAAAGCTCAGAGTCCCAGGGCCTCTCTAACCGCTTTCCCAAGCTGCTTTGTGACCTTCAGTGAGTTATGCACATATGTCCCCAGCTCTCTCTATTTGTGTGCCCTATTTAGAATTGAATACTTTATTTAATATTGCCTCTCCTTGTCCTTCCTAACTAAATGAATCACTTTATACTTCTCCATATTACATCTTACTTGATGTGTCTGTGGGCCAGACAATGCTCTCCAGAAGTCTATCAATTACTTCTTCAGGGTTCAAAGTATTTCTTAATATTGTGCCATTTGCAAATTTTGAAATTGTGACAAGTAAATCTGAGTCATTGCTTTCCTTATGTATCTCTGTGCATTTAATAGTTGTCTAGGCTCATCTTCCCCTGCCTCATTTCTTGTCCATGCCACTGAACCAGTAAGTAATTCATTTCATTAGACTTGACCCTCTGGTGCAGCCCACATGTGGCCCTGTGGAGAACACTATATCCTATTTGTGGGCGTACCAGACACCACTACAGAGACCTTGGAGTGGATGGACACAGGTCCCGGAGGGTCACAGTACAGATAGATAAGGTGGCAAAGCAATAGGCTTTCTATCATTGGGTGAGGTATTGAATAAAAAAAGCCAGGATGAAATTCTGGAGCTCTATAAGAAATTGCTTTTGGCCATTTAGGCCACAGCTGGTGTTCTGTGTTCAGTTCTAGATTTCACATAATAGGCAATAATAAGAAGGCCATAATTGTCCTAAAGAGAGCACAGGAGAGATTGGCAAGAACGCTGCTAGGGTATGAAAATGGCACTATAGGGAAAGATTGCATTGTCTGGGATTGGTTTCCTTAAAACAGAGGAAGCAGAGGCCTGACATAATCAAGGTGTAGGAAATATTGAGACGCTTGGATGTTATGCACAGAGACGACATGTTTCCGGTAGCATACAGCTCAATTACCAGTGGGCACAGATTTAAGGTAATTAGTAGAAGGTTTAGTGGGGACATAGGGAAAAACATTTTCATTAAGAAAGTGAGATAACAAGATGTAGAGCTAGATGAACACAGCAGGCCAAGCAGCATCAGAGGAGCAGGAAAGCTGACGTTTCAGACCTAGAACATAGAACAATACAGCGCAGAACAGGCCCTTCGGCCTTCAATGTTGCACCGACCTGTGAACTAATCTAAGCCCCTCCCCCTACACTACCCCATCATTATTCATATGCTTATCCGAGGGCTGTTTAAATGCCCCTAATGTGGCTGAGTTAACTATGTTGGCAGGCAGGGCATTCCACGCCCTTACCACTCTCTGAGTAAAGAACCTGCCTCTGACATCTGTCTTAAATCTATCACCCCTCAATTTGTAGCTATGCCCCCTTGTACAAGCTGAAGTCATCATCCTCAGAAAAAGACTCTCACTGTCCACCCTATCTAATCCTCTGATCATCTTGTCTGTCTCTGTTAAATCCCCTCTTAGCCTCCTTCTCTCCACTGAGAACAGACGCAAGTCGCTCAGCCTTTCTTCATAGGGCCTGCGCTCCAGAACAGGCAACATCCTCGTAAATCTCCTCTGCACCTTTTCCAATGCTTCCACATCAGAAATTTCTGAAGAAGGGTCTAAGGCCAAAGCGTCAGCCTTCCTGCTCCTCTGATGCTGCTTGGCCTGTTGTGTTAATCCAGCTCTACACCTTGTCATCTCAGATTCTCCAGCACCTGCAGTTCCTACTATCTCTTCATTAAGAGGGTGGTGGGTGTCTGGAATGTGCTGCTCGGTTTGATGGTTAAGAAAGGAACCCTCAACCCATTTAAAAAGGAACCTGGTTCTGCACCCTGCAACTATGGACCAGGGAAGAGGAGCTGGATTGGCTGGCTGGTTTATTCAGCCTCTGCAGGCTCATTAGACTGAGTGGGCTTCTTTCTTTACTGTGACTGTTCTATGGTTCAGTTCTGTGTTGGGCTGCAACAGGGACTTAGGAGAAGGTGTTCCAATTCAGGCTTGCGGTATGCCATGTAAGGGTGGGCAGATCTTGACAAGGCGATCAGAATGAAGCAAAGGCATCTTACCCTGACCAAATTTTCAATTTCCAAGGCATTCAGCTGATCTGCTGAAGATTTGAACAGTGCAACTGCCAAGGAACAAGTTAGATTTTTGATTGAAGGTGCATTGTTAGCTTGGGTATCGGAGGAATTCTCTGTTCTTTATTAAACAATGTTGCAAAACATTTAACATTAATCCAAACAGGCAGAAGAAACCTAGGTTTAAAATTTCAGCTGGAGGACAGCATCTCCAACAAAGCAGCACATCTTCAGCACCACTGTGAACTGAGCTTTGATTCTGCTCTTAAAGCATGGGACTTACTGACTCAGAAGTAAAAATGCTAGAATGTCTCAAGCTAAAATACTTGACAATGCACTTTTGTAATAATTTATATGTTTTAATATCCTTGGACATAACTGAATTGTGTTTTGTTCACAAACGGCTAACAAATACCTAGCACTGGAAATCTGAATATCAATGTGTATAGGTGACTTGCCTCAATTTGAACTGGGGGGTTATTTGTCAGCCATTTTCTCCCGATTTAATCTGCTTGATTTCCAGCTTCAGGCAGTTTCCAGTGTTGGATATCTTTTGGGAAATCAGCATTTGCCTTCCTTCTGAATTATGTCACTGTTCTCCTGAGCAGCTGGTGCTGGAACCTGAATGAAAGTCACAAATAAGTAAAACCACAGACATTTTGGCAAATGCATTTTATCAGAGCAGCAAGGCATTCCAAACGCATTGCACTCCCCTTCACACTGTCTTGGCTCACAGCAGATTCTGTGATTGAAACTGTTAATTATCTCACATATCCCCATCAACACCAACACCTGCTCCTCCAACTCCACCACTCCTTTAACACTTAACGCGATCTAATCTTCAGTCATAGGTCCCCATACACTTTAAACTGTCCATCAGAATCGTTGCATTGGTTGTATAAATAATTTGCTCATGCTTGTCGCAGATAATAGTTAGGTTTCACAGTGGTAAAGAGCTAACACATGAAAATATTTCTGGTACTACAATTTTGCTTTAATGCTCAGGTAAATTTGAAGTTCACTTACGTTTTTACCTTTGTCCATCATAAAAATGTAACATCGCATGCAATGAAACATGAGAGAATAAATTTAACTATTTTTGGTTCTGTTAGTTCCAGTAATTTGGAAGCTGGTCTTTTCAAAGGAGCTTTTGTGGTGCAGTAAAACATATGAGAACATTGTTTTGTAGAATATGGAAGAGAGTGGACACTTTCTTTTTCCTTTAATTTGTTCACAGGATGAGGGCGTCACTGGCTAGGGCAGCATTTATTGCCCATCCCTAATTGCCCAGAGGACAGTTAAGTGTCAACTGCATTGCTGTGGGTCTGGAGTCACATGTAGGCCAGTCCAGGTAAGGATGGCAGTTTCCTTCTGTAAAGGACGTTAGTGAACCAGAGATAGTAGGAACTGCCGATGCTGGAGAATCTGAGATAACAAGGTGTAGAGCTGGATGAACACAGCAGGCCAAGCAGCATCAGAGGAGCAGGAAAGCAGACGTTTTGGGTCTAGGCCCTTCTTCAAAAATGGGGGAGGGGAAGGCGATTCTGAAATAAATAGGGAGAGAGGGGGTAGCGGATAGAAGATGGATCGAGGAGAATATAAGTGGAGAGGAGACAGACAGGTCAAAGAGGCGAGGTTGGGGCCAGTAAAGGTGAGAATAGATGGGGTGTTGGGGGGGGATAGTCCAGGGAGGATGGACAGGTCAAGGAGGTGGGATGAGGCGAGTAGGTAGGAGATGGGAGTGGAGCTTGAGGTGGGAGGAGTGGAGAGGCGGGAGGAAGGACAGGTTAGGGAGGCAGGAACAAGCTGGGCTGGTTTGGGAAGCAGTCGGTGGAGGGGGATATTTTAAAGCTTGGGGACCGCTTTGTGGAACACCTATGCTCAGTTCGCCACAAACAACTGCACCTCCCAGTCGCGAATCATTTCAACTCCCCCTCCCATTCCGCAGACGACATGTCTATCCTGGACCTCCTGCAGTGCCACAGCGATGCCACCCGAAGGTTGCAGGAACAGCATCTCATACTTTGCTTGGGAACCCTGCAGCCCAATGGTATCAATGTGGAT
Source organism: Stegostoma tigrinum (assembly GCF_030684315.1). Taxonomy (NCBI): domain Eukaryota; kingdom Metazoa; phylum Chordata; class Chondrichthyes; order Orectolobiformes; family Stegostomatidae; genus Stegostoma; species Stegostoma tigrinum. The sequence goes on from NC_081375.1 coordinate 27,906,606, forward strand.
TTCTCAAGCTTCAAAATCTCCCCTCCACCAACCGCATTCCAAAACCAGCCCAGCTTATCTCTGCCTCCCTAACCTGTCCTTCCTCCCACCTCAAGCCCCACCCCCATCTCCTACCTACTAGCCTCATCCCACCTCCTTGACCTGTCTGTCCTCCCTGGACTGACCTAACTCCTCTCTACCTCCCCATCTACACTCAACTTTGCTGGCTCCATCTCCACCTCTTTAACTTATCTGTCTCCTCTCCACTTATCTTCTCTATCCATCTTCTATCCACCTCCCCCTCTCTCCCTATTTATCTCAGAACCCCTTTCCCCTCCCACATTTCTGAAGAAGGGTCCGGACACCAGCCTGCCGGCTCCTCTGATGCTGCTTGGCCTGTTGTGTTCAAGCAGCTCTACACCTTGTTATCTTAGTAAACCAGATGGGTTTTTCTGACAATGGATTCACTGTCATCATAAAATTCTTAATTATAGATATTTATTGAATTCAAATCCCACCATCTGTCATGGCAGGATTTGAACCTGGGTCCCCAGAATTTTATTTGGGTCTCTGGATTAACCGGCTAGCAATAATACCACTAGGCCACTGCATACTCAGCAGCCGATCACGTACCGCTGACCCGATAGATCAGCTGATTCGGGCAGTGAGTACTTAAGCTGTGCAGATGGAGTTGTAATGCTGGAGGGATGCACGCCTGAGCCAGTCTGGAAGAAAGGTTGTAACACACAAGGTAAGCAGGGAAGTTGAGATAAAATTGATAGGATTTGAGTGCCATTGATAAATGGCGTAAATTTAAGGAAAAGCATTGAGAGTCAGAGTGCAAAAAGAGAGAAAGATAACAAATTCACAACAAGCAGAGAATGTTATAGAAAGCAGATAATACAATAACTTTAAAAAAACACAAAAGGTGCTGGTGAGACCACTTCTGAAGTACTGCGAGCAGTTTTAATCTTATTTAAGGAAAGATCTCATTTCATTGGAGACAGTTCAGAGAAGGTTCACTAGGATGATCCCTGGTATGGATGGATTGTCTTTTGAGTAAATGTTAAACAGATTAGGTACTCTACTCACTGGAATTTAGAAGAATGAGAGGTGATGTTTTCCCTCACAAGGGCCTCTAGGACCAAAGGGCATAGTCTTGGTATAAACAGGTGCCAATCTAAGGCAGAGATGAGGAAGAATTTCTTCTCACAGAGGGTCATGAGTCTTTTTGGAACTACTTGCCACAGAGAGCTGTGGGATCAGAGATCTTATGTATATTTAAAGGGGGTATAGATAGATTCTTGATCAGTCGGGCACTCAAGGGTTATAGGGAAAGGGCAGGAAAGTGGACATGAGGAATGTTGAATCAGTGATGATGTTATAGAACGATGGAGCAGGCTTGTGGCACCAAATGGCCTATTCATGTTCCTATTTCTTCTGATCTTAACTAAACGATCAATGAAAACTAAAAGCATACACAGGATCAGCACAAAACATAGGACTTGGAGGTCATAGAACAAGCAACAGAACTTTGGTGGAAGGCACACAGAATCGGAAGTGAAATATTGAAGCCTTAAGGGAAAGTATGGAGATCAGTGCACATAATGAAACAATGCTGGAGAATTAATGAAACCAAGTGGTTAAAAACAAAACCCTCAGGCCTGACGGTCTGCATCATACATTTTTTTTTAAAATGAGGTAACTGCAGTTATTATGAATTCAGAGATAATGGGAACTGCAGATGCTGGAGAATCCAAGATAAGAGTGTGAAGCTGGATGAACACAGCAGGCCAAGCAGCATCTCAGGAGCACAAAAGCTGACATTTCGGGCCTAGACCCTTCATCAGAGAGGGGGATGGCGAGAGGGTTCAGAAATAAATAGGGAGAGAGGGGGAGGTGGACCGAAGATGGAGAGAAAAGAAGATAGGTGGAGAGGAGAGTACAGGTGGGGAGGTAGGGAGGGGATATGTCAGTCCAGGGAGGACGGACAGGTCAAAGAGGAGGGATGAGGTTAGTAGGTAGGAAATGGAGGCGCAGCTTGAGGTGGGAGGAGGGGATAGGTGAGAGGAAGAACAGGTTAGGGAGGCAGGGACAAGCTGGGATGGTTTTGGGATGTAGTGGGGGAAGGGGGCGAGCTGGGCTGTTTTGGGATGCAGTGGGGGAAGGGGAGATTTTGAAGCTTGTGAAGGCCACATTGATACCATTGGGCTGCAGGGTCCCCAAGCCGAATATGAGTTGCTGTTCCTGCAACCTTCGGGTGGCATCATTGTGGCACTGCAGGAGGCCCAGGATGGATATGTCGTCTGAGGAATGGGAGGGGGAGTTAAAATGGTTCACGACTGGGAGGTGCAGTTGTTTATTGCGAACCGAGCGGAGGTGTTCTGCAAAGCGGTCCGCAAGCCTCCGCTTGGCTTCCCCAATGTAGAAGAAGCCACACCGGGTACAGTGGATACGGTATACCACATTGGCAGATGTGCAGGTGAACATCTGCTTAATATGGAAAGTTATCTTGGGGCCTGGGATGGGGTGAGGGGTGAGGTGTGGGGGAAAGTGTAGCACTTCCTGCAGTTGCAGGGGAAAGTGCCGGGTGTGGTGGGGTTGGAGGGGAGTGTGGAGCGGACAAGGGAGCCACGGAGAGAGTGGTCTCTCCGGAAAGCAGACAAGGGTGGGGATGGAAAAATGTCTTGGGTGGTGGGGTCGGATTGTAGATGGCGGAAGTGTTGGAAGATGATGCGTTGTATCTGGAGGTTGGTGGGGTGGTATGTGAGGACGAGGGGAATCCTCTTAGGGCGGTTGTTGTGGGGGCGGGGTGTGAGGGATGTGTTGCGGGAAATGCGGTCATGGGCGTTCTCGACCACTGCAGGTGGAAAGTGGTGGTCCTCCGACACCTCCGCCATCTACAATCCGACCCCACCACCTAAGGCTTTTTTCCATCCCCACCCTTGTCTGCCTTCTGGAGAGACCACTCTCTCCATGACTCCCTTGTTCGCTCCACACTCCTCTCCAACCCCACCACACCCGGCACCTTCCCCTGCAACCGCAGGAAGTGCTACACTTGCCCCCACACCTCCTCCCTCACCCTCATCCCAGGCCCCAAGATGACTTTCCATATTAAGCAGATGTTCACCTGCACATCTGCCAATGTGGTATACTGTATCCACTGTCCCCGGTGTGGCTTCCTTTACACTGGGGAAACCAAGCAGAGGCTTGGGGACCACTTTGCAGAACACCTCCGCTCGGTTCGCACAAAACAACTGCATGTCCCAGTCACGAACCATTTCCACTCCCCCTCCCATTCCTTACATGACATGTCCATCATGGGCCTCCTGCAGTGCCACAATGATGCCACCCGAAGGTTGCAGGAACAGCAACTCATATTCCGCTTGGGAACCCTGCAGCCCAATGGTATCAATGTGGATTTCACAAGCTTCAAAATCTCCCCTCTCCCCACTGCATCCCAAAACCAGCCCAGCTTGTCCCCGCTTCCTTAACCTGTTCTTCCTCTCACCTATCCCCTCCTCCCACCTCAAGCCGCACCACCATTTCCTACCTAGTAACCTCATCATGCCTCCTTGAGCTGTCCGTCCTCCCTGGATTGACCTATCCCCTCCCTACTTCCCCACCTATCTTCTTTTCTCTCCATCTTCAGTCCGCCTCCCACTCTCTCCCTATTTATTTCTGAACCCTCTCCCCATCCCCCTCTCTGATGAAGGGTCTAGGCCCGAAACGTCAACTTTTGTGCTCCTGAGGTGCTGCTTGGCCTGCTGTGTTCATCCAGCTCCACACTTTGTTACTTTGTCATTATGAATTCATTGGTTTTGGCCTTTCACATTGCAGAACTGATCCTAGGAATAGGAACGTAACAAACATAACCCTGCTAATTAACATGAGAGAAGATAAGAAGAAAAGGTAACTATGGGCTAGCTTACTTAACATTAGAAGTAGGCAAAATGTTAGAATTTATTGTCATAGGGATGTAGGTCTGTTCTTAATACCTTCCCCTGGCGAGTTTGAAGATGGGAGGTATGTAAAACCTAGAAAATTGTCTTCTTGTCACTTATTCATCCATCCTGACCCGACTACAGGACTTCATCCTGCCCCCAGTTTGTGCATGTTGCCATGTAACTGTGCACTTGCATCTGTGGATGTTTGTAGACACTGCTGTTCAGGGATGTTATTATACACCTGCGAAGCACATGAGACTTGAACCCCCGGTCCAGAGGTAGGGACACTACCACTTCAACAAAGGAGGGCCCAAAGCTACTGCACCTGGTATTCCCAGGTGGTCTTCAATGCAAATACTAAGCAGGCCTGAAGCTGCCTGGTTAGTACTTGGATGGGAGACAGACGCTGCCTTACTTTTATTCCCTTGATTTATTTGCCATCCTGTAATGCATAACCTCACACATCTGTGGACTGAATTTCATTTGATGGTTTTACACACACAACTGAGGCATTGATATAATCCAGTAGTCGACAGTCATCCTCGTTGCTGGTGATGTCATTGAAACATATATTTATACAGTAAGTATTTTTCACTGCATTGAACAAGTGCACATACTCCAACACTTTGTATTTTGTTTGGAACCTTGCCAATTTTTTCAAATAAAACACGTCTTTCCCCTGTTTATAATTGGTTTAGATCACTGCATCATAATGTAAATCTATCACATAATAAAACAATCCAATAGTCAGATGGCTAAAGAAATTTTTGCACTTGTGGCAAAAATCAATGTTTCACTACAAATGATAAGGACAAATTGAACGAAAATTTGGCTTCCCTGAATTGAACTTTAAACACAGATATTGGGTTATCAAAGTTGGGCCTGGTGATTGTATGTAAATCTGATGTCCGAAATTGTAGGAAAGAAAAAAATGAGCTTTACTATTACATATCAATGTGAGCCCAGTATAGTAAAGGATGACCCAGTGAAGCAATAAGACGCTACAAATCCCATGATAAAGCTCAAACTCTACATGTGCTGTGGTGATAAGTCCCATTTTTACAGTGAGAATCCCATTAATTATGTCGTACAACGCTATCACTGTGCTCAATGCATAGGCTTAGAACAGTACAGCACTTAAAACTGGCATCCGAGGCATTCTGGGCCATTAGCAGCAACAGAATTCTATAAAACACAATCTGTAATCTGATGGCTCAGCATATTCCTCATTCTACAGTTACTATTTACTCACATTACAATGCTGACTACTTTTTCAAACTAGTTTCAGAGATAGTAGGAACTGCAGATGCTGGGTATCCAAGATAACAGGGTGTAGAGTGAGAAGAACACAGCAGGCCAAGCAGCAGCAGAGGAGCAGGAAGACTGACGTTTCAGGCCTAGATCCTTCTTCAGAAATGGCGGAGGTGAAGGGGGATCTGAAATAAATAGGGAGAGAGGGGGAGGAGGATAGAATATGGTTAGAGGAGAAATATTGTGGAGAGGAGACAGACCAGTCAAAGAGGTGGGGTTGGAGCCAGTAAATGATATCAGTAATTCACTGCCTAGAAATCTTTTGGAGGTAAGTGGGTTCAGTTGACATGTTCAAGGGAACATTGTATGATTATTTAAATAGAAACAATGTACGGGATTATGTGGAAAATGTAGGAATTTGGTACTAGTTAAGATGGTCCTGGAGCCATTGGCCATAAGGCCTCCTTCTCTACTGTAATAATTGTGGTTCTTCTCTAAAATTAAGCAAACAAGAGTTGCAGCACAACCAACTCTGAAGACTAAAACGGTCATGCCTAGGATCTGCCCAAACTTGCAGCTCTGTCAAAAAATGCTGTAATAGTTGCAGTTCAGCTGAAGGTATGTGGTAAAACAACAGCTACTCTTATTAAGAATTGAGAATTAGAATTCTAAAACTTTGATCTGATGTGGGTATCATTGCTGATGCAGTATCTGTCATCTTAATGGCATTAAGATCTGACTACAATAATCTAAAACAGGGCATAGCTATGATGTGTTTGTGAATTTACAATCTGGGAACGTGTATAAGCTCCACAGCCTGTGAGTTACCATATTCAGATCATGAAGTCTATGCCTTGGTAATGTTGAATCTTGCTACGAGGGATAACTGTAGTTTTTAAATGGATAATTTAACTGCTGAAAAAAAGACTGAATGCATAATAATTATCTCTATATACACCAAGTAGGAATTCACACATTTGCAATTACAACTCTTGAGTGAACATATAGTTGGAGATTTTCTCACAAGGCCCATCACCTTCACCCCCTCCGTTCACCAAACAGGAACGGAAGAGATTCTTTAACAGATGATTAGCTGATTTTTCAACTTCAGTCAAAGCCTTTTTGCCCATGCCCAATTCTCTCTCAAATAACGACCACCAATGAACAAAAACGTTCTTTTTATAAAATAAAATCTATTATCCCTAAAATAACAGTATCCTGGATTTTGACCCAGCGACCAGTCTAAATTGCTGCAGATTCTGGAGTGTTTGTCAGGCTAACGAGACCATCTCTCCCCATTTATATTATTATCTAAAAGTCCTCGATTAGGGCTGCGGAAATATCAAAGTTGCAAATGATTGAGAGTAATCGGCTTCGCCGCTTAATTTGTAACTTCGCCGTAACTGCAGAGTCTGGGTCTTTGTAAAGTGCAAGATCAGAAAGTTTCAGAAGGTTTAAGCAATGGCATAGGCAGCGCTTGCCGCTAAATGCCCGTCCAAAACAGACTCTGAATTAGTGTTTGTCGATTTTCACCTAAGCAGATTTTAACCAGGCGGCTCTGCCAAGAGTTGGCTGTAAGAAACGCGTTTCGAAGTTGTTTGGTGTAGTTTGTGCTCAAAGAGCTGCCGTTAGAATTGGCAACACCTCAGTCTGATGGAGATAAGTAAGAGGAAGAGATCCCAGTCTGGGTCTGCGGGGAAGAGGGCAGCCGAGGATGAGGCAGATGGCTGCACCTTGACTGTAGGTGGCAGCAGGAAGAACAATGAGTGAGTAAACGGAACGGACACATCGCCCTGATGTTGTTGCAGGGGATCTGAGATTCTCTCGCTCAGCCCTTGCCTGCAGTTTCTGTCTGAATTTTTTTAATGAAATGTTTTGCATATTCTCTTCTCTCCACATTTATTTTCCGCCCCACTTTTCTATTTGTACTTCTTTTCGTCACGCTCGTTGCTCAGGCTGACCTCTTACAATGAAACTTGTTGAAGAATTGGTGTAGCGACTCGCAATGGTAAATGTTGGTAGAAAACCACAACAGAAAAAAAAACTTAGGATGTTAAGAAATGCAGACCCTGAAACAGGGATTTCAACAATCAGCATTTGGGTGGTATATTTTACATGGATATAATGTTTCTGTTATTGCAAAACCGGTAGCTCACCATTATCAGCAATAAAGTCTTAGAGAAACCAGCAGGAGCCAAGGCCTACAGCGAATAGTCAAGATGTTCATATGTCCAGGACCCTGTCATTAAAGTTTCGACGGATGGTTACCGTTTGAAGCTCCACATACATTATGGAAACTAGTAATTAATCATTTTTAATCGTACTGTGACTTTGCTTTGTAGGCCCAGACTATTTTTCAGTAAATAAAACCTTGCTATTCCCCCCATGACTTCTCCCGTGATGTGCTCGAGTAAATTTCCTTGGGTCGGGCTGCCCTCTGGTGTCCTGACCAAGTGACCACTTGTTCATTTGCGAACCTTGAGTGCAAATATGTTGGCAACATCACCAGGCCTCCTGACCTACTTATGCTTTGCAACAGCATCTTTGTATTTTGCAGTTGGGGTCCAAATACTTATTTTTCTTGCTAGCAATTGCAGTTCATCTTAAAAACCAACCTAAATAAGATTGATGATACTGTGTAGAAGGAGAATTGAACTTTGAATCTTCCTTGCCTCCTTGCATTAATTGTTAGCCCGCACTTAATTTTGCAGCACAGACACTGATGCAGAGTGTAATGGCAGTTTTGCATCACTGTAATTTAGTTCTGCATGCTTAATGCCAACATTGTTAACTATTGTCTGAGATCCCAATTTTTTTTTGTAAAAACGATGATATAGTGTTTTGAAAATGTCTGCTGTTGAGCTCAAGAAACAACTTGCTGAAATTTCTCACAATTTGAACCTCCTCGGAGATGTTCTTCTTCTCATAACAATTCTGTTACCTTCGCCTAGTGGATGCAACCTGCAACTTAATTATACTCATTGTAAAACTGGAAAATAGTTGGAAATTTGCTTTTTATTTGAATACCACATTTGATTCTGCACTGTTTTAAGGACATCAAACAGGATTATAGGATTTAATGTTGTCTTGCATTAATGTCTGTTTTACAGTCTCACTGATGCTCAAGCATGTCCATTGGACCATCAAGTTGATCACACAATTCAGTATGATGCACCTCAACTCCCTGGTGAGTACGTACAAGTACAGCATGCTCAGTCAGTGGTACTGCAGGCAGTGCATCAGGTGTCAGTTCTTGAAAACGTTGCATTGTTTTTTGGATGTGAGTTTGCTTGCTGAGCTAGAAGGTTAGACGTTTTGTCACTTTTTTTTAAATTTGAAAAAATATACTTTATTCGTAGAATTTACGAAAAAAACCCATTTATACACCTACCCAGTCATGCAAGCCGCTCCGGGTTGCCCAGGGGGTCACCAACTAAAAGCAAAAACAAGACAAAGAAGAAAAAAAAAGCAAAGAAAATACCCCGGCAGTCGTCACCCCGCACAGTCCCCGTTGGCCCCCTGACCATTTGGGGAAGGCGCCAGCTGGGCCCAGTTACCAGATAGGGCCCTTTTTTCTATTCTGGACGAGGGGTTTCATACCGTGGTCTTTCCCCACCGCGCCTTGGCGGCGGCTGCCCCAAGCTTTAGCGCGTCTCTCAGCACGTAGTCCTGGACTTTGGAGTGCGCCAGTCTGCAACACTCGGTCGGGGTCAGTTCTTTCAGCTGGCAGGCCAGCAAGTTGCGGGCAGACCAAAGAGCGTCTTTCACCGCATTGATGGTCCTCCAGGCGCAGTTGATGTTGGTCTCAGTATGCGTCCCGGGAAACAGCCCGTAGAGCACGGAGTCCTGTGTCACGGAGCTGCTCGGAACGAACCTCGACAAATACCACTGCATCCCCTTCCAGACCTCCTATGCTTAGGCACACTCCAGAAGGAGGTGATCGACAGTCTCGTCCCCCCCCGCAGCCACCTCGAGGGCAGCGTGCGGTGGTGCAGAGATTCTGGGCATGCATAAAGGATCTCACTGGCAGAGCCCTTCTCACCGCCAGCCAAGCAATGTCCTTGTGCTTGTTTGAAAGTTCTGGCGATGAGGCATTCTGCCAAACGACTTTGGCAGTCTGCGTGGGGAACCACACGACGGGATCCACCCTCTCCTTTTCCCGAAGGGTCTCGAGGATACTATATGCTGACCACTGCCTGACGGCCTTGTGGTCAAAGGTGTTTCCTTTCAAAAATTTCTCCACGAAGGACAGGTGGTACGGGACGGTCCAACTACTCAGAGCGTTCCGCGGCAATGAGGCCAGGCCCATCCTTCGCAACACCGGGGACAGGTAGAACCTCAGTAAGTAGCGACACTTGGTGTTTGCGTACTGAGGATCTACGCACAGCTTGATGCAGCCGCACACAAAGGTAGCCATCAGGGCGAGGGTGGCGTTCGGTACTCCCTTTCCCCCATTTTCCAGGTCTTTGTACGTGATGTCCCTGCGGACCCAGTCCATCCTCGACCCCCAAATGAAGTGGAAGATGGCCCGGGTGACTGCAGCGGAGCAGGTCCAGGGAATAGGCCAGGCCTGCGCCACATACAACAGTACCGAGAGCCCCTCGCACCTGACAACCAGGTTCTTACCCGCGATGGAGAGGGACCGGAGCGTCCACCTGCCCAGCTTCTGCTTCAGTTTGGTGATACGCTCCACCCAAGTCTTAGTGCATGCCCCAGCTCCACCAAACCAAACACTCAGCACCTTCAGGTAGTCTGTCCTGACAGTGAAGGGGATGAAGGAGCGGTCGTCCCAGTTCCCGAAGAGCATGACCTCGCTCTTACCCCTATTGACTTTGGCACCCGAGGCCAGTTCAAACTGGCAGCAGATGTCCAATAGTCTACTCACCGACCGACGATCGGTGCAGAAGACGGCAACATCGTCCATGTACAGGGAGGTCTTGACCTGAAGGCCTCCGCTGCCTGGGATAGTCACGCCCTTCAGGCTCACGTCCTTCCTGATGGAGGCGGTGAAGGGCTCCACACAGCACACGAACAAGGCAGGAGAGAGTGGGCAGCCCTGCCTGACTCCAGATCTGACGGGAAAACTGTCCGATTCTCACCCGTTGATCGAGACTGCGCTAACGATGTTGGTGTAGAGCAGCCGGATCCAATTGTGGATGCCCTCCCCGAACCCCAATTTGGAGAGGACGTCCCTCATGTAAGCATGAGAGACCCTGTCGAAGGCCTTCTCCTGGTCCAGGCTGACGAGGCAGGTATCCACCCGCCTGTCCTGCACGTAGGCGATCGTATCCCTGATGAGCGCGAGGCTCTCAGCGATCTTCCTGCCCGGCACAGCACAGGTTTGGTCAGGGTGAATCACCGACTCCAGGACAGACCTGACCCGGTTGGCTATGACCTTGGCCAGGATTTTGCAGTCCACGTTCAAAAGTGAAATGGGACGCCAATTCTTAATTTCTTCCCTCTCCCCCTTCCTCTTGTAAATGAGGGTGATGATGCCCTTCCTCATGGACTTGCACATTTCCCCTGCCCGAAGCGCACTATCGTACACCTCCAGCAGGTCCTGGCTGATCAGGTCCCACAGAGCGGAATACAGCTCGACCGGTAAGCCATTGCTTCCGGGAGTCCTATTCCTCCCCAAGGACTTGATGGTTCTGGTCAGCTCGCCCAGGGATATCGGCCGGTCAAGCCACTCCCTCGTGCTGTCGTCTAAGACCTCCGTGATAGACGACAGGAACGACTTGGAGGCCGTGCTGTCCGTGGGCTTCGTGTCATACAGTCCGGCATAGAAGGATCTGCTGATCCTCAAAATGTCGGGCCTAGACGACGTCACCGAGCCGTCGTCCTCCTTCAGCCGGCTAAGTACAGAGCTCTCTTTGTGCACCTTCTGAAAGAAGAAACGTGGGCACGACTCGTCCTGCTCCACGGAGCGGACCCAGGACCGGAAGATTATCCTGGAGGCCTCCGCGGCGAAGAGCGAGGCTTGCTGGCCCCTCACCTCGCGGAGGTCCTCTGTGACATCGACCCCCATCAACTGCAGAAGGAGCAGGTTCTGCACCCTTTTCTGGAGTCGCGACAGCTTTTCCCGCCCCTCTCTCGCCTTCCGAACTCCCTTGAGGACAAAGAACCTCTTGATGTTCTCCTTCACCGTCTCCCACCAGTCGCCCGGAGACTCAAAGAGGGGTTTCACGGTTCTCCAACCAGCGTACTCCCTCTGAAGCTCCTTGACGTTCTCTGGGGTCAACAGAGTCATGTTGAGCTTCCACGTCCCCTTGCCGGCCTGCTGGTCGTCCTGTAAGTGACAGTCGGCCAGCAGGAGGCAGTGGTCAGAGAAGAAGACCGGCTCGATGCCGGTGGACCTGACCGAGAACGCCTGTGACACAAACAGGAAGTCTATCCTTGAGCGAATAGACCCGTCTGGCCGCGACCAGGTGTACCTCCGCTGCGCTCCGTCTGCAGGGGTGCTGATGACGTCGAGCAGCTTGGCATCCTTCACCGTGCCCATCAGGAATCTGGACGTGATGTCCAGTTGACTCCCCCCACCCGCTGTCCCCATGTCGGATCTTCCATCTGCATCGATGATGCAGTTGAAGTCTCCGCTTAGGATGACTGGCCCCATTGTGGGCAGTGACCGCAGTACCCTCCCCAAGTCCAAGGTCCGGCCCCTCTACCTGTCCCTTCATGCCCATTGCTCGGGCTAACTGCTGGACTTCAGGATAATCTTCCGGTCCAGGGTCCGCTCCGTGGAGCAGGACGAGACGTGCTCGCGTTTCTCCTTTCAGAAGGTGCACAAAGAGAGCTCTGTGCTTAGCCGGCTGAAGGAGGACGACGGCTCGGTGACGTCGTCTCGGCCCGACATTTTGAGGATCAGCAGATCCTTCTATGCCGGACTGTACGACGTGAAGCCCACGAACAGCACGGCTTCCGAGTTGTTCCTGTCGTCTATCACGGAGGTCTTAGACGACGGCACGAGGGAGTGGCTTGACCGGCCGATATCCCTGGACTAGCTGACCAGAACCCTCAAGTCCTTGGAGAGTAATAAGAATCCCGGGAGCGAGGGCTTACCGGTCGAGCTGTATTCCGCTCTGTGGGACCTGGTCGGCCAGGACCTGCTGGAGGTGTACGATAGTGCGCTTCGGGCAGGGGAAATGTGCAAGTCCATGAGGAAGGGCAACGTCACCCTCATTTACAAGAGGAAGGGGGAGAGGGAAGAAATTAAGAATTGGTGTCCCATTTCACTTTTGAACGTGGACTACAAAATCCTGGCCAAGGCCATAGCCAACCAGGCCAGGTCTGTCCTGGAGTCAGTGATTCACCCTGACCAAACCTGTGCTGTGCCGGGCAGGAAGATCGCTGAGAGCCTCGCGCTCATCAGGGATACGATCGCCTACGTACAGGACAGGCGGGTGGACACCTGCCTCGTCAGCCTGGACCAGGAGAAGGCCTTCGACAGGGTCTCTCATGCTTAGATGAGGGACGTCCTCTCCAAATTGGGGTTCGGGGAGGGCATCCACAATTGGATCCGGCTGCTCTACACCAACATCATTAGCGCAGTCTCGATCAACGGGTGGGAATCGGACAGTTTTCCCGTCAGATCTGGAGTCAGGGAGGGCTGCCCACTCTCTCCTGCCTTGTTCGTGTGCTGTGTGGAGCCCTTCGCCGCAACCAGCAGGAAGGAATGTGAGCCTGAAGGGCGTGACTATCCCAGGCAGTGGAGGCCTTCAGGTCAAGACCTCCCTGTACATGGACGACGTCGCCGTCTTCTGCACCGATCGTCAGTCGGTGAGTAGACTGTTGGACATCTGCAGCCAGTTTGAACTGGCCTCGGGTGCCAAAGTCAATAGGGGTAAGAGCGAGGTCATGTTCTTCGGGAACTGGGACAACCGCTCCTTCATCCCCTTCACAGTCAGGACAGACTACCTGAAGGTGCTGAGTGTTTGGTTTGGTGGATCTGGGGCGTGCACTAAGACTCGGGAGGAGCGTATCACCAAACTGAAACAGAAGCTGGGCAGGTGGACGCTCCGGTCCCTCTCCATCGCGGGTAAGAACCTTGTTGTCAGGTGCGAGGGGCTTTCGGTACTGTTGTATGTGGCACAGGCCTGGCCTATTCCCTGGACCTGCGCCGCTGCGGTCACCTGGGCCATCTTCCACTTCATTTGTGGGTCGAGGATGGACCGGGTCCGCAGGGACACCATGTACAAAGACCTGGAAAATGGGGGAAAGGGAGTACTGAACGCCACCCTCGCCCTGACGGCTACCTTTGTGTGCGGCTGCATCAAGCTGCGCGTAGATCCTCAGTACGCAAACACCAAGTGTCACTACTTACTGAGGTTCTACCTGTCCCCTTCTCTTTCATCGCTGCCTCCTTGACCTGACACAACCTATCCATCTTCTCTCCCACCTATCTGCTTCTCCTATCACACTGGCCAATCCCCACCACTCCCTACCTGCACTCACTCATCACCATCCCACCTACCTTCCCCAGCCCCACTCCTCCCCTCTCTATTTATTTCTGAACTCCCTTCCCCCTCCCCCATTTCTGAAGAAGGGTCCCGACCCGAAATGTCAACTTTCATGCTCCTATGATGCCACCTGGCCTGTTGTGTTATCTCTGGCTCCAACATCTGCAGTTCTTACTGTCTCTGGAGATATGATTCTTTGTTTTTTTGAGCATTGGTTGGAATGACGGAACCTTTCATTTCCTTCCAAACTGATGCCAATTCTTTTATGTTGTGGTGTATAAAATGATTTTTTGATGTGCTGTCAAGCATGTCATTATTGTTCAAAGTGTGGAAACTGTGTTGTTTGGATCGGGATGCGCCCAGAATGTCCAACTTTACTTCAATTTGATTACTGTATTTGCCTTTACATTGGGTGCCAGGGGAGACCACACAGACTGAGTTATTGCTTCCCCTAGCATCTTAGTTCAGACAGCACAGATGACCAGAGTTTCGAGATGCTTGCCATTTTAATTCTCCATCTTACTCTCCTTCTGGCCTCTTTGTCCTCTGTCCTCTGTACCTGACATTGTTCCAAGCAAGTAAAAACCAAAAGAACTGTGGATGCTGTAAATCAGGAACAAAAACAGAAGTTGCTGAATAGGCTTAGCAGGTCTGGCAGCATCTGTGAAAGAAAAAAATCAGAGTTAATGTTTCCGGTCTGGTGACCCTTCCTCGGAAAGAACTCGGTGTAAGCTCAGTGTAAGGACAAGGAATAGCTCCTCATCTTTCAGTTAGGGACTTTACAAACACTTAGACTTTTAAACTGATTTTTTTCCGAGCCACTATCAGTTCTGAGGAATGGTCACCGGACCTGAAATGTTAACTGTTTTCTCCTTCACAGATGCTGCCAGACCTGCTGAGATTTTCCAGCAACTTTTTTTTTTGGTCCTGATTTACAGCATCTGCAGTTCTTTTGGTTTCTATTTAGACTCTTAACGTGTTTGAACATTACCTTACTTTGGCTTGGTGCCATTTTCGTTAAATTCCATGAGGGCTGGTGAGTTTTTCACACTTTTCTCGCAAAACCGCCTCATAAACTTAACGCTTTATGCTTCAAGGGAGTTTCTCTCATCTGATGCTAGCCTGGTTCAATGAATGCCAAGAATTTGGTGCTGTCGGGATATCTACAACCTGTCGCCCCTGGTGCCAGTGCCATCCTTGAACCTTGGCTGTGCGCCCAGTCAGGAGTTGCCTGTTTTCTGTCAACGTGGTGGCACAACAGCTGCAATCCAGCACTTCTCGTGGCGTGTTGGTGGCGTGGCTGACACCTCCTCGTGCGCACTACTGCATATTCCCATGCCTATGGCTGTTTAAGGACCAGGCCACTGGACCTTTGCCACATCTCATTCAGCCTTCTCTAAGTCTCTGCTACTCTTTCTCCAGTGCCCACTAGCACAGCATATCACAGGGAAGACTCCAAATTATTCAAAAGAGTAACTTTTATTTACAAAAAGCAAAAGCAAACAGAAATTAAACAAGCAGAAGCTTCATTTCTCTCCCAGAATATGAGCAAACTGCTTGCATATGGAATAGTTAGTACTGTGAAGGAATTGATTGGTCACTGCAACCAGCTCTCACCTACTGGTACCAAGTGTCAATTAAGTTCTGAGATAACAGGGTGTGAAGCTGGGTGAACACAGCAGGCCAAGTAGCAACAGAGGAGCAGGCAAGTTGACATTTCGGGCCTAGACCCTTCTTCAGAAAATTTTCTGAAATCATCAATGGTCTAATGCCCATCATTAGATTCTCAATTCCGGATTATTATTGAATTCAAATTCCACCATCTGCCATAGCAGGATTTGAACCTGGGTCCCCACACCATTTCTTGGGTCTCCGGAGATTAGTCTAGTGAAACTACCACAGGCCATTGCCTCCCCGTAATGATGTTCTTTACATGATCTGTGTGCAGTCGATTGTGTCCCGTGGCTGGGGGATGTCAGATTTGGTGCTGAATCGTACTGCCCAGGCTGAAGCACTGACCTTTGCCCTGGGAAAATGAGAAGTAGCAGTATGATCTGGCACAAATTACGAGCATTCACAGTTTCAATATGATTGTGAGTGCCTGATTTGAGAGATCGCACACAGAACCCCAGTGGCTTCATGGAAGGAGCCACTCGCTTAAAAGCTCACACCAGCCATCGCCATGACAGCTCTGAGACAGGAGGCCACCCACCTCTTCAGGTTGCAGATCCTACTCCACCAGTGAGCGTGGCTCAGTCACAGCACTCTGGGACCTACTCAGTCTGCACTGATGCTGCATCTTGCTAACCTGAAGGAAATGGCATTGAGGACCCTGGTCCCCACTGAGGGCCCGTCAGCTGTAACCTCTGCGTGGAAGCCATGAGGCTTCTCGGGCAGGTTTCTGCTGGTCCAAGGGCTTTTGATGCAGCAGTTCCTCTTCTCTCCCTTGTCTTTGTTGCATCACAGCAGCAACAATAGTAACCCCTGCTGTGGCTGGATCCATCAGTTACGCCTGTACTGACCCTATGTAGGAACATAAGGAACAGAACAGGTTCTTAGCAATTAGCATAGTCCCCAGTCATACCTTACAAAAGAATGGACGTTGAATATTCTGGCGAGGAGGGCCATGTATTGATTGATTTGTCACTTTGACATGGACCTTATTTCAATCTCTACCCATTGGCCATGTGGCAGATGGATAGCTGTGCAGTCGAAACTCTGCACGCACAATGCACACTTCTCCCCCCAGCCTCACATGGCTCATACCCTTCTTGGATAGGTTATAACTAAACAAGGTTCATCTCACTGAGCTAGACAGTGGGAAAGGGGGGACAGTGTGGTTGACCATATTAAATATATGCTAGCTTACATATATCTCAGGTAAACATTGCAGAATGGCCTTGGCCTAAATTTATTGAGGGCAGTATTCTCTGATCAGAGGGCTGGAAACTTTCATAATTAAAATTTAGGTAGCGGATTGATGAGAATGAATTTTCCTGAATTGTGGATTATTCAACTTCTCATTATTTGAATTATTATCTTTCCTGAATTTTAGGTTAATTAAAGGTCATGGAAGGTTAAGTGTTTTTTTTTAAGTTGAATCTGTTTAATTCATCCTGAAGTGACATTATATCCAATTGAGAGAAGAAATTATCATCTTGTCTCATTAAGGTCTTAACTCTGGTTTACGGACAGTAAACCAGTCAGCTGCTTTATCCAGGCTTTGGTGTGAATTTTTCTAAATCATTACCCTGTTTCCTAAGATTCAGTGTCGTGTGTATATGGGAGATAAGACTGTTTATGGTTCTTTGTTGAATGCAGGTCGCTGTTACGATCCTGACACTAGTGCACCAATCAGCTTTTATATCTCATCACTTGAGGAACTGAATTCGTGGCAGCCTTTTATTCAAGATGAGCATTTTAACAAAGCTGTTATCCCCCTGTCTCCACGACAGCCACCTATGCAGTGTAATCGGCCAAGGACACTGGTCTGTCATGATATGGCTGGCGGCTACTTGAATGACAGGTAGGTTTTCTCTGCATTGCATGGTGACTGATCAATATCTTTAACAGTTTTACTTTAAGTGTGAGACAGGTCTCAAAGGAAAAGAATAATGACAAGTGATTCACAATTTTGCCTTTTATACCATGGAACGTGGCATGACATTCTCCCTTCTGACATAATGTGGTGAATTTGGATTAGTTATGATGGTGTTGATCCAGTCATTCAGGATTTAATATTATCCATTTCTATGTCATTATTTAAAGCAGAATGCTCAACATTTCTTTTTATGTAATTGGAAATGCAAACTGTTATTATATATATTTATATTTGAAGTTTTAAATGTGCTGTACATTAAACTAAGGTGAAAATATGCTTTTGAATTGAGGCAATTGATTAACATTGATACTTAAATGTTCATTAATTGCTTAGGGTAGACATATGTAGCTATGAGTATTCTGTTGAAGCATGATGGGAAATATAGCCAATATTGTGAGAAAGAATGGGACACGTTTCCATTCCTGTGGGAACCTAGTGAAAAGTACAAGTTGTAACAATTATCCATTGCTATACAGTCCACAGAGATAAGGGAATACTGAACGTTGAGTTGCAAGGAAATCAGGCTGAGATTGAGATTTGAGATAAGAGGGGGCTCGACACTAAACTGAGAACTATAAACTGTGCTGAAACTCTTGTAGTGGCAGAGTAGCTGTCTTAGGCAACCAGGGAAAAGTTATCTTCTTTGAATAAAATCTATGATGACTTTACCCAGTTCTCAAAAGTGTCTGTCTTTAAATTATCTCTTAATAGCGTTGTGGATTGCGATCAACTCTTTTTAATTCTTTCCAAGCCACAAATGATCACATTGAATTGGATTTCCACTATTGAAGAAAGTCGGAGCACCTGTGTGACGCATTAAAATGTGGCAAATATTGAGAGGCATCAAAATCTATGTTTACAATTCTGTCATCTCATTGGAGCAAAGGATTATTTGAAGGGAGATTGGAGATTTGTCAAGTTTCAAATCATATAAAAGCCTTCTTTAGCTATTTTTGAACTTCTCTACCTGGTTTTGCATTGTTGCTGTTTTAAAATTTGGCTAGATCCCCAACAGCGGAAACACCTCACCTGTACGAGACAGCTTTGAATTCCATTTGTGGTTTAATGTTGTTTGGTTATACATGTGGAAGGTGGAAGTTTTACCATGATAGTGGATGTCTTATTGGCTTGTGGAGGTGAGATGGGGAATTCCAGTAAGACAACAGCTCCGAAATGGCTAAAGTTGGAGCCTTAACCCAGAGACAAACTGCCTTCTGAAGATCAGACAGTAAAGTGAGATCTTACCTGATATGTCAGAGGATTTGTCAGTGGAACACTTTGGATGTGACCGTAATGCTTCAAATGTCTTTGCACCTATTATGCTGTTTTTTTTTTCATGAATCTGTCTAGTCATTTAACTTATGGTGCACGATCCTCATATTTAGCAGTCTGCTGAATGGCCATCAAAATACTAGAGGAGAAGTTTAAATCCCGAACACACGGATGTCCATTTTGAGGTGTCACCTCACCACTGGAGTCTTGCAATACCACGGGTTTTATGAATCATATATTTTCAAATTCCAAGTGTGATTACATTCAGCAGATTAATGCAAGTTGCAAATCCAAATCTTTCAATGTTGCATTTAGCCCAGTGCATGCCTTGGATTTAGGGTTAGGGGCCAGGAGAGAGGGTGCATCAGAACCCAGTAACCAGGACCTGGGGCATCAGGGGGCCCACTGTGCTTGAGTCAGAGGGGACTGGGGATCTGGTCCGGGTGCAATACAGGCACCCGTGATTTCTCTCTCTCTTGCCCTGAATCGCACCACTAGTTGGATTCTGCAAACAGGAATTTATGTTAGAATCTTGAACGATCAGCAATAATGAAAAGTCAGAGTATCGTTTATATTTGGTTTTGGTATGGATAAAGAGCTATGGTACGGAATACATTCTTAAAGTGTGCACTCTTGTTTGGACCTCTGTCAGCCACTCTTTACTCTGGGAGATTTTGTGCCATAATTTTGTAATCTATCACTTTGCTTTTCAGGTTCATACAAGGCGTGCATGAGGAGAATCCTTTTGTCTTTTACCACTGGTTATATATTGACATCTTTGTCTATTTCAGTCACCATATGGTGACCATCCCACCCGCCTGCTGGACTAATGCTGCACATAAGCATGGTGTTGCTGTTCTAGGTAAATATGATTTATTTAAGAACTAAGCTCATTTCACTCTTCACTATGGCAAAAGGTATGGTTAGTTTTCTGTGTTTTCAATATGAATACATTTTCATTGACACAGAAAGCTTCTGATGGTGTAGATTGGAAGTTTTGTTTATCCTCTTCTGGGAAATAATCTATCTTAACTGCTTTTTTCTAAGAATTAGAAAGTTATTTTTCAGTCATTTCAAAGGTTCTGTCACAGAACTGGAAGCTCTTTTTTTTCTAGTGTCTGGTAGATATTGTTGACAGGCTCTCGTATCTGTACTGAGATCTCCTGTGTGGCATTCAGTCTAGCTTTTTATCTTTAGAAGAATGTTTTATAGAAACATTCTATTCCTCATGGAGGAATAAGAATGCTTTTCTGCTTGTTTTAGTGCTCGAATTAATGCCATCACCGAGATCTTCCCCCAAAGGATATTTTTATACAGCAGGCAGTTATTTTTAATGGGTAGAAAATTTTGATTTTTTTATTCAGCTGTTTTTGGTTTCAGGGACATTCATCACAGAATGGAAAGGTGGAACTACAATCTGTGAGGCTTTCCTAGAGCATGAGGAGACATTCCGTGCATTGGCTGATAAGCTCGTGCTGATTACCCAGTGTTTTCAGTTTGATGGATGGTTGGTTAACATCGAAAATGAATTGAGTGTGAGTAAAGTGATGTGTATTTTATTGGCACTTAATAAGCTAGTGAAAGATGCTGATATGACAGCGCTGTTTGGGCAGAGGGAGAATGTAACTGTCATGTACAAGGGGGTTTAGATTCTAAAATATTTATTTATTTGCGGGATGTGAGCATCGCTGGCTAGACCAGCATTTATTGCCCATCTTTAGTTGGTCTTGAGAAGATGGTGTTTGGCTGTCACCTTGAGCTGCTGCAGTCCTTGTAGTGTGTTTACATTCAGAGTGCTGTTTGGAAGGAAGTTTCTGGGTTTTAACCCAATGACAATGAAGATGTGGCGAAGACCCTGTCAGGTTGGTCTGTGGCTTGGAGGGGAACTAGCAAGTCACAATCTCTCTTCGGGTCCCCTTGCCCTTTTAGGTGGTAGAGGTCATGGGTTTGGAAGGTGCTGTCAAACAAGCCTCGGTGAGTTTCTGCTGTGCACTTTGTAGATGGTGCACGTTGCTGCCACTCCTGAATTTTAATTGAGCGTCTGTTTCAAAAGCAAAATTTTCCTGAAATAGGCCAGCAGCCTGTTCCCAGAAGCTGTAGCCTTTGGGGCACCACTCTATGACTAAATTGACTGCCTAGGAGACACTGCTGCACTAAATGTGTGCCACAGGTATGTCAGAGAGATTAAGAGGTTGAAAATCTGGTTCGACCACATTAGGAATACGTCTCCCATTGTCATCAAGTCCTGGAATGGGATGTGAACCTAGGGCCTCTGCCCCTGAGCCAGAAGTTTTACTACTGTACCACAAGACCTCCAGCATCTGCTTTTGGCTGATGTTAAGTGTATAGTAATAGTTAATCAGACAGTAACTAAAGAATAAAGAGTTCAGAATTGTTTCTTTTGTCCAGTGTTATTAAAAAATCATGTCCTGACCCTATTGGCTTGCTCCAGAGCTTATAATGTGAAACTAAAAATCTACCACCCAGGCATGTTTTCACATGGTACATTGGTAGTCGAGGGAGTGAATGTTGAAGGCAGTGAAATGGGTATCACTAAACCACACTGTTATCCTGACTCATGTTGAGCTTCAAGTGTTCAGCTGTACTCATTCATCACATGCCTCACTTGTGCATTCTAGATGATAGGCAGAGTTTGAGCAGCCAAGAGTGGAGTTATTCACTACATAGACCCTAAACTCTGACCTACTTTTGTATTCACGGTATGTATATGGTTGATCCAGTTTAGTTCCTAGTCAGTGGTAACCCCCAGGACGTTAATAGTGGGGTTTTCAGTGAGGTTAAACTATTGAATGTCAAGGGGAGCTGGTTAGATTCTCCATTTAGATGGCCATTGCTTGGCACCTTGTGTGTAAATATTATTTGCTACTTATCAGATCAAACGTGAATATTGTCCAGGTCTTGTTGCTTGATGACATGGACTGCTTCAGTACCTGACGAGTTGTGAATGATGCTGAACAACCATCAGTGAACATCCCCAGTTCTAACTTTTATAATCATAGGCATGTTTCTGATGAAGCAGCTGAAGATGGTTGGGCCTTGGACACTAGCATGAGGGAATGCCATTGAGCTAGGTGGCCTGGGTTCAAGCCTCACCTGCTCGTATGGTGTGTACCAACATCTCTGAACGGGTTCATTCGAAAATATCTACCCCAAGGGAATGCTGCCGTTACATAGAACATAGAAAAGTACAGCACAGTACAGGCCCTTCGGCCCACGATGTTGTGCCGTGGATTAATCCTAATCCAAAAATAAAATAACCTACATTCCCCTCAATTCACTGCTGTCCATGTGCATGTCCAGCAGTCGCTTAAATGTCACTAATGACTCTGCTTCCACAACTACCACTGGCAAACTATTCCATGCGCTCACAACTCTCTGGGTGAAGAACCTCCCTCTGACGTCTCCTCTATACCTTCCTCCTAACACCTTAAAACTATGACCCCTCGTGGCAGTCAATCCTGCCCTGTGGAAAAGTCTCTGGCTATCGACTATATCCATGGCTCTCATTACCTTGTACATCTCGATCAGGTCACCTCTCTTCCTCCTTCTCTCCAGAGAGAAAAGTCCGAGCTCAGTCAACCTCTCCTCGTAAGACAAGCCCTCCAGTCCAGGCAGCATCCTGGTAAACCTCCTTTGCACCCTCTCCAAAGCCTCCACATCTTTCCTATAATAGGGCGCCCAGAACTGGACACAATATTCCAAGAGTGGTCTCACCAGGGTTTTGTAGAGCTGCAGCATAACCTCGTGGCTCCTAAACTCGATCCCCCTGTTGATGAAAGCCAAAACACCACATGCTTTCTTAACAACCTTATCCACTTGGGTAGCAACTTTGAGGGAGCTATGCACTTGAACACCAAGATCCCGCTGTTCCTCCACACTGCCGAGCATCCTGCCTGTAATCTTATATTCAGCATTTAAGTTCGACCTTCCAAAATGCATCACTTCGCGTTTATCCAGGTTGAACTCTATCTGCCATTTCTCAGCCCAGCTCCGCATTCTGTCGATGTCTCGCTGAAGGCTGCAATAGCCCTCGTCATGGGACTGAGATGATTGACCTTGAACAACCACAGCCATCTTTCTTTGCGTTAGCTATGGCTCCAACCAGTGGAAATTTTTCCCTCCATTCTAATTGACTTCAGTTTTGCGAGGGCTGCTGATGCCACACCTGTTGAAATCCTGCCTCAGTATTAAGGGCAATCACTATTACCTCACTGTGTTTGAACCAAATGAGATGAGGAGCAGAATGGCTTTTGCAGACTGTAAACTGATGTCGGTGAGCAGTTTATTGCTGAGCAAGTGACGGTACCATCTACCTATCAGATATAGGGAAGGAATTAGGCCATTTGGCCCATTAAATCTGCACTGCCATTTAGTTATGGTTGTTTTGTTTCTCAACCCCATTCTCTAGCCTTCTCCCTGTAAACCTTGATTCCAAATCTAAACAAGGACCTGTCCATCTTTGTCTTAAAGACACTCTAGACTTGGCCTCCACAATCTTCTGCAGCATGAGGTCCACAGATTAACCACTCTTGAGATAAAAACATTCCTCCTCATCCCAGTTCTAAAGGGTCATTCCTTCAATCTGGGACTATACCCTCAGGGCCTAGTCTCTCCTACTAGTGGAAATATCATCTCATGTCTACCCTATCCAGGCCTCTCAGTACTCTGTAAGTTTCAGTCAGATCCCCTCAAAACTCTTTGAATACAGACCCAGAGTCCTCAACCACTCCTCATATGAAAAGCCCTTCATTCTGGGGATCATTGTAAACCGCCCTTGGACCCCCTTCAGCACATCCGTTTCTTAATATGGGGCCTAAACTGCTCACAATATTCCAAATGTGGCCTGACCAGAACTTTAAACATCCTCAGCAATACATCTCTGCTTTTATATTGTAGCCCTTCCGAAATGACCGCTAACATTGCATTTTCCTTTCTGACTCTGAATTGAACCTACAAGTAAACCTTAAGAAAATCCTGAATTAGAACTCCTAAATCATTTTGCCCTTTAGATTTTCAAGCCTCTTCCCGATTTAGAATATGTTCTACGTGTGTATTCTTCCTACCAAAGTGCATAACCTCATAATTTCCCACATTGTATTTCATCTACCACTTCTTTTCCTGTTGACTATCTTGTTCAATTCCTTTTACGGCCTCCCTGCTTCCTCAATTCTAACCGCCCCTCAGTTCCACTGTCCAAATCGTTAATGTATAATGTGAATAGGTCTGCTCCCAACACGGACCTCTGCAGAGCTCCACTTGTCTCCAGTTGCTATCCTGAAGTAAACCCCATTATCCCCACTCTGTGGCTTTTGCCGTTAGCCAATCCTCTATCCATATGAGTAGCTTGCCCATAACACTGTGGGCTCTTATTTTATTGAGCAGCCTTTTGGTGTGGTACCTTGTCAAAGGCCTTCTGGAGATCCAAATAGATCAGGTCGATTGGCTCTCTTTTGTCTAACTTGACGTCCTCAAAGAATTCTAACAGATTTGTTAGGCATGACGTCCCCTTGAAGCTGTGCTGACTCAGCCATATTTTGCCTTGCATTTCCACAGCAAGAGCTAGCTTACCCTTATACTTCATCTTTACCGCCTTACTGCTTTTTCAGTTATCCTCTGCTAATTTTTAAATGCTTCTCAATCCTCTGGCTTCCCAGTAATCTTCATCACATTGTACACTTTGCTTTTATGCTGTCCCTGATTTCCATTGACAGCCATGGTCGCTTCATCCTCCCCTTCATATATTTCTTCTTCTTCGGGATTAATTCCTGCTGTGCCTCACTAGTTACCATGGAAATTACCATGTCTTCCTTGCTAGTCTCCCTTTCTAATCAACTCTGGCTGGCTCCACCTCATGATTTTGTAGTTACCTGTAATCCCTTGTAATACCTGAACCCAGCTTCTCTGTCTCAAACTGCAGGGTGAATTCTGTTGCACTGTGGTCACCACCCTCAAGGGTTACCTTCACCTTAAGGTCCCAAATTATGTTTGTCCCATTACACATCACCAAAACCAGAAATACTTGTTCCTTAGTGGCCTCTACCACAACCTACTCCAAAAAACATCTTGTTGATATAGATACATAGACGATTTAGAGGTGGGGACAAGTGTGGTGTGTGACACTAAGGTGAGAGATGGAGCAAAGTGTGCAGAAGACAGTGAAAGTCTGCAGAGGGACATAGCTAGTCTAAGTGAGTGGGCAAAGGCCTGGCAGATGGAGTACAATGTTGATAAGTGTGAGGTCATCCATTTTGGTAGGAATAACAGTAAAATGGACTGTGTTTTAAATGGTAAAATATTGCAGCACCCTGCTGTGCAGAGGGACATGGGTGTCCTTGTGCATGAATCGCTGAAGGTGGGGTTGTAGGTGCAGCAGGTGAATAAAAAGGCAAATGGAATTTTGTCTGTCATTGCTAGAGGTTTGAAGTTTAAAATCAGGGAGGCTGTGCTGCAGCTGTATAGGGTCCTGGTGAGGCCACACCTGGAGTACTGTGTGCAGTTTTAGTCTCCTTACTTGAGAAGAGATATACTAGCACTGGAGGGGGTGCGGAGGAGTTTCAATCGGTTGACTCCGGAGTTGGGTTGGGTTATGAGGAGACACTGAGTAGACTGGGGTTATACTCATTGGAATTCAGAAGAATGAGGGGACATCTTTATAGAAACATATAAGATTATACGTTAACGGTCCCAATCAGGGAACTCTACTCAGAGAGGTCTACCCAGCCAACCTCCTCCCAAATCACTACGTCCAAGGATGTAGGCCTGTTCAATTCTTTTAGCTTCTCCAGGAACGTTTTTGCCCCAGGTCTGGTTCCTCTGACTCAGACACGGGTAGTGTGTAATGGACCATAGATCATCTCAGAAGAAATTCCACCCCTTCAGGCAGTGCTGAGGCAGTGACCTCCTGGCTGCATCCATCTCAGATGCTGATGTTTCTTTGATGCTAGGCAGAGGAGAGAGCCCGTAGTTCCTGACAGCCTGCTCTGAGGGCCTGGGTATGTTTTGCTCTGGCCCTTCTGCGAGGTTGCAGCTTCCCCATGATCCACATGTTTGTTCATGACCACATCACCTGTCTGAACTTTGTAGGTCATTGGACCTGACCTTGCATTGACCTCACCTTGGACCCATGCAGGGCTCTTTCCATGGTTTAATACCAACCATCATCCCCAAATTAAATGGTTTCTCTCACTTAGAGGTGTATGGCTGGCATTGGTGTTCCTGCTGCCATTTTACCCTACCCCTCCCAGGTCCAGGAATATCAGGTTGAACCCGGTGCAGTTTCTTTTCCCCATCAGCAGCTCTGCTGGAGCTATCCCTGTTGCGTGACGGGTGGTTCTATAAATCAGCTAGGAGCCAGGAGAAGTAGAGCTGTGGGTTATTCTTTAAGCCTGCCTTCAACATTTGGACTGCTGTGTCCACCACAACCCATTAGATGATGGATGCTGAGGAGCTGTCCGAACAAGCTGAATGCCAGTCGACTTCGGGAAATACTTGAAATCCCTAGAGGTAAATGACAATCATTGTGTATGACCAATACTTCCAGGAGATAGTATATTGCAAAGAATGTTTACAGCTTTTCAATTGTTATCCCGGAATTTAACAAATGAATGGAGTGTCAGCATTGCTGCCTCACAGTGCCGTGGACTTGGGTTCAATTCTACTGTCGGGTGACAGTGTGGAGTTTGCACCTTTTCCCTGTGTCTGTGCGGGTTTCTCCCAGGTGCGCCAGTTTCCTCCCACAGTCCAAAGATATGCAAGTTTGGTGGACTGGCCATGCTGGATTGCCCGTTGTGTCAGGGATGTGTAGGTTAGATGGGTTAGCTATGGGAAATGCAGGATTACAGGGATAGGATAGACTAGACAGGTGGGATGCTGTTTGGAGGGTCGGTGTGGACTTGTTGGGCTGAATGGCCTGTTTCCACACTGTAGGGATTCTGTTATTATGAAGGGAATAGGTACGATGAAGGCAGGGAGGTTGTTTCTGCGAGCAGGTGAAACTAGGACTAGAGGGCATCGCCTCAAAATAAAGGGAACAGATATCGGACTGAGGTCAGGAGGAACTTCTTCATCCAAAGGGTTGTAAAGCTGTGGAATTCCCTGCCCAGTGAAGCGTTGAATCTACCTTGCTGAGTGTGTTTAAGGCAAGGCTAGATAAATGTTTGAACAGTAAAGGAATTAAGGGATATGGTGACTGGGCGGTGAAGTGGAGCTGAGTCTCAAAAAAATTAGCCATGATCTTATTAAGTGGTGGGGCAGGCTCGAGGGGCCGGATGGCCTACTCCTGCTCCAGCTCCCAGTTCTTATGTTATGTTCTTATAACACAAATTCCTTTCCTTAGGATCTGCTTTTCCTACTCCACTGGCATAATGAGGTCCTTTATGATTATGGTAGTAATGTGTTCCTTACATGCCTTTTCTATTTCCTGATTTATTTTCCACTGGAGCTTTCTTCCTTTGCAGTTCCTGAATTCTATCCAAATGGATTTTACGCCTTCTGACCCTAAAACCCTTCTTGTTGTTGGTTTAATTTAGTTTCTTACTAACAAGGTAACCCTGCCCCCGCTGCCCAGTGACCTCTCCTTTCGCTAGTATCCTTTGATACTTAGTTCCCGGCCCGGATCCCCTTGCAGCCATGTCTCTGTGATGTCCACAATGTGCCAATTTCAATCTGCGCTACAAGCTCACTTACCTTCTTTTGTGTACTGCATACTTTTAAGTACAGTACCCTCAGTCTTGTGTTGACTGCCCCCCCCCCCCCCCTTCTCATAGTTGTCCCATTACCTGCTGTGCCTGAAGCTAGATTCCTGACTTTTTCCGTACTCTCTGTCCTATTACCTGTTCTGGAAATGTTAATAGCCTCTGCTGAGCCCTCCCTCCTGTCTGTCACTTTGCTCATGATTGCTCAGTAATTGGCTGCGTTATGTTTGTCCTGCTTCTTGTGTACAGGCTATGCCTGAGGAATTTTGCACAGTGTTAGGTAGATGCCAATATTGTAGCTGTATTGGATGCCAGGCCGTTTGAGTTTACAGCAACCATTAGGTTAATATATATTTACATAGTGCCTTTAATGTAGAAAAGGCTGTTAAGCTATAGAGTGTGTTATTAAGAGGTGAGATTAAGAACAAAATTAGTCAAAAATGTCAGTTTTAAGGAAGCTACGAAAAATAACAGAGGTTTATGGATGAAGTTTCACAGAATTCGGTGACTGAGGTATAACAAACATCTTTGGTGAAGTGAAGTGAGGCTGAAACATGAGACCAGAAAAGGAAGCCACAAAAATGTCCTGTATATGTAGGGAGGTAGTTGTAGGGCTGGAGCATGTTACAGAGATGGTGAGGGGCAAAGCCATGATGGCATGTGGAAACGTGGAAAAGGATTTTAAAGGAGGAAATAGGAATATCATTGGAAGAGTTTCTGATGTGCTGAATGTGGATAACTTAAGTCTTGCCAATGTGGCCAAGATAAAGAGGTGACTCATCCTTAGTTATTCTTGTGTGCCTTTCAGACTTTGGCTGTTGTGTAACTGGGTAAGCAGATTGAGAGCAGGTTTCCTGCCCAGTCTCAATGCCAAGGAATTGTGCTCAGAAGTTAGACGGGGGATTGGTTTAATAAAATGCATTTTCCTCTTAATATTATTTAACTGTAAGCATCGTATTATTGTCAACAAATGATCCTTGCATTTCATCTCGAGCTGTTGTTCGCATGGAGTATGCAATCTGCAAAATTGGTGTGTGCAAATGATCTGATAAGATGTTAATTTAGTTTCTGTCTTGTTCTGAACTGTTAGCACTCTTTCTGAAATTCTTCAAGGATATTGAGTCATCTACTCGATTTTCATCTCAGCGGCTAATGAAAAGCTGCCATGGTTAGCAATCGCTCACCAATGAGTATGATTGAGTGCCGAGGAAATTCCATGGCACTGGAGTGGCACGGTGGCTCAGTGGTTAGCACTGCTGCCTCACAGCACCAGGGACTCGGATTTGATTCCACCCTCGGGCGACTGTCTGTGTGCGTGTGTGTGTGTGTGTGTTGGTTTCCACTAGGTTCTGCAGTGCTTCTTTCCACAGTCTGAAGTTGTGCAGGTTGGGTGGATTGGCCATTCTAAATTGTCTGTACTGTTTAGAGATGTGCAGATTGGATGGATTAGCCATTCTAAATGCAGGCTTCTGGCATTAAGGTAGGGGGCTGGGATGCTCTCTGGAAAGTCATTTTAGACTTGATGGGCCAAATGGCCTGTTTCCGCACTATAGGAATTCTGTGATTCCAAGGTCATGGGTTCTCTAGGTCCTTTCATGCTGATGATGCCAATCCTAAAGCCATATCTCCAACGACAAATTTGGCAAGTATTCCCGGTGTTCCTTAAACATTAACCCCTTTACCGCATGTCAAAGTGGCAGTGGTGAGTAGCAACTGCAAGATGCACAACAGAAACTCACCAGGATTTCTTTGAGCAGAGCTTGCAAACCTGTGACCCCTACTATCTAGGAGGACAAGAGTTGTAGATGGATCAGAACACCGACACCTGCAAGCTTCTGTCCAGGCCACTCCCCATTCTCTTGGTTCGATATCACCATTCCAACAGTGTCACTAGGTCAAGATCCTGGAACTCTTGGAAGTCTGTTCCTGACAGTTTCTAAGCTGCTTGGTTTCTCTATTGTTTTGTTTCCCTGACCATATGTCATGTTTTACTTTGGGCAACTAAATAACAGGCTCAGAGAATCCTGTCAAGTGACTGGAAGGATCAGTGAAGCAAGACTGTTCGTGTTTCTGTTTAATTGTGATAACTACAGATGTGGAACTGGTGAAGAAGGTACAAATTAAAATAGAAGCTCTTCTCGAGTAAGTTGTGTGCTGTGAATGAAGGGGAATCGGTGGATGTACTACACAGAAGGCATTTGATTAAAGTGCCACATGAAGGGTTATTATGAAAGGTGAAATCTCTTGTTGTAGAGGTTAACATCCTGATAGGGGTAAAAAAAAATTGGCTGGCAGGAAGCAAAGAGTAGGCGGAGTGAATATTTTTCACATTAGCAGAAGTAATAAATGGTATGTAACAGGATCCAAGCCAGACCTCAACTATTTACAATTTGTACAAATACTTGGATGAGGATACAGAAGACACAGTTGTCCAATTTACTAATGATACAAAGTTAGATAAGAAAGTAAGTTGTGAAGAGCACTTAAGAAGACTACAAAAGAAAACGATACGTTAAATGAGTGTACAAAGTTTTGTCAAAAGGAGTGCATTGTGGGAAAATGTGAAGTTGTCCATTTTGGCTGGAAGAATTTTTTATTAAAAAAAAGGCAGAGGGAGGTTGAAAAGCTTGGAGATGCAAATGAATCCAGGTGTCTGAATTGTAAAGAGTCAGTATGTGGGTAGGGCAACAAATTAGGAAAGCTAACAGAGTGTTATCATTTATCACATGAGGAACTGAATTCAAAAGTAGCGAGTTTATGCTTCAGTTAAACAGGACATTGGTGAGACCACATCTAGAGTACTATGTACAGTATTGGGCACCTTATTTAAGAGAGAGTGTAAGTACATTGGAGTAGTTCAGAGAATGTTCACCAGACGAATACCTGGGATAGAAGGGTTGTCTTATGAGGAAAAGTTGGGCAGATTAGGCTTGTCTCCACAGAATTTGAAAATTGAAAGGTCGCTAGATTTAAAACATCTAAAATCCTGAGGGGTCTTGATAGAATAGATGTGGAGAGGTTGTTTCTTCTCTTGAAGAAGCTAAAGCATGGAGTCACTGTTAATGAATAAGGTGTTGCCCATCTAAAACATAAGTAAGGTAGTAATTTTATCACAGGGTTCAGAATCTTTGAATCTTTTCCTCCAAATAAGTTGGAAGCAGAGTGTTTGAACAGGCAGAGGTAGATAGATTCTTATAAAGCAAGGGGTGAAAGGTTATCAGTGGTGGGAATGTGGATTTGAGGTTACAATCAGATCTACCAGGATCTTATTGAGAGTAGGCTTGAGGGACACAGGAGGCTGATAAATAACATAAGAGATCATGATGTTGGGGGCAAGGTACTGGCATGGATAGAGGATTGACTGACTGACAGAAGGCAGATTGTGAGGGTGAGGGCATGAAGGGGTTTTTTCTAGGATAGCAGCTGGTGACAAGTGGAATTCTGCAGGAGTGTGTTGGGACCGCAACTATTACGTTATTCATTCATGAACCGGATGAAGAAACTGAGGGCACTGTGGCTAAGTTTGCAGATGACACAAAGAGACTTGGAGGGGCAGGTAGTGTTGAGGAAGCAGGCAGGTGGCAGAAGGACTTGCATAGGCTGGGAGAGTGAACGAAGACGTGGCAAATGGAATACAGTGTGGAAAAGTGTGAAGTTATGCAGTTTGGTAGGAAGAATAGGGGCATAGACAACGTTCTAATTGTGGAAAGGCTTCAGAAATCTGAAGCACAAAAGGACTTGAGTCCTAGTTCAGGATTCTCTTAAGGTTAACATGCAGGTTCATTTGGCAGTTAAGAAGACAAATGCAATGTTAACGTTCAATTCAAGAGAGCTAGAATACAAAAGCAGCAGTGGCTGGCACTGGTCAGACTGCTTTTGGAATATTGTGAGCAGTTTTAGTCCCTGTAGCTAACGCAGCATGTGTGCTGTTGGAGGGAGTCCAGAAGAGGTTTTTAAGAATGATCCCAGGGACGAAAGGCTTGACATATGAAGATTCTGTACTTGACAGAATTTAAAAGGATGAGGGGGGATCTGATTGAAACTTCCTGGATGCTGAGGTGCCCGGATAGAGTGGATGGGGAGATGATGTTTCCACTCGTAGGAGAGACTAGGACCTGAGCGCACAGCCTCAGAGTGAAGGGAGGGCCCTTTAGAACTGAGATGAAGAATAATGTTTTCAGCCATAGGGTGTGTAATCTGTGGAACTCCTTGTCATTGAGGGCTGTGGAGGCTAAGGCATTGAGTGCATTTAAGGCAGGTTCTTGATTAGCAAAAGAATCAAAGGTGACGTGGAGAAGGCAGGAGAATGGGGTTGAGAAGCACGTTAACAATAATTGAATGGTGGAGCAGACTTGATGGGCTAAATGGCCTAATTCTGCTCCTATATTTTATAGTCCATATATTTTGTATGTTATGTTGTGTGATTTCATCAGCTATTTCACCTACCTTCTCTGTTCCAAAGGCTAATCCTACTGGTAGAAAGTTCTAGATCATGGGAAGAGATCAATACGACAGGAAGCAGGAGGGGAATTGAGACTGTGGGGAATAGGATCTTGGTGTTGTTGGATATCGAAAGAACAGGGTCAGGAGATGCCTACAGGAGCAGCATCAGAACAATTGTACACGCCCCAAACACTCATCACACTACCCTACATCAGGAACACGTCAGAACTCACCACAAGACTTCTACGACCGCTGGGCATTAGAGAGGTACGCAAACCCACATCAACCCTACAACAAGTGCTCACCCAAACTAAAGACCCACTCCCCACCACGGACAGGACCAGTGCCATCTACAAGATCCCCTGCAGAGACTTTGAGAAACACTACATCAGACAAACAGGAAGGAAACTAACAACAAGAGTACGTGAACACCAACTGGCTACAAAAAGACACGACTAATACTCACTCATCTCAATCCACACGGATAAGAAGACTTCAACTTCGACTGGGACAACACCAACGTCCTAGGACAGGCTAGGCAGAGACAAGCACGAGAATTCCAGGAAGCATGGCACTTCACAAAGCAGGTTGTTAATAAACACATTGAACCCGACCCCATATACATTCCACTACGGAGGAAACCCGGAAGTGAGGCAATCCATCGCAATGGACCCCAGAGTTTAAAAACCAGGCAGGAAAACACACTGATGCTTCATCAGAGGCTGCACTGAGGATGTTACCCAGCATGGTAACAAACCAGCTCGGCGAGCCAACCAACCTCAACATTGTTAGCTGCTCAGAGTCTTTCTATTTGCAAGGTTTCTTTTTCCAAGCTAAAGGCAATCCTGAACTCTAGTTGAGTTTTACAACATTAGTGATTCCAGTCGGCATGAGATGTATGCCTGACGTTCATGATTGTCATTCAATCTCGTGACTGGTGTTCTTGTAATGTGCTCCAATATCATAAAACCACTGATGAAGTAAGCACCAGATGGAGCCTCCTATCACATTGACAGTCATAAGAGCTATGGCTAGAATCTTTATACAGAGGGGTACAGGGGACACAATTACAATTTTACAACCAGAGGTTTTTTTAACAACTGTGCCACAGTCGGCTCCACATGGATTATTCCCTAGTATCTCATTTATTTGAAAACTCATGGTGCTCTTGCCTAATTGGATATACACCCGAATGGCAAGAAGTCGGAAATCTATTGTCTAAACCCATAGCAACTGTAATTTAGAGGGAAAGTGAACCTTTGGAGAGGTGAATAAATAGCTTTGCCTGAGGGTACCTGACCCCAATAAATGTCATTACTGGTCGCAAATGCTGCAGATGCTGTATCCTGCCTGTAGTATGCATTCCTAAATTTGTTGGATGCTGATTAACTTGTGGATTCATCCGAAGTTGTGATTCTGATACAGTGCGTGAAACTTCTCTAAGACTTTGTTGGACCAGTCACATAGGAAGTTTGATTCTCGAGAATATGGGTCAGTGGTGTTAGCGTTTGCTTCAGGTTAAAGATTGAGAAAATACTTTGAAGAGAATGTGTTCTCCTCGAAATAGGATATGTTTTTAATCCACCAGTGTTTTCTAGAAAGACATTCCAATGATTGCGTTGTGCACTGCACACAGGAGGAATGGTGAGACACGTGCTTGGATAAGTCCATAAGAAATAGGAACGGGAGTAGGCTGTTTGGGGCCCTCAAGCCTACTTCTCCATTCAATAGGATCATGGCTGATCCAACATTCTTGGCTCCCACTTTCCTGCCTTTTCCCAGTTACCCTTGATCCCTTTATTGATCATTTATATATCTGTGGATCTCAGCCTTAAATATACACAAGGACTTCGATCCCACAGAATCCTGTTGGCAAGGAGTTGGTAAGACTCTGAACCCTTTGAGAGAAGAAATTCCTCCTCGTCTCTTAAATTAAGCCTTCAAGTGGCATCCTTTTATTCTGAGACTAAGCCAGAAGGCTCTGGTCTCTCCGATGGGAAATATCCCCATGGCATTTCTCTTGAGAAGCCCCATGATGAATTGACACTACGAACAGTACAGCTGTGGCTGATGTTGGGACAACAGGTTTCATGCAGAGTCCTAAGACAGCCTGCATGTGTTTTATTCTGCAATATCAAGCAAGTTTATTAAAGCAGAGCTGCAGCTTTTACTCTGCAAAGCAGTGGCTCATGGTTGACATAAAAAGATTTCTGTCCATGATATGAGATACCCGCTTGATTCTTTGCCTGTTTAGAACCGTAGAGGTTGGTCCTACACGATGGGGGCAAACGGTCTTACTGAAAGTTGTAAATTGTTAGCTCTTGTCACCAGTTTGTCAACCAGGAGTAAAATCTTTTCTTTTTTTTTCAACTTTTCAGGAGCTTGCGTCATTTTAAAGTCTTCAGTTGAAGCTTTGAAATTCAGACACGTGGGAAGAAGTCATTTGAAGCTGTTTGTGATGTAGACAAGTACCTCAGTGTATTCCTCCAGGAAGTACTGGATTGATTCTTGGAAATCTCATGGGCCAGATACACAGATTAGAATCCAAGAACTATAATTTCTGTAGATGCCAAATAGATAATACTTACAGGTTGCCTTCCATTTTACATGTGAATAATGTTTCTTTCTCTTTATTTTAATGCAGGCTAATGCAGTGAAGAATGTGCCAGACTTTCTTAGTTACTTCCGCACCAAGATGCAGCAAGCTGTTCCGCACAGTCTCGTTATCTGGTATGACAGTGTATTGGAGTCTGGACATTTGAAATGGCAGAATGAATTGAATGAGTGCAACAAGTGAGTGGCTAAAATAGGTATCATCTGCCATTCAAACATCTCTTTACGTCTTATTGTTTTATATAACTTTGATTCTGGCCATCGGTTCAGTTGCATGCTGTTCATAGTGTAAACATATATCATCTCCCTATAATGTGTAGTGAGATGAAGACCGCTGTCTCTGCAGTCTGAATGATGTGATCTCTGGACTTGAGAGTGGGGAAGCGGTTGTTAAGAGGATGGATGGGGAGGGGAAGAATTCAGAAAGTGAATTTTGGCTTCTGTTACGTGCTGCCTGTACATACCATCTTGATAAGATGTCTTACAATGCTGACAATATCTACCTTTTCCTCTACATTGGGGAAACCAAGCGGAGGCTTGGGGACCGCTTTGCAGAACACCTCCGCTCGGTTCGCAATAAACAACTGCACCTCCCAGTCGCAAACCATTTCCACTCCCCCCTCCTGTTTTTTAGATGACATGTCCATCATGGGCCTCCTGCAGTGCCACAATGATGCCACCCGAAGGTTGCAGGAACAGCAACTCCTATTCCGCCTGGGAACCCTGCAGCCCAATGGTATCAATGTGGACTTCACAAGCTTCAAAATCTCCCCTTCCCCCACCGCATCCCAAAACTAGCCCAGTTTGTCCCCTCCCCCCACTGCACCACACAACCAGCCCAGCTCTTCCCCTCCACCCACTGCATCCCAAAACCAGTCCAGCCTGTCTCTGCCTCCATAACCTGTTCTTCCTCTCACCCATCCCTTCCTCCCACCCCAAGCCACACCTCCATCTCCTACCTACTAACCTCATGCCACCTCCTTGACCTGTCCGTCTTCCCTGGACTGACCTATCCCCTCCCTACCTCCCCACCTATACTCTCCTCTCCACCTATCTTCTTTTCCCTCCATCTTCAGTCCGCCTCCCCCTCCCTATTTCTTCCAGAACCCTCACCCCATCCCCCTCTCTGATGAAGGGTCTAGGCCCAAAACGTCAGCTTTTGTGCTCCTGAGATGCTGCTGGGCCTGCTGTGTTCATCCAGCCTCACATTTTATTATCTTGGATTCTCCAGCATCTGCAGTTCCCATTATCACTTCTTCCTTTGCCTTTTCCACTTTCCATTTCTCTAGTGTATTTGACTTACTATGTACTCTGGCCTATTTTTTTCTTATCTTGCCTGTAATTATTTACACCCTAATAATATTGGGGTTACTTGTCTTTTATAACAATCTCCCTGTTAGAATGACTGCCATTTGGCTGTTGTAGCAAATGCAGTACTGCTTGGATTTTGCCATAATCCTATGGTTTAAAGCTGCCCAGTAGCTTCAGCAGAAATTTGTGACTGTGATGACTTATAGCCAATTATTTGCTCATGGATTCTTTGTTGTGCACCTCTTAAAACTATTCTGAATCAC
This sequence comes from Stegostoma tigrinum, assembly GCF_030684315.1. Lineage (NCBI taxonomy): Eukaryota > Metazoa > Chordata > Chondrichthyes > Orectolobiformes > Stegostomatidae > Stegostoma > Stegostoma tigrinum. Next base: position 27,942,459 of record NC_081375.1, read on the forward strand.
TTGTGGGGCTACCACATTTCACAGATGAACAGTATATAAAGTGGAGGAAAGCATCTGTTCCATAATCTTTATTAGAAATCAGTCAAAAGAGTGTAAACATAGATCTACAAATATCTGATTTAATTATGACTGAAAAACACTTGGGGACTTTCTTTTGGAGTAAAATTCTTACTTCATTATCTCTTTTTAATGACATCAGTTATTATTTCTGTGTTTTCTTTTCAGATCTTCCACGTTTTGGAAATATTACACTTTTTTAAAAATAAAGAACTGGTATTTAAAATGCTTCTCATGATGCAATATGCAAAAGTAACAATGTATTGTTCAGTTTTTCAATCATCTTTGAGAGTTGATTTCCAAGATTCAGGATTCAGAATTTAGAACCTTTTGAGGTCCAAATATGGTCATTTGAGTCCGATAGATGTTATTGAATTCCCGAGTAATAGCAGCATTTTTGAGAGTCTGCAAGTGCTTGGCTGGACATGCACCAATCACTGCTGTGCAATGTCCAATGGAATGTGAGACTGTCTGTAACATAAAGCAATAATCCAAGTCAATTTTACCATTTTAGAAAGATGAGATTTTGCTCATAATACCAAAGGTCAAATTATTACTAATTTTGACTGCAGTACTTACAGTAGGCTGGAAGAATAATTTACCACGTTCATAGGAAGTAAAAGATTATGCTATCACACTGGTTTGATAAATTGCATGTCTTTCTGTTAACATCCAGCATGAGACTGAATGGAGTATTTCCAAATGTGATTACATTTCAGCAGGTGTCTGTGAAACTTGTGCATTTTATTAACAAATGCATAATAATGACTGGGTATTTGGCCAGTATTTTGTTGCTAGTATGTGATCTTGTAGTGACTTATTTTACTATGAGCAAATAATTTTTATTTTGAGTACCTAATTTTCTTTTATGTTGCTTCACACATTTTCATTTCTTCTCGCAGAGTATTCTTTGATTCCTGTGATGGTATTTTCCTGAACTACAATTGGACAGAGGAACACCTTCAGCGAATGGCGTTGATGATGGAGGAACGCCATGCTGATATCTATGTTGGAGTTGATGTGTTTGGCCGAGGAGATGTCGTAGGCGGAGAGTTTACAACCAATCTGGTAAAGCTGATTTAGAGCTGTATTCGGGCATGTAATAATCGCACCAAAGGCAGTTCTTAACTCCTCCTCCCAAAAACACTCTTTCTGTAATTTTGAATGCATTTTTTTGCAATGGACCCTTCAAATCAGAGGGAATTCTGAGAAAGACTTTGAATCTTTTGGTCATTTTAATGGAATATTCTGTTTATCATTTGCATGAATTGCAGACATAAATATTGTCCTGTACTTAGTGAACAGATAGTTGCTGAAATTGTCTACTGGTAAAACAAGGTTATCTTATAGTAATGTCACTGGATTCATACTCCAGTGACCCAGGCTCATGCTCGATTCAATCCCATGTGACAGGAGATGGTATTTGAATTCAATTAATAAATCTTGAATATAAAATTAGCCTGAGTAATAGTGACCATTGCCAGTTTACACTGGCAATTGTAAAAGCCCATCTGATTCACTACAGTTCTTGTAGGAAGGAAATCAGCCCCTGGTCCTGCTTACATGTGACTCCAGAATCACAGCATAGTGGTTGACTCTCATCATCCTGCCTGAAATACCGTTCAAGCCACTCAGTTCAATGGGAATGACAAGGATGGGTAATAAATGCTGGCCTTGCTTATGATGCCCACATCCTATCAAGGAATATAGAAAATAAGTACTTAGTAACTTCTTCTGAAAAGTTCACAGCTTTGATCTTCTGGACCATTATGGTTTCATTGCAGCAATTTTGTCAGACTATCTAACCATGTTAGGAAGAGGAAGAATTAAGCGTAGTGCAGTGAAGTAAGGAGCTCCATTCTCTGCTGATTGTGTTTTGACATTTGCAAAGGAATTTGAGTATCATATTAGTTCTTTGCTGCCCTCTGCTGTTGATTCATTGTATGTACAGCCACTGCTATATGCATCTGACCAAATGAGGTTTCACAGCACAGTTTTTTGAACCTGCTCAAACGATGATTAATAGACCACTGCTATTGTTGAAATTATTGGAGTTTGAATGTTGAGATAAGAATTCGGAATTGGCCAGAAATTTGTTATTGCAGCTGTTGCATAATAGCTCAAATACATGAAGTTAAAGGCCAAAGAATGAATTAATATTAAACAGGCAATTATAAAGGGAATAAATAGATTCTGCTATTTGAACTACGGGGTCTGAATAATATTTTTTAGTCCAAATTACAATGTGATGCATCTTGTAGGTTCAGGTGAATAGAGAAAGGAATGAACTGAAGGTACAGTTTGTGTGTATTAGATGAGTTCTTCAAATATAGATGTCACAGAATTTGCTTGATGGTTGAATGTCAGAATTCCCACCAATTCCTGTATTGACTGGAACTTTTCCTTCTGGTTATTTTGTACAAGTCTGTAGGGCAGCTCAAAGACCGAGACTGTTTCTAAAGAAAAAGGCAGTTGCAGGTCATTCCTTTGTACACTGTTTGTTACTCAAGCAAAATACAGATAAGGGGGACATGGAACAATTTCATTATAAACGTGAGAAGTTGCAAGCAAAATTGTGCACATTATAGAACACTTAATTGTGCCTTTAGAAAATAGTCTGAACATATTTCAACAGTTCAAAGCATTATATAAATGGAAGCTAATTTTCATAAAAATTGCTGTCGTTAGTCATGTAACTGGTTCTGGTGAACTCAAAACTAAAAGTTTCAGAACAATGCAACATTAAGTAGAAAGACTATCTGCCTATTGCAGGTGAATTTGAAAGATTATGTGGCACTACTTGAACTAAAGCAGTGAGCTCTCCCAGTAATTATTCCACCTTCTTCCTCCGCTATACAAATATTAAATTTGTTAACTGACCATCTCACAGTTGTGTATAGGAAATTGCAGTGTGTTAGTATTGGGCTTGTTCATCAATATTTCAGAATAGTTCCTTCTGGATGTCTGAAGCAGGTGGCAAGGTTCTATCTTAATGATAATTTCTAGTCTAAGTACAACTTATTTTAGCAGTTTTTGCAAAGCCCGCTTTGACACTTTTAGTTTTGTGGAAACCTAAGGATAATTTCACACAAGCTGCAAAGGTATATTTAATCATCCCCTTTATTGAAAGCTTTCAATCACAAAGTTTCTTTCTAGTATCACACCCTCATAGTAATTTGTATTGTATTCTAGTCTTTGGAACTGATTCGCAAGTACAACTTCTCAGCAGCTATATTTGCGCCTGGCTGGGTCTACGAGACTTTGGGAAAGGAAAAATTCCATCGAAACCAACACAAGTAAGTCAGCATTGCCCAATGGGGTATTGATCCGTGCCAAACTTGTGGTGATCAGGTCACTAAGTTCACCACAAGTGATACAAAATAAGTGCTACAACATTCACCTCATCTGTTGCAATCTCCAAAAGATGGACTGGGATTGAGGGCTGGGATGAAAGGGTCGAAGGTGAGCAATATTGTGATTTGAGGTTCTGTCATGCAAACGGAGAAGCACAAAAGGTTGAACCAGGAAATGGCTAATTGTCTCTTCGAGCCCGCTTTGCCATTCAATCTTATAATCATGGGTGATCATCAGTTTAATAACCTGTGCCAGCTATTGCCCCATCACTCATTGATCCCTTTAGCTGTAAGAATGATATGTCATTCCTTCTTGAATGTTCAATATTTTGGCCTCAACCATCTAAAGGCTCACTGCTATCTGGGCAAAGGAATTTCTCCTCGTCTCAGTCCTAAATGGTATATCCCGTATCCTTAGATTGTCACCCCTGGTTCTGGACTCCCTGGTCATCAGGAACATCCTTGCTGCATGTATCCTTCTAGTCGCTTTAAAATTCTGTGGCTTTCTGTGAGAACCCCTACCATTCTTCGAAACTCCAGTAAATATAATCTGGACCAATTCAGCTTCTCTTCATACGTTAGCCTTGTCATCCCAGGAATCAGGCTGATAAATCTTTGTCGCAATCCCTCCATAGCCAGAACATCCTTCCTTAGATAAGGGAACCAAAACTGCACACGGTACTCAGGGCTGTTCTCACCAAGGCCCTTTGCAATTGCAGCAAGACACCCCTGCTCTTAAATCCTCTCACTCCGGAGTCCAACAACGTACTTTCACATCATACTTGCATACTTTGAGCAACTGGTATGCAAGGATACCCAGGTCTTATTGCGCCTCCCCTTTCCCCAATCTTTTGCCATTCAGATAATAGTCTGCCTTCCTGTGTTTCTCTACCAAAGTAGAAAACCTCACATTTAACCACATTATACTTCATCTGCCATGCATTTGCCCACTCACTCACTTTGTTCCAATCAGACTGAAGTATCACTGCATCTTCCTCCTATCTCAGCCCCTCAACCAACTTTGTACCATCTACAAATGTAGAGATATTACATTTAGTTCCCCCATCTAAGTCATGAATAGATATTGTGAAAAGCTGGGTTCTGATCACTCATCACTGTGGTAACCCACTAGTCACTGACTGTCACTCAAAAAAAGACCCATTTATTCATAATTACAAGTAACGAGTGCTGGAAAAGCTCAGCAGGTCCGGCAGAATCTGTGATAAGAAATCAGAGTTAACATTTTGTGTCTGGTGACCCTTTCTGAAGAAGTTCTGAGGATGGGTCACTGGACCCGAAATGTTAACTTTGATTTCACTTCCCAGCTGCTGCCAGACCTGCTGAGCTTTTCCAGAGATATCTATTTTTGTTTTTGATTTACAGCATCCATAGTTCTTTTATTCCTACTCCGTTTCTTGTCTGCTAGCCAGTTCCCTATCCATGTCATTACACTACCCCAGTCCCATTCACAATAATTCTGTATGTTAATCTCATATGCCTTCTGTAACATCAAGGAAACCTCATCCACTGGTTTCTCCTTATCAACATTACAAATTTCATCCTCAAAATTTCAGTAGATTTATCAAGGTTGTTTTCTGTTTCACAAATCCATGTTCACTCTGTCCAAAAGTGCTCTGCTTTTAAATCTTTTAACATGGACTCCAGCACTTTACCTGCTACAATGTCAGGTTGACCATTCTATAATTCCCTGTTTTTCTCTCTACTACCTTTTTAAAACAGGGGGTTACATTAGCCACCTTTAAAAATCCACAGGAACTGTTCCAGAGTCAATAAAATCATGAAAGATGGCACCAATGTTTCTACAAATTCTAGAGCCACATGCTTTAATTACTCAGGGATATAGATTATTGAGAGTTATCAGTCTTTAATCCCATCAATTTCCCAACATCGTTTCCCCACTAATACCGATTTTTTTATTTGGTCCTTTCCTCACGCTAGACCTTGTGTTCCGCAGCATTTTTGGGACGTTATTTGTGTTCTCCTTCGTGAATACAGTACCAAAATATACATTTCATTGGTCTGCCAGTTTGTTCCCCATTATAACACATCCTATGTCTGACTGTAAAGGACCTACATTCGACTTCAGGAAGCTTTTTCTCTTCACGTCCCCTCAGAAGCTTTTACAGTCAGTTTCTATGTTCCCCACAAACTTATACAGGTACCCTATTCCCACACCACACCCCCCTCCACACTTAGCCAATCCCTTTGTTCTCCTTCACTGAAATCTAAACTGCTTTCAATCTGCAGGTCTGCTGCTTCTTTAGACAATTTTTGTGCCCTTTCCTTGGATCTGATATTATCCCTAATTTCCCTTGTTACCCATGATTGGGCCACCTTCCTGGTTTTAATTTTGTGCCAGTCAAAGAATAGCTTTAGTTCTGGCAGCTAATTACTACTCAGCATCCATTTGTAGTACAGTAACTACCAATAATTCAATTTTTTTTTCTGAAGAAGGGCCCAAACTCTCAACATCAGCTTTCCTGCTCCTCTGATGCTGCCTGGCCTCCAGCTTCACGCTGTATTAACAATATTGCATCATGTTTTCATTTTCATCAATGGTGGCCTCTTTACTGTGTAACTGGATGCAGCAAGGCTGGAGAATTTTTTTTTGTAACATTAAGGATTGTTTCTATCTGCAGGACTTTCTACTTAATTTTAACACAGCCAGGGATTGAGACAGATGGAGTCTGCATGCTCTCAGTCAAATAGACTGCCACAGGGTCCTAATGTTTCACCTAATGGACAATATCAATTCGCCACATGTGAATGGCTGATTCGCCACATGTGACAGAAGTGTCAAACAATGCTACACTAAACTCAGCACTAATGCCAATTGTGTTTCCACTGTTCTGTTTGACACAGTGGGTGAAAGAATAGGCATTACAGGAATGAGTGCTGTGCAGTTAATGCAGGTAGAGAAGAAACTAATAGGGCTGCTGTATGATTTCCTCCCAAAACTGCTTCTCTATTCCAACTTAATAAAATGTGAGGCTGGATGAACACAGCAGGCCAAGCAGCATCTCAGGAGCACAAAAGCTGACGTTTCGGGCCTAGACCCTTCATCAGAGAGGGGGATGGGGGGAGGGAACTGGAATAAATAGGGAGAGAGGGGGAGGCGGACCGAAGATGGAGAGTAAAGAAGATAGGTGGAGAGGGTGTAGGTGGGGAGGTAGGGAGGGGATAGGTCAGTCCAGGGAAGACGGACAGGTCAAGGAGGTGGGATGAGGTTAGTAGGTAGCTGGGGGTGCGGCTTGGGGTGGGAGGAAGGGATGGGTGAGAGGAAGAACCGGTTAGGGAGGCAGAGACAGGTTGGACTGGTTTTGGGATGCAGTGGGTGGGGGGGAAGAGCTGGGCTGGTTGTGTGGTGCAGTGGGGGGAGGGGATGAACTGGGCTGGTTTAGGGATGCAGTGGGGGAAGGGGAGATTTTGAAACTGGTGAAGTCCACATTGATACCATATGGCTGCAGGGTTCCCAGGCGGAATATGAGTTGCTGTTCCTGCAACCTTCGGGTGGCATCATTGTGGCAGTGCAGGAGGCCCATGATGGACATGTCATCAAGAGAATGGGAGGGGGAGTGGAAATGGTTTGCGACTGGGAGGTGCAGTTGTTTGTTGCGAACTGAGCGGAGGTGTTCTGCAAAGCGGTCCCCAAGCCTCCGCTTGGTTTCCCCAATGTAGAGAAAGCCGCACCGGGTACAGTGGATGCAGTACACCACATTGGCAGATGTGCAGGTGAACCTCTGCTTAATGTGGAATGTCATCTTGGGGCCTGGGATGGGGGTGAGGGAGGAGGTGTGGGGACAAGTGTAGCATTTCCTGCGGTTGCAGGGGAAGATGCCGGGTGTGGTGGGGTTGGAGGGCAGTGTGGAGCGAACAAGGGAGTCACAGAGAGAGTGGTCTCTCCGGAAAGCAGACAGGGGTGGGGATGGAAAAATGTCTTGGGTGGTGGGGTCGGATTGTAAATGGCGGAAGTGTCGGAGGATAATGCGTTGTATCCGGAGGTTGGTAGGGTGGTGTGTGAGAAGGAGGGGGATCCTCTTGGGGCGGTTGTGGCGGGGGCGGGGTGTGAGGGATGTGTCGCGGGAAATGCGGGAGACGCGGTCAAGGGCGTTCTCAATCACCGTGGGGGGGAAGTTGCGGTCCTTGAAGAACTTGGACATCTGGGATGTGCGGGAGTGGAATGTCTTATCGTGGGGGCGGAGGCGGAGGAATTGGGAATAGGGGATGGAATTTTTGCAGGAGGGTGGGTGGGAGGAGGTGTATTCTAGGTAGCTGTGGGAGTCGGTGGGCTTGAAATGGACATCAGTTACAAGCTGGTTGCCTGAGATGGAGACTGAGAGGTCCAGGAAGGTGAGGGATGTGCTGGAGATGGCCCAGGTGAACTGAAGGTTGGGGTGGAAGGTGTTGGTGAAGTGGATGAACTGTTCGAGCTCCTCTGGGGAGCAAGAGGCGGCGCCGATACAGTCATCAATGTACCGGAGGAAGAGGTGGGGTTTGGGGCCTGTGTAGGTGCGGAAGATGGACTGTTCCACGTAACCTACAAAGAGGCAGGCATAGCTGGGGCCCATGCGGGTGCCCATGGCCACCCCCTTAGTCTGTAGGAAGTGGGAGGAGTCAAGAGAAGTTGTTGAGTGTGAGGACGAGTTCCGCTAGGCGGATGAGAGTGTCGGTGGAGGGGGCCTGGTCGGGCCTGCGGGACAGGAAGAAGCGGAGGGCCTTGAGGCCATCTCCATGCGGAATGCAGGTGTACAGGGACTGGACGTCCATGGTGAATATGAGGTGTTGGGGGCCAGGGAATTGGAAGTCCTGGAGGAGGTGGAGGGCGTGGGTGGTGTCACGGACATAGGTGGGGAGTTCCTGGACCAAAGGGGAGAAAATGGAGTCCAGATAGGTGGAGATGAGTTCGGTGGGGCAGGAGCAGGCTGAGACGATGGGTCGACCAGGGCAGGCAGGTTTGTGGATTTTGGGAAGGAGATAGAAACGGGCCGTGCGGGGTTGGGGAACAATGAGGTTGGAGGCTGTGGGTGGGAGATCCCCTGAGGTGATGAGGTCATGAATGGTGTTGGAGATGATGGTTTGGTGCTCGGGTGTGGGGTCATGATCGAGGAGGCGGTAGGAGGTGGTGTCGGAGAGTTGGCGTCTGGCCTCGGCGATGTAGAGGTCAGTACGCCATACTACCACTGCGCCACCCTTGTCTGCGGGTTTGATGGTGAGGTTGGGGTTGGAGCGGAGGGAGCGGAGGGCTGCCCGTTCTGCGGGGGAGAGGTTGGAGTGGGTGAGAGGGGTGGAGAGGTTGAGGCGGTTAATGTCTCGACGGCAGTTGGAGATGAAGAGGTCGAGGGAGGGTAGGAGGCCTGGGGGTGGTGTCCAGGAGGAGGACTTGTGTTGGAAGCGGGTGAAGGGGTCAGTGGAAGGAGGGTTGGGTTCCCGGTTGAAGAAGTAGGCATGCAGGCGAAGACGGCGGAAAAACTGCTCTATGTCCGACCGTGACTGGTATTCGTTGATGTGTGGTTGTAGGGGGACAAAGGTGAGCCCCTTGCTCAGGACTGACCGTTCGTCCTCAGTCAGTGGGAGGTCTGGGGGGATGGTGAAGATTCGGCAGGGCTCAGGGTGGCTGTCTCCTCTGGGGTTGCAGGCTGTGGAGGTTGTGGGCGGAGCGATGATGTCGTCGGCCGTGGGCGGGGTTCCGTCGGCGTCGGCCGTGGGCGGGGTTCCGTCGGCGTCGGCCGTGGGCGGGGTTCCGTCGGCGTCGGCCGTGGGCGGGGTTCCGTCGGCGTCGGCCGTGGGCGGGGTTCCGTGGGCGGGGTTCCGTCGGCGTCGACCGTGGGCGGGGTTCCGTGGGCGGGGTTCCGTCGGCGGTGGGAGGATCGGGGTGGGCGGCAGCAGCTGTGGTGAGGGTGGTGTGTGGGCTGTAGTACCTGGACGTGGAGGTGGTGACTGCAGCAGCGGTTCCGGAAGTTCTGTGGCCGGCGGAGGCCGATGTGACGTAAGGCCCATCTTAGAACCCCTGCAGTGTAGAAACAGGCAGTTCAGCCCATTGAGTCCACACCAATCCTCTGAAGAACATCTCACCCAGACCCACGGCCTAGTCCTGTAACCCTGCATTTCCCATGGGCAATCACCTAACCTGCACATCCCTCTACACTTGAGAACGGCCAATCCACCCAACCCACACATCTTTGGAGTGTGGGAGGAAACCAGAGCAACCCGGAGGAAATCTATTCAAACACGGGGAGAAAGTGCAAACGCTGCACAGCCAATCACCTGAGGGTGGGAATTGAACCTAGGTCACTGGTGCTGTTAAGTAGCAGTGCTAACCACTGAGCCACCCAATCTTGCCTATCCTAATATCTGTACATGCGATAACATTTGCTTGGTGCTGCTTTGAAGTGCCTTTGAGCGTTTTACTATGTTGAAGGAATTATGTAAGTATTATGTTCTGGGGCAGTTTGACATTATTGATCACATTTTGTAAATGATTTGTTATACATTGAAATCTATTTCTATCTGCCTCTGTCAAGGTTCTGGAATTTGTTGACTGAATATTTGCCCAGTCATAGCATCTGTACATTGCCCTTTGCCACCTCTTTCTGCCAAGGCTTTGGAATGAATCTCTACAGGAATGGAAAGGTAGGGCTTGAATGCATAACCTCCCAATACAACATAAACTCCTCCCTTCCCTGTCCTCCGGTTGCACTCAATTTTGAATTTAATTGCATGAAAAAAGTTATTGAGCACATTCATTTTTGTAACGAGTCAGGACTAAGCAATTCAACTCCGTTTGTTATTATTTTTAAAAATGTGTTCTTAGGACATGGGCGACACTGATAAAGCGTTGTTTCTATTGCCCTCCATGCTCCTGAGAGGATGGTGCTGGTCATTCTTGGACTAGTGCAGTCCCTGTGCTTCTAGCACTCGCACAATAGTGTAACATAGGGAATATCCAGGGATTGGTGCAGCAACACTTCAGAAGTGGCAGTTCACAGCCAACTCTGGATAGTGTGTGATTTGGAGAAGATGGTCATGAACTTGCTGCTCTTGTGCTTCTTGGTGGTAGTGCTGCGAGGACAAGAATAGGCTGTTGCTGTAGGAAAGCTGACATTTCAGGTCTTGACCCTTCTTCTGAAGAAGGGTCCAGACTTGAAATGTCCGCTGTCCTGCTGTGTTCCCCCAGTTCCACACCTTGTTATCTCAGACTCCAGCATTGGCAGTTCCTACTATCTCTAGGCTTTTGCTGAATCCTTGGTAAGTTGTGGTATCCTGCTCCAGTGCGCAACTAGTGGATAGACTGGATATTGCATCAAGTGGTGGACACATTTCTCAAGTGAATTTTTTTTAGATTAGATTAGATTAGATTTCCTACAGTGTGGAAACAGGCCCTTCGGCCCAACAAGTCCACACCGCCCCTTGAAGCATCCCATCCAGACCCATTCCCCCTATAACCCACACACCCCTGAACACTACGGGCAATTTAGCACGGCCAATTCACCTAACCTGCACATCGTTGGACTGTGGGAGGAAACCAAACCAGTTTGACAACCTCTTGGTGAGGAGGTCCGGATGTCAATCTTTACTTTGTTTTAGATTCACTGACAAAGTGAGATGTCAGAAATTTATAGTGCTCAACTCTACAGTCCCCAACCAGAGTCTCTTGACACTCTTAATTTAAACCAATAAAAGATGCAATAACCAAATTGACTAGCAATAGCCCCTTAATGGGGCTGTGTAACACACATCAAATCCTCAGCAGCACCATGTTGCATATAAATTGGAATTTAGTTGTGAAACTGGCTCTAACATGTACGCACATGCTGTTGTCACAAAAGAGTGCACCTCCCTGTCTTGTAAACACGTAATCTTCCTTTGTACAATTAACACGATTTCAGCTACGGAGAGACAATAGATTGGCTGGGATTGTTTTCTCCAAGTGGTGGAAGCTGAGAGTGGATTTGATCCAGGTATACAAATTTCTGAAGGGTCAGAGGCAGGATAGGTAGGGAGAAACCTTTCCTTTAGGTAGAGGGGTCAATAACCAGAAGGCCCAGTTTTAAGGAGAGGAGCAGGACATTTCAAAGGGTTTTGAGGAAAACCTTTTTCTGGAAAATCATTTTTGTAGCCTAAAAGAATGGTAGGGGTAGGGACCCTTGAGACATTTAAGAACTGTTTAGATGGACACGGGAAACATCATAGCATAGGGCTGAAGGGCCTCTTTCTGTGCAGCTCTTTGTGATAAGCTTCCTTTGTGATGTTGTTATGTTAAATTCATCCAGGCGAATCTTGAGTACACTATTACATTCCTGACCTGAGACTTGTAAATGATAGAGAAGCTGAGAGGAGTCAGGAAGTGAACTTCCTTTTATAGGGTGCAGTCTTTTGCATGGTCTTGTAGCTACTTATTGATGTGGCTAGTTCACTTATTCTTCTCGTCAGTGATGGCAGTTTGTTTGTGGAGGGAGATTTGTTGATAACAATAGATTTCAAAGTTGGAGATGTGGAGATAGATCATCCTTACTTGGTGCTTTTGTACTTGTGGCTAGTTATCTTGGACCTATGTTTATTCAGGTTCTGTTGTAAATTGGCTCAAGTTGCTTAAATATTACAGGAATGGAGCTAAAGCAAGTTGAATCCTCAATGAACAGCCCAGGTCCTGACCTCATGAAGGAAGGAAAATCATTTATAAAACAATTGAAAATGATTGACTCAGGATGTTTTCCTGCAGTCATGTCTTTTTTTGGGGGAGGTTGGAGGGGGAAAGAGTGTGGTGACTGACTTCTGATGAGCATTTCCAGAAATCCTGCTTGAGACGCCAGCTACTGGACCCTCACTGACCTGGACTGGACCAAATGCTGCCTTAACTTTGAGAACAGTTACTGTCACTGTCACTTTGCCTTTTGCAGAGAATTCTTGATGCTGCAGTGATGTTTGTTCTGTTCGAGGATTGATCCTGCAGTTCAGCTTGAAAATAAAATTTGCCAGTCTATTCAAGCACATATAAAATAAATGTTCTGTGACTCCATGTAAATAACACTTAAATATATTGGACATACATCTTTTATTCATTTGTGAATCTATTTCTTAATGACTGTCTTTAAAGCTGATTTGTAAACAATCTCCTGCAAACTCCATTTAGCACAGAATGGACCTCAAACATCCCTGAGTGTAAATGCTGTAAAAGCAGAATGCCCGTTCAGTGGGCAGATAAAGCCATGCTCCATTTCTGGCTGTTTTGGATCATCAGATTCTTAAGCTACCTAGAATATTCGCTCAGCTTCAAAGGTAAAACAATTAATATCACTTTCCCATCGCCTCATCTTACCCTTCATATCATCACTCAGATTTAACCCAATGACAAACAGTTGCAGCCCGATTATTATCTACCTCCAATAACAGAAGTGAACCAATCAACACAATATTTGAGTTCTTCCATGCGCGTTCAAATTGGTCTCATTCTCATGGGACCTTTTTCATGTAAAAGACACCACTAAGGAATGTAGGAAAAGGAGTTGGCCATTCCATCCACTGAGTCTGCCCCATCATTTAATATGATTATGGCTGACTTAACACTTCAGCATATTTTACTCACTCCATCCCCGGTAGTCTAAAAACTATCAATCTCGACCTTTAACACACTCAAAGACTGAGCTTCCACAGCCGTCCAAAATTCTAAAGGTTCACCACCCTCTGAGTAAAATAGTTTCTTCTCATGTCAGACCAAAGGAGCATCCCCCTTATTTTTAAATTGTGTTTGAGTTTGATTTATTGTCACACGTACCAAGATACAGTGAAAAGTGTTGTTATACAGGCAGATTGTATCATACAGAGTGCGTCAGGTAGCAGAACAGAGTGCGTCAGGTAGCAGAACAGAGTGCAGAATACATTGTAACAGCCGCAGAGAAGGTGCAGAGAGATCAACATTAACATTTGAGAGGTCTGTTCAAAAGCCTGATAATAGTGAGGAAGAAGCTGTTCATGAATCTGTTCGTACGTGTGTTCGAACTTCTGTGTAATCTGCCCAGTGGTAGAGGATGGAAGAGAGTGCAGCTGCGGGGAAGGCACCTTTGATTATGTTGGTTGCTTTCCCGAGGCAGCGGGAAATATAGATGGAGTCAATGAACGGAAGGCTGGTTTGTGTGATGGGTTAGTCTGCGTTCACGGCTCTCTGTAGTTTCTTACAGTCTTGGGAGGAGCAGTTGCCCTACTGCACTGTGGTGCTTGCTATGGTGAATCTCTAAAAATTGGTAAGAGTTTTTGTGGCAATGCCGAATTCCCTTAGCCTCCTGAGGAAGTAGAGGCATTGGCGTGCTTTCATGATTGTTGCGACCCTCTCGTTTTGACTCCCAAGACTGAGGAATATCTTACCTGCATCTACCCTGTAAGTATTACGTAGCTTTCAATGGGATCACCTGTCATCCTCTAGAGAATACAGGCCCAATTTGCCCAAACTCTTTAAAGGAGACTTCTTGGAACTCATCTGCTGAACCTTCATTGCAGTCCCTCTATGGAACTAAAGAGATTAGGAGATGAAAACTACACAGTACTGCAGGTGTGGTCTAACCAATTTTCTACACAAACAAAGCAAGTTACACTTGTTACCTATCACTTTTTATTCATTGTCGTAACGGAGGAAGAGGTGGGGGATGGGGCCAGTTTAGCTGCAGATGAGGGACTGTTCCATGTATCCTACAAAGAGGCAGGCATAGCTTGGGCCCATGCGGGTACCCATGGCCACCCCTTTTGCCTGTCTGTAGGAGGTGGGAGGAATTGAAAGAGAAGATGTTGAGGTTGAGGATGAGTTCAGCTAAGTGATTGAGGGTGTTGATGAGGGGGACTGGTCGGGCGTGCAGGACAGGAAGAAGCGGAGGACCTTTAGGTCATCTATATGGGGAATGCAGTATGTCCATGGTAAAGAAGAGGTGTTGGGGACCAGGGAATTGGAAGTTCTGCAGGAGGTGGAGGGTGTGATTGGTGTCACAGATGTAGGTAAGGAGTTCCTAGACCAAGGAGGAGAAAATAGAGTCTTCCTCTGTTACATTGATGACTATCAGTGCCACCTCGTGCTCCCATGAGGAGCTTGAACGGTTCATCCACTTCACCAACATCTTCCACTCCAACCTTAAGTTCACTTGGATCATCTCTGATACCTCTCTCTCCTTCCTGGACCTCTGTTTCCATCTCTAGCAACCACCTGGAAACTGATATCCATTTCAAGCCCACCGACTCCCACAGCTACCTAGAATACACCTCCTCCCACCCACCTTCCTGCAAAATGCCATCCCCTATTCCCAATTCTTTCGCCTCTGCTGCATCTGCTCCAGGATGAGACATTCCACTTCTGTACATCTCAGATGTCCTCGTTTTTCAAGGACCGCAACCTCCCTCCCTCGGTGGTTGAGAACGCCCTCAACCGTATCTCTCGCATTTCCCGCAAATCATCCCTTACAGCCCCCTCCCCACAATAACAACCAAAACAGAATGCCCCTCATCCTCACATACCACCACACCAACCTCCGGATCCAACGCATCATCCTCCGACACTTCCACCATCTGCAATCCGACCCCACCACCTAAGACATTTTTCCCTCCCCACCCTTATCTGATTTCTGGAGGGACCACTCTCTCTGTGACTCCCTTGTCTGCTCCACACTTCCCTCCAGCCCCACCCACACCCACACCTGGCACTTTTCTCTGCAACCACAGGAAGTGCTACACCTGCCCCCACACCTCCTCCCTCACCCCCATCCCAGGCCCCAAGATGACTTTCCACATCAAGCAGACGTTCACCTGCATATCCGCCAAAGTGGTATACTGCATCCGATGTTCCAGGTGTGGCTTCCTCTATATTGGGGAAACCAAGCAGAGGCTTGGGGACCACTTTGCAGAACACCTACGCTCGGTTTGCACTAAACAACTGCACCTCCCAGTCGCGAACCATTTCAACTCCCCCTCCCATTTCTTAGATGACATGTCCATCATGGGCCTCCTGCAGTGCCACAATGATGCCACCCATAGGTTGCAGGAACAGCAACTCATATTCTGCTTGGGAACCCTGCAGCCCAATGCAATCAATGTGGATTTCACCAGCTTCAAAATCCCCCCTCCCCCCACTGCATCCCAAAACCAGCCCAGTTCGTCCCTGCCTCCCTAACGTGACCTTGCTCCCACCTATCTATTCCTCCCACCTCAAGCCCCACCCCCATCTCCTACCTACTAACCTCATCCCGCCCTCGTGAACTGTCCGTCCTCCCTGGACTGCAATAACCCCTCCTTACCTCCCCACCTACACTCTCATGTTTACTGGCTCCATCCCCGCCTCTTTGACCTGTCTGACTCCTCTCCACCTATCTTCCCCTCTATCCATCTTCTATCCTCCTCCCCCTCTCTCCCTATTTATTTCAGAACCCCCTTCCCCTCCCCCATTTCTGAAGAAGGGTCTAGGCCCGAAACATCAACTTTCCTGCTCCTCTGATGCTGCTTGGCCTGCTGTGTTCATCCAGCTCCACACGTTGTTATCTATCTAAATGCAGTTTTATTCTTAAAATGACACACGTCATGGATATATTCTTGGAAATATGTGATTATGATGCCAGGCTGTTGGTATTTTGGATTAATTGTTTGGACGATTAATTAATCCACTGAGATTAAAAACGCAGAAAATTAAAAGTTCTATTTATATTTTGGAGTACCATCAATAAAAATCTGAATCTTAAATAATCTACTGATCCCCACTTCACATTGCCCGCCAGTAGTCTGCAGTGTTTTTGTATCTGTTGGTTACCAGCACTGTGGTGTTGCTTCCTGCAGGTGGAGGTTACTGGAAGTTGGCTTAATCTAAGTGCACAGGAAATTCAGCCTTTGTTTGTAGACCAGCAGCTGGATCCGGCCAATGGTTGTGTAAAGACCCGTGGGTGTTCAGAGGATGCCTGGAGTGGAGGATGCTGTCTCCTGGTTAAAGGGCTAATCCCTGCCAACAGATCAAGTGTGTCTGCGAGGTTAGTGCATTTAAATAAACACAGTTTATAGTCTTCATTATTTTACGCCCCTTCCAACTAAGGATGAGTGTACTTCTGTAAAACATCTTTTATTCAATGTGGGCTGTCCAGTGTCATCTCAAAGTTTTCATGGCTTTTAATTTTAAATCATGCAGGACCCGGACACATTTGGAGCACTTCTGCCTTCTGTGTCACCAATCCCTCGATGCCATGGGAATTAATTGTTTTGACTGTGACTGTAACTGTGTCCTGTTGGACCCATTTGTGACATGCAGTCAGGTTTCTGGACTTTTCCTTCTGCAAATGCAGATTGCCCCCAGCAAACTCAGCAAATGTTTGGATTTTCACTGAACTAAAAGATGACAATTTAGCATCTTAAGAATTTCTAGCTGTCCATATATTTTTAAACAAAATAAAACAAAGAACTGCTGGAGATCTGGTACAAAAACAGAAATTGCTGGAAGAGCTTGACAGTCAGGTAACATCTATAGACGGAAAACGGAGTTAAGTTTTCAGGTCCAGGGACCCTTTATCAGAATCACTGGACCTGAAATGTTGACTTTGCTTTCTCTCTTTGAATGCTGTCTGACCTGCTGAGTTTCTCCAGCAGTTCCTATCCATGTACCTGGGAAATGAGGTAAGAAATTTATGATTTTGTTAATGTTATGCCTACCTTAAAGTGGTTCCTACTTGTCAGGAGCTACCTTTTGAAATGCATACACGTACCTGGATGAGCACCATGTTTAGCTTATAACTGTGCAAATAGTGTTTCTTTTCCTTTAATATCTAATTACGTTTGCGTGTTTTTTGTGGAATTAGACAGTTGTTGACAAGTTGGGTGGGCGAGTGAAGGAAGAGATATTGCCTACCTGGTCAACTGAAAGTTCAGTATGGATGATCTTCTTACATTTATCACTGAGTTAATTTGCTCTTTTATCTTGTTTCTGTCCGTCTACCATAAGAAAACTGCTGTTATCAACACTCCAATTACAAAAAAACTGAAAGAACTGCGGATGTTGTAAATCAGAAACAAAAACAGAAGTTGTTGGAACAGCTCAGCAGGCCTGGTAGCATCTGGGAAGAGAAATTAGAGTCAACATTTTGGGCCTGGCAACTTCTGTTTTTGACTCCAAATTACATGCTGTATGACGGTGGTAAGGGCAATATCGCTCCACTGTTGTGTAACTGGGTATCTACACTCCCCTGGTTCAATTCTCATTTGCCTAATCATAGCCAGAGGGCTGATTCCAATGGCTTCTCTTCCCATTCCCATTAGCAGTGGCTTTGGTGTTACCTTTGGTATCTGTGGCACCTTCCTCCAGTGGTAAGAATGGTTGAGCTTTCAACACATGAACCCATTTAAAGACTAAATTGAAATTTGAATTTGTCTTTTCCTATAATTGTTGTGATAGGAGGAACATCAGTATTTTATGGTTCTGCCAATACTAGAATGATAGAAAATGTGTGAACAGCTGTATTTTTATCTCTTGGAACAAAGATATATTGGGATTTTTTAAAAAAATCATATTCAGATATGGAAGAGATTTAGTGGGAGTTATTTTTATCCAGCTTTAAAACGCAATGAAGCCACAAGTGCACCTCCCAATGAAGCTGTTGGGAAGTCTGAACGATTTTCTGATCGAGATATCAGCTGACTTTAGCCAGCGAGCTGCTGGTGTTAAACAGGGACTTTGCTGCCCCCTGCTGATTATTGGCACACTGCACTCAATGAGTTGTGGCCTTGGCCCAGGTTCAAGAGGCGATGTTGGTTGGGCAGCGGGCCCCGCAGAAATCCATGCCCACTGACCTACTCCTCCCAAAAATGAAAATTCCTGTGTTGGAGAGACTACCAGCTGACCCTTTCGGCATTATGACTGGAGCTTGAGTGCAGCATGCAACACCCTCCCATTTGGATTTGAAAATGGCAACCAGTGTCCCCAGTTAATCATAGTCTGCATATTGAAGCCGTCTTCTGCCTACTTTGAAAACAAATGTTAAATGTCAATTCAGTGGAGACTGAATTGGGCCTTTGGCTTCACAGGGGTGTCCAATGTCTAATATAATTTGTTTCTTCCAATTGTCCATCCTTCAGACAGGAAATGGCCAGGCAGCACTTGACAATCAGATTACCACCTCACCATCTGCTGTTCTGTCGGGGATTTTGACCACTTGCTTTGAGAGGGACTTCATGTTTAACAAACTTTGGAGGTGAAGTCAGATTAAGCAAATGAGGTACATTAAGAAGCTCTCGCAAGAGAAAAGTGACAGCGATCAAACTGTTACACTCTTCGGTTTGATGCAATGGATAAATTGTTTTGCACGTTCCAGTGTTATTAACTAGTTATGTTGTAATGGATCCCTTTATTTGAACCCCATAGCAGTAGTCACTCAGGAGGAAGGTTGCCATTTTACATGTCAGCTCAATTGGAGAAAGTCTCAAAATTACATGGGTCAGAAATCAAGTCTTTAACTGTCCAGGGAAGAGCAAACACTACTGACAGACAGAGTCCTGTTGGATCTAGACAGGAACTCAACCAGAACATTCTCCCTAACTTCTCTGAAATTGTTCAGGCTTAAGAGTAATGGTCAAAAGGTCTGTTTAATGTGCAAATTTTATTATGTGCTTATCATTTTATGTGTTATAGTGCTGAGTGATAATTATAATTGACCGCATCTGCTGTTCTGATCATTCACATTATTTATTGAAAAATCTCAACTTATTAATTGATTCATAGCCTTACTGACCTATTCATCAATCCATCAGTGGAAAGCAGCAGAGAGCATATTGGGGGCAGTATCCACGTCACTCAACAAGGAGTTTCACTTTCTACAGTCTTTGCCCTGGGCTGTGCTATCATATGACTGATTATTAGGCAGTGAAGGCAAATCCCCCCCTTGCAATTGCAGTATACTCGCAGCGGATACACTGACATGGATTGAAGTATGCATATACATGAAATGTGTAATCCGTGACAGAAGTCCCTGTAGCAAATAGTTTCATTTATCTAATGGCTCTCACCATTATGTATTGCCAACATTCAAACTCCACAGATAAGGTCTTTGCTAGAAGTTCTCAAGATTACAGTATAAAGTTTGATGAATGACTTCAAAAATGTTAGGTGACTTTTAGTCGAGAAATGCCTACAAAGTTAAGAATTCCTAATTTGAGGATATGCCTTTGTGACACCGCTTTCCATCACTATCACCACCTTTGTGTAAAGAGTCTTTCTAATGACCACGTGTGACAGTTAAACCATTTACTCTCCACAGGTTGTTTAGTTTGCAGGTGCAGAGCCCTCCCAGAGTCTTTGTTGCCTTTGTTTATAAGGTTGAAGATGACAGCAAAGTTGTTGTGAGTCCAGAGCTGATGACCTGTTCCACCTCACAGTGTAATTCAGAGACCACTTCCGCAGTGGATGGTATGTGAAATAGGAATGAATCCGTATCTATCCGTGTAAAACACCAAACCAGTAATAGTCATCCAAAGCCTTTTTTATGGACAGAAATGAGACTGTTTTCGGATCTCATTACTTAGGAATTCAGCTTTGCTGTTGTATTTGATTTGATTCCCATGTTCCCTCCAGCACTTGAGCCTGGTATGCTCTGCAGTTACTGTAAGAGCTGTTCATTTAGCTTATTATTTTACCAAGAGCTAGACTGATTTATTTAGAATTCAGTAACTCTTATTTTCTACTATATATCTCCAGTATGATTTCTAAATTTATTGTCAATTAACAACTGCATTCGGTCTAATGGATATATCAGACTTAAATTTCACTCGTACATTGAGGGGACCATAGATCTAATTGTGCAACAATATGCAGTTGGTGATTTGATCTCTTTATAGAAACCTGTTTCCAAAACACACACCGCGGTGCTTTTTTTCTTGGGCTATGCCACTCCCTGTTCTGACATTTCATTTTGTAATGTGCAGCAGCCAGGACAAACACTTGTTTGGTCCAAGTCTGAAGATCCTAGTTAATGATTCTATGCATGCCCTGCAGAGTGGGTGTATTCCTACCACTATTTCTTCAGGAGCCCAACAAAGTACAAATGACAGGCGTATTAATCAGCTACTAATTATTTACAAACAAATATGCTTGTATTGATCCAGACTTTGTATTGGATAGCCAAGAGAAAGGATCTTGTCCTTGATATTGGTGTCAGCAGTTAATAAACATCACTGGGGAGGCAATGGCCCAGTGGTATTATTGCTGGACTGTTAATCCAGAGACCCAGATAATGTTCTGGGGACCCAGGTTCAAATTTCAATTCAATAAAAAATATCTGGGATTACGAATCTAATGACGATCATGAATCCATTGTTGGAAACACCCATCTGGGTTTTTCTGCCATCCTTACCTTGCCTGGCCTATATGTGACTCCAGACCCACAGCAATATGTGGTTGTCTCTGAACTGCCCTCTCAGCAATTGGGGATGGGCAATAAATGTTGCCTGGCCAGCAACGCCCTCATCTGACTAATGAATGTTAAAAAAACGATCGCGCGTCCCCTTTCCCACAGACCTTCTGTGGGCCTTTAAACTGTAACGTGCTAAAAACCAAAACAAAATGTCATTCTCCAAAGAGAATCTAAGATCTGTGAGAGCAGGAAAAAGAAAGAAACTTTGAAGGAATGAGCCTCCAAATCTACAGAAGTACATTTTCAGTGTCAGAGAAGCAGTTTGTAAGTAATTAAAGCTTTAGCACTGTTAGTTCCTATTGGGCAGATGTCAGGAGGGCTCTTGAAGTTATAATGTTGATTGCTGCTCAGAGTTGGACCTTGCTGAGTTAGTGCTGATTTTGAACTAAAGCCTGCAGGTAGTTTCTTGTCCTAAGCGTAAATTGGATCTTGTTGCAGTAATGAGATTTCTTTCCTCTTTTATTGGTTCTTGAGGTGTGGGCATCGCTGGTTAATCTAAAATTGTTCGAGAGAAGTTGGTGGTGAGCTGCTGTTTTGAACAGTTACAGTCTTTGGGGTATAGCTACATCCTCCCAGTGCTGTTAAGCAGAGAGTTCCAGGATTCTGAGCTAATGGGAGTGTAGCTCCAAGTTCGGACGGCCTGTGGATTGGAGAGAATCTACTAGATGGTGGGGTTCGCATGCAGCCCTGGTCCTTCTACTCCCTTTTGCTGCAGAGCAAACTTGTGTCTGGAAGCAATTTGAAGTTTTGGCAGTTAGACAGTTGACAGGCAGATTACAGCCTGAATGACATCTGTCTTTGATGGAGCCATTCTGTGATATTGAAATGTCAGGTTGCATATGTCCTATACAAATAAAATCTGCATCTCTGACATCTATTCCCGGGGAGTAACTATAGTAACTCAGCTTGTCACAGTTAAAGTGGCATCCTTGATTGTGCATCAGACAGGCAGGTGATGGCCTAGTGGTATTATGGCAGGACTGTTAATCCAGAGACTCAGTTAATGTTCTTGGGACCCGGGTTTGAATCCATCCATGGCATTACTGGAACTTGAATTCAATAAGGAATTTGTGGAATTGCATATTCAAGAGGTAGTTGCCCTGGGAATCCTCAGCATTGACTCTGGACCCCGCGAAGTCCTGTGGCTTCAGGTTAAACATGAGCTGGGAAAGCTCCTGCTGATTACCCCATACCATCCTCCCTCTGCTGCTGAATCAGTAATCCTCCATATGAACAACACTTGGAGGAAGCGCTGAGGATGGCAAGGGCACAAAATGTACTCTGGGTGGGGGATTTCAATGTCCACCACCAAGAGTGGGTTCGGCAGCAGTACTACTGATCAAGCTGACCGTGTTGCAAAGCACGTAATTGCAAGAGTGGGTCTGCGGGCGGTGATAGAAAAACAGCAAGGAGGAAAATCATATTTGACTTCATCCTTACCATTCGTCCGTGACAGTATTGGTAAGAGTCCTTGTGGAGACGATATCCCACCTTCACATTGAGAATAACCTCCATCGTGTTGTGTGTCACTATCACCATGCTAAATGGGACAGACTTCGCACAGATCTAGCAGCTCAAGACTGGCCATCCATGAGGTGCTGTGGGCCATCGACAGCAGCAGAATAGTATTCTAGCACAATCTGTAACCTTGTGATCCAGCATATCAACCATATCATCAAGTCAGGGGATCAACCCTGGAGTGCAGGAGGGCATGCCAGCTACAGCATCATGCATACCTAATGATGAGGTGTAGTCTGGTGAAGCTACTAAACAGGACTACTTGTGAGCCAAACAGCAAAAGCAGCAAATGATAGACAGAGGTAAGTGATCCCACATAAACAGATCTGATCTAAGCTCTGCAGCCCTGCCACATGCTGTTGTGAATGGTAGTGGAAAATTATACAAATCACTAGTGGAGGAGGAGATTCCACAAATAACCCCATCCTCAATGATGGAAAAACCTAACGCACCAGTGAAAAAGATAAGGGTGAGGCATTTGGAGCAATCTTCAGTCAGAATTGCCAAGTAGATGATCCATCTCCTCCTCTTGCAGTGGCCCCCAGCAGTACAGGTACTATTCTTCAACCAATTCAATTCGCTCCGCATGATATCAAGAAACGGTTGGAGACACTGGAATTGCAAAGGCTATGGCCCCTGACAACATTCTGGCAATAGTACTGAAGACTTATGATCTAGAACTTGTTGCTCCCTTAGCCAAGCTGTTTAGGTACAGTTACATTTCTGGCATCTACCTGACAATGTGGAAAATTGCGTAAGTGTGTCCTATATACAAAAAGCAGGACAAATCCAACCCAGCCAGTTACTGCCCCATCAGTCTCCTCTTGATCATCAGTAAAGTGATGGAAGATGTCATCAACAGTGCTATCAAGCAGCACCTGCTCAGCACTCACCTGCTCAGCACTAACCTGCTCAGCGATGCCCAGTTTGGGTTCTGCCAGGGCCACTCAGATCCTGACCTCATTACAGCATTGATTCAAACATGGACAAAAGAGCTGAATTCCAGAGGTGAGGTGAGAGTGACATCCCTTGACGTCAAGGCTGCATTCCACCAGGTCTGGCATCAAGATGTCCCTGCAGAAATTTACTAACTAATTTTAAACAGCACCTTCCAAACCCGCGACCCCTTTCCTCTTAAAAAGACAAGAGTAGCAGATACATGGGAGCACCACCACCTGCAAATTTTTCTCCAAGCTGCTCACCATCCTGACTCGGAAATATATCACCACTCCTTCAGCGTCGTTGGTTTATAATCCTAAAATTGCCTCCCTACTGGCGTTGTTGATCAACTTATAACATGTGGGCTGCAGTAGTTCAAGAAGGCAGCTCCTAATACCTTCTGCAGGGCAGCTGGGTTAGGGTAATAAATGCTGGTCCAGCCAGCAATGTGGACATCCCATGAGTGAATAAAAAGAAATCCAAAGTGGCCTGAATTGCCTCGATTTACTTGGAGAGTAATTAGAGATATTCTTAAACAAATTTAATTAGTCAGTGATGTATTTAAAAGGTTCTTCACTAATTGTCTTTTTGTCATGTTCTGTACTCTTGCAGTGTTAAAACTATTATCACTTCCAAGAGATAATGCCCTTGTTCAAAAGTTTATTCAGAACAGTGCTCCATGGAACCCTGAGGGATGGACAGCTTGGTAAGTGCATTTGTGGATTGAATGGGCACACAGTGATGTACAGTTTCAGTGACCATAGCTTATGACTTGTTCCATGACATTATATGCACATGTCACCCTTGAGGTGAAACATTGACCCTGATTAAAGTGTAAATGGTGTTTGTGAAAGTAAACTCAGCTGCCCTAACCTAAAGTTAACAATGTTTGATTATTTGGGTGGAGCTATGCTCCAGTTTTTCCGCAGATGTTTCCATTTTGGTGCAATCAGATTTTCCTTTTTTGAAATTTCTGTTATCACTGTTCTTTGTTTTCATGGCAAAATTGTTGGAATCACACAGGCTGTTCCCAAAGCATTAGAAACAATTCTATAAGATCAATAATGAATCTGTCTCATTGTGAGTACTGGTCTTACCTAGAGAGGAGGTAAAAATTGTTTAACACTCGAGTTCATCTTGGGTAATATGTTAAAATGGAAAGGCCTCCAGAGCACTGTTGTGGCAAGTACGAGATGCCGTCCACCACATTTCATCTTGTAGACGGTACACATTGCTGCCACTCTACCCTGGCAGGAGAGAGAATGAAAGCTTTGGATGCTGAATGGATCAAGTGGGCGACTTGTCCTGGATGGTGTTGAGCTGCTTGAGCGTAGTTGGCAATGCAGTCATCAAAGCAGTTAGAGTATTCCCTCACAAGCTTGACTTGTGCCTTGTAGATGGTGGACAGACTTTGGGGAGTCAGGAGGTGAGTTACTTGCTGCAGGATTCATAGCCTCTGAGCTACTGCTGTGGCTGGACAATTAAGTTTCTGGTCAATGGCAAATCCTGGATGTTGGTGGTGGGGGACTTAGCAATGGCAACGTGCTGATAGTAAGTGGAGATGGTTATTTCCTAGCACTTGTGTCGTTTGGATTTTACTTGCCCCTCTTGCAAGCCTGAATGTTCTCCTGTTCTTGCTGCGTGTGCAGGCACAAACTGTTTCATAGAACGTAGAAAAGTACAGCACAGTACAGGCCCTTCGGCCCACGATGTTGTGCCGTGGAATAATCCTAATCCAAAAATAAAATAACCTAACCTGCATTCCCCGCAATTCACTGCTGTCCATGTGCACGTCCAGCAGTCGCTTAAATGTTCTGTTTCAATTGCAAATGAAACTAAATACTGGGCAACCATTGGGAAACAGTCCTAGCTCCCACGTTCTGATAGAAAAAGATTTAGTTTTGATGCAGCTGAAGCTGGTTGATCGTGGGAAACTCCAGTCAGAAACCCCTGTAAGCGGTGTGCTCAGGCTGAACTGACTGGATCTCCAACAATGCCAACCACTTCCCTCGGTACAGCTTATGACTTTAGTTGCACTCCTTTAGGCTCTTAATTTTGCTGATGCCCCTTGACGTTATACTCAGTCAAACACTGTCTTAACGTCAAAAAACAGTTGCTCTTGCCTTGTCTTATGTTTGAAGCAATGGTGTAACAAAATCTGAAGCCGAGTGGAATTCAAGCTGAGCACCAGTGAGTGAAAACAGTGACAGAACCAGTGAGTAAGTCGTAGCAAGAACTGCAGATGCTGGAGTCAGAGAGAATGCAGTGTGGAGCTAGAGGAACACAGCAGGCCAGGCAGCATCAGAGGAGTAGGAGAGTTGATGTTTCGGACTGGGATCCTCCTTCAGCACTTGATTGCACGTTAACGGCACCGCCTATCGTTTTGCGAATGACAGCAAACAGTGTTGGATTTGTCCTGACTTTGCAATAACAACATATCTGAGCAATATTTCACTTTGTTAGATTGATGCTGCTGGATCAGATTAGCTAGATATCCATCTAGTTCTCTGTCACAAGTCTTTTGTACCACTGCTGGGAACTTACCTTCACCTTTGCTGTGTCCAGTGCACTTAGCATTTCTTGATATTACATGGAGTGAATTGATTGGCATTTGTGATGCTTCAGACCTATGGAGGATGTTGAGGTGGTCCATCCACTCAACATTTCTGGATGAAATAGTTTTCTTTTATACTCCTGCTGGGCTTAGCCCTTGTACTTTGTGGGCACATTTATGGAGCTACCTTAGCTGTTATAACCTACCGTTGCCATTTTGACTGAAAGCAGAGGAACTGCAGACTTTTGATTTGACCCGTTTTTCAGATTGTGAGGCTTTGTCCAATGTACCCTGCTCTTGCAGTTCAGCATGCATATGGTCCTGTGTTATAGCACAGCTAGCACCTTGTTTTTGGGGGCATGTTATGCTGCTTCTGGCATGCTGTCTTGCACGCCTCATTTAACAAGAATTGGCTCTCAGACTTGGTAATAATAGAGGGAGGGGTGTTGTGGGTAGTCAGTTTACAAATTGTAATGAAATTTGTTACTGCTGATGATGCAGTGTGCTTCATGGATGCCCAGATTTTAGCTGCTGGATCTATTCTGAATATACCTCATTTAGCCTGTGGTAGTGCCACATAACACAGAGGCCACTACCCTCCATGTGAATATGGGACATCTTCCACAAACGCTGCATGGTGGTCACAGTCTTGGTTAGATAGATTAGTGAGAACATAGTCAAATAGATTTTTGCCTTGTGTTGGTTTTCATTGCCAGACTGGCAACTATGCCTTTCAATTTTTGGCCAGTTTGGTAAATAGTATGACTGCTAAAGCATTCTTTGTGATATGTATTCAAGTTCCTCACCCTGGGTACATTCTCCAATGGTGTTCAAAGTGGAGACTTAAGTGGTTTGGGGTCAATGTTGATGGCTTCCTAGGCCAATCCTGATTGACTGTGCCACTATGTTGCCACAGTGGGTCTACCCTGCCAGCTGGAGAAGGCATACCCAGAGATGGTGATGGAAGAGTGAGAGACATTAGCTGAAGGTGTGATTCTGTCAGTGTGATTTTGTCAGGATTTTGTTTGACTTGTCTGTAGAATAGCTCTCCCAGTCTTGACACGTGTCTGGCTATTTGTAGAGTTGATAGGTCAGGTGACGTGTCCAACTATAATCTCTGGATGGATGTCAGATGGTCCATCTAGTTTTATCCCTATATTCCTTGCAACAGTTCAATAGGATTGAGTAGAACTAGTCCTTCTTTGAGGCCAGTTAAGAGTTAACCATATTACAGTAGATCTGGAGTGATGTCTATGTCAAGATTAGGTGAGGATGGCAAGTTTCCTTCCCTAAAAGGCTTTTTTTTTCAGTTTATTATTGAAAATCGGATTTCTTTATGGTCACCATTTAATTCCATATTTTCGTTTAATTCATGAAACCCAAATTCATAAACCGCTATGTAGCATTGGAACTCTGTATTTCAAGCTTAGCAATTGAAGGTTTTAGATCAACACAACCAGTCACATAACCAAGATAACAAAGTGTGGATCTGGATGAACACAGCAGGCCAAGCAGCATCTCAGCAGCACAAAAGCTGACGTTTCGGACATAACCACTTTGCTGCCAGACTGAGGAGAAATTATCTCCCTGCTATTGTGGGGTGTTGTTTGCAAATTGGCTGTTGTGCTTTTGTCCAAACCAAAAGTGGCTTCATTTCAGAGTAATTTGTTACCTGTGAAGTGCTTTGGGATGTTTTAGACATGAAAGATACTTTATAAATGCAAGTTTGTTGATTATGATGTTGGGAACTTTCTGACAGCATTTCGGTCACTTTTTATTTCCTGACTGTTTAACCTTTTGCAGTCTGGATAGCCAAGACTGTGATTTCAACATAAGGACAATATTATAAAGATCCTTTTTAATAAATAATCTGGGTAATTGCATGCAACATAATGTTGAAACATTTCCTCATGCTTTTGATGACCAGCGTTTGAACAGAACTACATCAGCATCAATGCTAAAATTTACAGAAGTATAATGTGACGTTACAAATCACTGAAGCTTAAACATAACTGGCACCATTGTTCCAGTAGATTTTGTGTGAACATGTATTAGTGCTATATGTGGAAGTGCCAAAGTTACTATATACCCTGTACATTGTCTTCATCTGTGGTGATACATGGCCTTTAGGTTTGACATTCCTTTCATGAACAGGCATCAATATGATCAAAGTAAAATCATTAATTGAAAACAATGTAATAAATGACCAAAAAATATTTTTTGCAATGTTGATTGAGGGATAAATATTGTTTGGGACACTGATATAACTCCCTTTCTTCTCTCTCAAAATGCCACGTGATGTTTACATTTATCTGATTGGAGAGAAGAACCTTCTGCATTTTAACACTCTAACTGAAAGCGGTGCCTTTGACACTGCAGCCCTGTCTCTGTGCTGCCCTGGAGTCTCAGCTGAGATAATACGCTTCGGAGCTGTCTCTCGGGTGAAAGCTGGCACTCACTAAATAATTACAGGTTCTTTTATTTCATTAGCTTCTGTTAATTTCCCTTCCAAATTCTTTACCCCGTCATTCCTTCTGTCAAAGCATTAATCACCTTGATACAATTGTAAAGATGGGGGAGGGGCAACATGGTGGCTCAGTGGTTAGCACTGCAGCCTCACAGCGCCAGGGACCCAAGTTCAATTCCAGCCTCAGGCAACCGTCTGTGTGAAGTTTGCACATTCTCCCCGTGTCTGTGTGGGCTTCCTCCGGGTGCTCCAGTTTCCTCCCACAGTCCAAAGATGTGCAGGCTAGGTAGATTGGCCATGCTAAATTTTCCATAGTGTTCAGGAGTGTGTGGGTTATAGGCGGATGGTCTGGGTGGGATTGTCTAGGGGTCTGTGTGGACTTGTTGGGCCAAATGGCCTGTTTCCACACTGTAGGGATTCTATCATTCAACCTTCAGGCATTGCACCCAAGCAACCATGCTTTATTTGTAAAGCTAAGTGTAGTGTGTTGCAGCTGCACCCAATCTTCGTGGTTTCAAGTCGAGGAACAATCCCTCCCCATGGTCAGTTTTGTCTTTTAGTGAGCTTAGTTAACTGCACTAAATTGCAAATTTTGGTTGACCACTTTGCAAATTAGCGAGGAACCAATCTGTGTTTTAGTTACTAAAAATCTCAGTACTTTTCAGCTTCTACCTCTTAGAGCTAACGGATTGCATTCTTCGAGATATCTTTGTTGTCATTACTCGGCTAACGAAGGAAGAGCAGGACATACGGTTTCAGTGCAAAATTGGAGAAATCAAGGTAACCTCAGAACTTCTGTGAGTTAAAAGAAATTAAAGCAAAAACACCATTAAATGCTCTTGAACAGTAACATTCGTTATCTTATTGAATGTACAATTTGTGGTGCTCTGCAATGGTGGTCTGTTTGCTGCAACGGTACCTGTGCATGACAGTCAATGACTTTGCAGATCCTGTTTACACAGCAGCTATGGTGCTAGGGTCTCTGCCGCTGTTATCAATTAAAGCACACGACATAAATGTGATGGAATAACGGTTCCATTTCCTCATGACTGTTTATATAGACCATCTGCAGAATCAAAAGGTTTCAAATTATGGCCATTTCAGTGGACTGATTTAAGTCCTCATTTGTTTTCCTCACACAGTACGACTAGGCATATGCGTCAGAGTGTAATTTCATACTGTTTGACTCGTGTAATGCTTGAGGGAAGGAAGGTACTTTGCAAATGCTGAGGAAGATTGAAATGTTAAACATTCTATTGATCAAATGTGACATTTTGGGAAGGTGTATTGGGCAGATCATTTGATTACATCATCATATGACAACCAGGCAATTTAACTCCATTTAAACAGGTTTCTGTGGGAATCAGCTCCCAGTCGATCATTTTATTTCCAACTAGCTCTGCAACGTCTGCGCCACTCATGCACAGTTTGTAAGATCAGTGCACTGGTTTCAAACCTGCATTTTACTTTTAGAATGGTGCAAACAATTGTTCTTTCTCAAACAAAAATCTACTTGTAGAAGTCAGTACTAAAATGAAAAACATACATACTACCAATTTGAAATTAAAAATGAGAAGATTCAGAAATAACCAGTAGTCACGTCTTCAATCATTTTCAATCTCAATCTTTTGCCAATTATTTTAAATCTGTTGCTGATGCAATCGTCAGAGGACATGGTTTCTCGCTACCTGTTCTATCTATATCCCTCATAATTTTGCATAACCTTTCTTATCTGTCCTACGAAGAACAATCCCAACTTTTCAAAAACTCTCCATATAATTCAAAGTTGCTCATTCTGAGTAACCGTCTCCTCTAATCTCTCCTAGGCCATACCATCCCTGTACTCCAGCTGGAGACTCCAGTGATTTATAAAAATTTACATTGTAAATGGGGCAGGGAAGAAAAGATAGATTACAGTTGTTTCATAGCTTTCTTGCTAATGTTTATGAGAAAAAAAAGATATATTTTGTTATTGTAAAAGGTATTCAGTAATACACTAGTGGGTAAATGAATGTTGTGCTTTGTTTAAGATTCTGGACGCTGCGAGATTGAATGTGGAACAGAAGGTAGTAGAAAACCTTATCGTCTTTGACATTTTGTGGAGAAAGATTCCGGGAGCTACAGACCAGCTGTATCTGAGTGCCACATTGCAGTGGACTTACCCTCCAAACACAGCAAGTTGCTTCAAGATATACTGTCGAGGACTAAGCTATCATAGAAACCAAAATGTTCCAGATTCTGACCTGATCTGTGTTGGTCGAACAAATGCAAACCTTTACCGTGTGGTGAATTTACAACTTCACGATGCTGCTGCTGCTGGCGAACCCTGTCGAGTGGAGTTTCTGATTCAGCCACTGACTGAGGCAGGATTTGCATTACCTCAGTCAGCATGTGGAAGGCTAACTCTCAGTTACACCCAACCTCCTGGAATTGGTAACACACAGTACCATTGCTGTCCAAAATGATAATAAATTCAAAGTTATGTTGGCTTGTGTTTGTGCGTTTGTGGCTGGTAACATCCAGTAGTCAAGTAACCTGTGTTAGCTTGCTTTGTTTTCCGAGGCTAGTGGGATAAAGTAACCTCCCCACTTTGCAAACCTCCAAATTAGTTTTCTGCACTTGCTTATCATGTGCCATGCGCATTGCTCCAAAATGAGAAGATGGTGGCATTGTCACTGAATTAGTAAACCAAAGACCCAGGCTAACACTGTAGTGGCATCGGTTCAAAACCCAATAGAGCATTTAAATGCAACTAATAAATCTGGAATGGCACAGAGATGCCAGCAGTTCAAGCAGGCAGATGCCCCACGACCTTCTGAAGGGGCAACTAGGGGTGAGCAATAAATGTTGGCCCACCCAGTGATGCCCACGTACCATGAACGAGTAAAAACAAAACAATGCCAAGAGTTTGAATTTAGATAGTTTCTTAAGTATAGGAAAACAACCCAAGCCACACTTCCAGCAGTAATTTAAGATCTGAAGTCAATGAGAGTTTCTTGAGCTTAGAAATCTTTCTGGTTTATTATCTGGTCTGAAATAATCTGTTTGCAGCTAGCACTGGAGATTGTTGGAGTGGAGGCTCAGCTATAAAATAGGAAAATCTCTTCTTATCTACATTGCTCCTCCAGTTCCCAGCATTTCTTTGCAGTACCCCTTCACTCATTGGTTAGCAATCATTAACGCTGTGTGAACCAATTAACCAAATCAAAACTTGACTCAACAACAACACAAATGATTGTGACAGATTAATTTTAATGGGGAGTAGGTGTTGGAGAAGGGAAAACTTCTTAAAATTCCTTGGAATGGCAAAACAAGTCATCTTTAAAGGACATTTGGAACAAATATGCAGTGTTATGGTGACCGAGTTCTTCCACCTTATATTAGTGGAGTGAGATCTTGGTCCCCTACTAGTTATATAGGAAAGTGATGGTGAGGAAACTGAGAGAAAGAAACACTTGAAGAAAGACTTGTATTTATGTAGCACCCACCACACTGGACACCCGAAGCACTTTAGTGCCAATGGTGGACTGTTGTAAGTGTAACAGGCAATTTTTACGTAGCAAGCTCCTGCAAACAGCAGTGTAATGCTGCTGCTGAATGAAGAGTAAATATTGCCCAGGGATAACTGCCATTCTTTTCTTTGTAGAAGTGTCTTGGAATCTTTTAGACAAACTAAAAGGATAGACAGGAGTCTCCGTTTTGCATCTCATCTGAAAATGAGCTCCTCCAGCCATGTAGCGTCTCTTCTGTACAGGGTTTGAAGGTTAGCACGGTTTTTGTGTGCTCAGTTCCTGGAATGAGATTTGAACTCGCTACCCTCTGACTCAGAGGCAGGAGTGCTACAGCTGACATGGTGGGCCCACCCTTCATCAACCTCACTGCAAATGGGGGTGAGAACATCTGCCTAGTGATAAAAGACTGGCACTTTTTGCAATTTGCATCCATGAACAGCAGGAGGCAAGATCTTCTCCCAGGTCACGGATGGATCGAAGAGTCTGCCCATGTGCTGGGTAAATTGCATAGAATGGGCTAGAGAGACTGTCTGCACTTTTCCTGGTTGTCGTTTTAATGTGCTGGTATGCATTAAAGAACGGAGAGATTTTTCAGGAGGACAGAATGCTATTTACAAACAAACCACACACTGATCATAAAATGAGAGGCTGGATGAACACAGCAGGCCAAGCAGCATCTCAGGAGCACAAAAGCTGACGTTTCGGGCCTAGACCCTTCATCATGCTGCTTGGCCTGCTGTGTTCATCCAGCCTCTCATTTTATTATCTTGGAATTCTCCAGCATCTGCAGTTCCCATTATCTCTCACACACTGATCATCTTTGTTTTTGAGGACAGGCCATAGCTTTAACCTGTCTATCAGTTTTATTTAGTTACAAATGTAGGATATACTTGCAAAGGTAATGTTGCCATGGTCTTACCATTACTCAGGAGAGAGAGTTGACTGGACATGGTTTAACTTGAGAGTCACCATGCCTCAGGTGAGGGGAGAGGTTGAGGAGAAGAATCCTTCATAACCTCAGTCATTGGGGAATTGAACCCATCACGGTGGCAATAGCCTGCGTCACAAACCAGCCAACTGGCCCCCATGAATACTTGTACACATATAAAATGGTTATGTTTTCAACCATTTCTTTAATTCAAGGTAAAATAGAGTAATAAATAAGGGTGTATGACCCATTGCTAGTTCTGACCAACTGCTTACCATGGGGAGGGGGACATCAGGTTAGGTACTATTGAAATGCATGTACCGTGTTCAACTCCTGAGAATAAACCATAAGACAGCTGGGCTCGGAGACATTGCAGAAAAAGTGTGTGTCCCGGAGAGAGAGACTCCGGAAACCAGGAGCCGTGGAAACAGCAATTCTGTGTTAAATATCAGGCATAACCCTAAAAAGGGCTCATCTTCTGGTTGAGAAGTTAGAGCTCATGAAGATTTGGGGGAACTGGGAGATTCTGCCTAGTCTGGCTGGGGGAAAGTGTCATCAGAGTGATCTGTGCTGCTGTAGGTTGGCTTAGAATTTCTTGGAAGATTGAGGGAGACGATATTCAAAGGTCACTGGATGTTACAACTCAGGGAGCAGGGAGAGGAGAGCCATTTGGAAGCTGAAAATACCTTCGGACTGAAGACTGTAAACATTGCAGTCGTGTGGAGAGTGTGCTGTGAAATGGAAATGTAGCGTGGGGTTATCATGTTGATTTAAGAAGCCAATAAAGATTATATTTTCTGTAGTTTATAGAAAATCTATAAGGTAATGCTTAGCTGATGTGGATTTTAGTTTGTTTGCCATAACAGAAGTTTTAAAATGTGAAATCTTGTCAGGAAGATAGAATATCTCCTTAAAAAGTTATTAGTTTCTAGGAGGATCATAACAATATGTAGGTGGAGAACACTTAATTGGGGTTTCACTTGAGTACATATAAACAGACAGAAACTCTGAGAGGGTGAGGAGGTGTATGCTTGTAATGTTTTGTCCTCTAAATAAATATAAAACTTAAGTATCATCCTCCACTTACTGGCTTTCTGGATTAGAATAACAGCAAATTCAACCCTTCCCCCGATGCAGTGAATCCTTGTGTGCAGAATTAGACATGAGGATTAGGAGTTGTCTGAAGTCTCAGTCAGTCTGAGTTGTACCCCCATCAAAAGACATGCTGAAAGCTACTTGTGAACGGATGAGAATTTAGATCCTGCTCACGGATACCCACATACAATAATACATGTTACTAACATAGTTATTGACCAGTTGCACTGGTACTTCATGCTCTTGGACAGTCACTTCAATGGCGTACTTTTGTGAACGAGTTATCTCTCCCTTGTAGTGGAAATGACCACCTTCTGTGTGGGGGCAATTCCTGTGAACACTGACAGTCTTGTGGCCCTTCACTGAATGGTTGTGCTGGCTTTAACATTGTACATTATCATGGAGGGGACAATGCATGAAAAGGAAACCCACCTTTATCCAAATTCACAACAACAGGAGGTCAGCACAACATAAGCCCTAGCGGAAGCCTCAGCAGATTTGGATTCTTGATTCTTCCATCCCATTCCACGCCCCATTTTACTCTGACTCAACTCATTGCAAAGGCCTCAGCCTGGAATTACACTATTTTGCACAGTGACCTTTTACTCTAAGTGAGAACAAGATTCTATGCTTGTGTATTCACTGTTAAACTATCAAGCTGTTGTATCAGTTCCACATAAAGAAGCTGTCATCAGTTGATGGGTTTGGTACAAGGCGGCTGGTAAACTTGGCAAGTCTTGTTCAGTGGATCTCATGGACTCACTGGCCGACTTCATCAATGGAAATGAAGGAACATTCTAGACTCTTTTCAGAATAGAAAGGAAAACATGCCAAAAACATATCACACAGATGTCAGATCCAATGCAATGAAATGAATGATCTTGAAAATAATTAGCTGCTCTACTGGTGAAAACCGAAGATCACTAACATTGGGTAATCCTCTGGAGGTGTTTCACCACGTAACGCTTCATCTCCAGCAGCCCCACCCAGTCAAAGGGCGATTGACCCCGTCTTTAATCTTTATAGTATTGCTGAAAGCAAAATATTATTGAATCTTTTTCTCCTGCTCATCAGAACAAAGGCTGAAAAGTCAAATTTCAAAGGAAACACACATTTATGTTACAGCAGAAAAGCGATGACTTGGTTGGCAAGTTGACTCCGTGGTCAGGGCATAGCCATGGAAAATGCACCAGAGAATTGTTGATTGTCAGACATTTATTTGATTTTAAAAAGTGCCTGTTCCTTTCTTCAGGATGGGTCAGGCCCTTGTGTATAATATATATAGTTTCCAGAAAACAAAAGTCAAGCCTGACTGATCATCCTGAATTGATTGTTAATGTGCACTTGGGATTATCCAGCAAGAATTTTCCAATTGTAAAAGACTATCTAACTTTAAACCTTTATATTTTATAATAAATGAGACAGTTCAGAGAAACTGCAGGGGAACAAAGGCATAGAATGATTCTGCTCTTTTCCCCACAGCTGTGTCTATAGAAGACTTGGAACAACCCTGAAGTGTTGAGAACACTGGTGTAGAAAGAGATTGGTAGTTGATCAACCAATAGGGCTTGGGCATATTGGGTCTTTCGTGTGTGTGTGTGGTAAAAAGGATTCAGGTATGAAGCTTACAATTATTCAAATTTCTGTAGAACTTCAAGCCTGATTAAAGTTTATCACAGTGTGTTCTGTAATAAGTCCTACCTCTTTGCTATTTAAAAGCACAGTTATTTAATATCTGAAGTAGTTATGCTGTACCACTGAGGAAGATACAAACTGGGAACAGAATGCGTGAGGTAATTGGCAGCATTGTCAATACTTGTAAAAGTGCTTGGTAACTGGATCCAGCCTTAGAAAGATGAAAGGGTTTAATAAAGGTGTCCATTGTGTGTAGTGTTTTTGATTTTAACAAGTGTCTACTCCATGGTGGTTGCAAGTCAATAATCTCAGCAAACTGTTCACATGGCCTCATAAATAATGAGTGCAAATATTGAGTAGCTTATTAATTGTTACATTAACCCTGGGGTGAAATAATAGCCTTGAAATTGCTGCAGTGTTTGTTTTTGAAGAACAGTATTTAGTGATGTTGTGGACATAGTTTTATTCTTGGTCAGTTAATTTTTATAAGGCAGCAGATGTAGCAGTCTTTTAAAATGACTACTTTTAGAATCCAATCTTTCCCTTTTGCATTTATATCTTTTCCTTTTAACATTGGCAAATGCCAAGAGGGCTCCATCAACAGGATAACAAGATGTAGAGCTGGATGAACGCAGCCGGCCAAGCAGCATCAGAGGAGCAGGAAGGCTGACATTTCGGGCCTAGAACCCCGAAACGTCAACTTTCCTGCTGCTCGGCCTGCTGTGTTCCTCTAGTTCCACACCTTGTTGTCTCAGATTCTCCAGCATCTGCATTTCCTACTATCTGCATCAACAGGATTGTAGAGTCTAGGTCCGAAACATCAGCCTTCCTGCTGTTATGATGCTGCTTGGCCTGCTGTGTTCATCCAGCCCTATACTTGGTTATCTCCATCAACATTATCAGTGATAATGGGAACTGCAGATGCTGGAGAATCCAAGATAATAAAATGTGAGGCTGGATGAACACAGCAGGCCCAGCAGCATCTCAGGAGCACAAAAGCTGATGTTTCGGGCCTAGACCCTTCATCAGAGAGGGGGATGGGGTGAGGGTTCTGGAATAAATAGGAAGAGAGGGGGAGGCAGACCGAAGATGGAGAGAAAAGAAGATAGGTGGAGAGGAGAGTATAGGTGGGGAGGTAGGGAGGGGATAAGTCAGTCCAGGGAAGATGGACAGGTCAAGGAGGTGGGATGAGGTTAGTAGGTAGGAGATGGAGGTGCGGCTTGGGGTGGGAGGAAGGGATGGGTGAGAGGAAGAACAGGTTATGGAGGCAGAGACAGGCTGGACTGATTTTGGGATGCAGTGGGTGGAGGGGAAGAGCTGGGCTGGTTGTGTGGTGCAGTGGGGGGAGGGGACGAACTGGGCTGGTTTGAGATGCGGTGGGGGAAGGGGAGATTTTGAAGCTGGTGAAGTCCACATTGATACCATTGGGCTGCAGGATTCCCAAGCGGAATATGAGTTTCTGTTCCTGCAACGTTCGGGTGGCATCATTGTGGCACTGCAGGAGGCCCATGATGGACATGTCATCTAAAGAATGGGAGGAGGAGTGGAAATGGTTTGCGACTGGGAAGTGCAGTTGTTTATTGCGAACCGAGCGGAGGTGTTCTGCAAAGCGGTCCCCAAGCCTCCGCTTGGGATGTTTGTTTCTGTCTAATGGTTCCCTCTGCTGGGTAACTATGTAATTGCAACATTCCCTTTGAATTACCTGTCTTGGTGCCCATGAGAAGATACCAGGCAGCGCAGAGTGATAAAACTGAGACTGGCCCCAAGAGACGTATTTTGCCTACTAGATGTATGCACACCACCAGACGAAAGAAGAAGACGTACAATGAAAGAGGACCTGCATGAGTAGATAGGAGCAGAAGAGATTTTGATGGACAGGGGCTGTCCACCAACCTGCATGGCACCATAGGAGTGAATCCTAAGTAAATCTATAACTGTGATGTAGTCAGGAAGGAAATGTTACCCAACAGAGGCAAGTCATTTCAATGTTGTTATGCTGCCAGTGTTATAAAGCCACTAATTTTCTTTATCATTCAAAGGATGTGCTGTCGAGATCGGCGTTTATTAATTTTTAATTGTCATTGAGAAGTTGATAGTGAGCCATCACCTTGACCTTACCACTGTCTGTGTGATGAAGATGCAGACTCCAGCCATGGCAATGTTGGGAAGTGAGCTTCAGGTTGGTGACCCAGTATGTGTAAAGGAACAGTGTTATATCTGGATGTTGTGCGACTTGGAAGGAAACTTGGAGTTTCCATGTGCCTATTGACCTTGTTCCTCTGAATTGTATATGTCATGGGTTTAGGTGAGATGATGGACCATCAATGGTGAGTTGCTGCAGTGAATACGTCTGGTACCTGCACATTGAGATACTTGTACTGTGGGGGAAATGTACACTGTCCCTGAGGCTTCTTGCTCCTTATCACTAATTAAGTCTCTTTAGCTTATGTACTGTCAGTTAATTACATCTGTACATAAAAGCTTATCAAATGCAGCCTTCTAATATCCAAGTGCTCTATCTTCATGTACTTATTCTAGATTAATATCCAATTGCACTGATCCTATGACTGACATGAATTATTATCTTAATTTATAGGAATCACATTATACCACATGAAATCATTGAATTTTACAGTACAAAAAGAGGCCATTTGGCTCACTGTGTCAGCACCAGCTCCCGAAAAAGCTTACTCAATCATCCCACTCTCTAGTTCTATCTCTGTAGCCCTCTAACTCCATCACTTTCAGATACATATCCAGATCTCTTCAGAAATGTCCTATGGATTCTGCGTTCACCACTCTCCTAGACTCATCACCACTTGGTCTACATTGTTTCAGCAGCTTACGTTTTACTTACTCGCATGATTTTTCCCAATCAAAGGTGGAATACAATACCCCGATGACAGCAAAAGACAAATTCAAAATCAGTGAGTGAAAGAGAGTATTGGGGTGTGAATAACCTTGTGTCAAAAGATATGACCTAAAAAGGAATTGAAAAGAAGGGAAAGGAAAATAGTAACTCAAATCCAATGGTATAGATGTGCAAGATTAAGATGGGACCTGTAGAAGTACAAGTGTTTAGCACAGGAAACAGAGACATTTGCCAATGTACAAAGTGTTTTAGATGCAGATGCAATATTATGGCAGGAGTAAGAAATGTGATAATAAGTAAAAATTCATGCATTCTCCCTCCTTATATTGTTATTTGCATCTCCAGTAACTGATCATAAACAGATGTGTAGGGTGCCTGACTGCTTGTTTACTTTTCGGAGAGAAGGAAGAAAATTAACACTCTATTTTAAACTATTTCTAAGAATTCCTCATCTCAATCTGCACAGCCACCCCAATGTTCATAAAGTCAGAGCAAATCATCAGCCAGCCCACATATGCTGAAGCCAGTGGCACTTCCTCAGCTCGCAGTGCACCTCCAGGCTTTCTGCACTGCATCAACCCAGCTCTCAGCAGTTATAAGCCTCTGGGTCTCCACTCCTCAGTTTGCGAGGATTGCAATGGAAAATATACTGACTTTTCTCTGTAACTAATTTTTAAAATTAGTTATAGAAGAAACTTTGAGATTCAGTGATCATTGCAGGGAGTCCCATTTCACACTGATAGCTGCTGGACAAAAGGGCTAGTTATTTACTTGGATAGAAATCTTTAATCTTCTTATCTGATGAAGAAGGAGTAATGTGCACTGATATCAGTCCTGCATCTTTGTAGGTTTTGAATAATTCATCTGTGGGAATATGGAGTACGTAGATGCTGCAACAATGCTAACGTCAAGCGAAAAGTACGCAAACTGCTAAATGGATTGAGAGACTTGACTTCCTTTTCACTTTTAAAAACGTATTTACCTGTTTTGATTACAAGGTAGCATTGGAAAATTTTTAACTCCATTATTTATGAGGTATGAAAGAATTTGTCTGAAATGCGATAGATGCACTAGATATTGTGATAAATTTATTGTCTCGAGGTGCACCAGATTTTGATCATGTAGGTTTTTTAAAAATCTTTTTTCCTCGAGTTGTGCTTCTGTTGCTGCTTATTTATTGTACTTTTCGGCTTGAAGCAAGGCTTAGATCCTTTGACCTAACACATTACCATCACCTTTGTCTTGTTGTCCAGTAATAACTCATGTTTTATGTAATTCAATTTTGTATGATGCTGTCCAATGAGGATCCTATATACAGGAATTTTATGCAGGCTCCTGGAATACCATGTTACCTGTACTCTCTCTGTGTTGAACTGGCTGTAAGATGGATACCTGCAGTAAATGTGTTGCATGGAATGGGTCACATGACAGTAGCAAGCCAAGTGACACATTAGAACAGCGTTGCATTTCTATTCCAAACAAATGTCTTTTCATACAAAACATGTGCTTGCACAATTATTTACACTAAGTTACTCAAGCTAACCCAACATGCAAACAACTGTTCTCAGGCATGTGCCATTCATCATTCTTGTCAGTCTATGCACATGTATTACACACAGTCTTTCGAAAGGTTCTGTCTTGTGGTAGTTTCTGTCTTATGATGGTATGCATGTGGGTTTTTGACTTCCCTTCAATGTTCACTGATTGGAATGATGTGCTCTTTGGTTCTGATTCAAAACATCTTGTGCTGTTTGTTTGTCTCTTTTTTTATTCTGTGTGGCATCCAAAATACTAGAAGCCATTTCCTGTCTGAGCTTTCGACCTATCTTCATCTGTTGAGATGAGTTGTCTCAATTGTGTTAATACCTGAAATTCCCAGTCTTCATTCTTGCATAACATTGGCACCCAGACTAATTTGCCATCTTGGTGTGAGCTGTGTTCTGTCACAGGGGCTCAATCATACCTTTTGAGGTTTCCACTTTTTGCTTACCATTGGGTGTAACTTCACACAGGTTTGTGAAGCTTATAAAGTTGCAGGGAACGTTAGTGCCTATCTGGCACATTAATATTGTTTGATATTCTTGTTTTGCTGCCTTCATCACAATAGTTACAAATCATTGGTTTTCCCTTAGATTTGACTTTGCCAATCTGCTTTAAGGTGTCAATTGAATTGGCAAATCTTTGTCTGCAATCTCACAGCAGAATTGCTGTCCAACATCTCGGTATCAGCATCATTTCTACAGGCTTTATAGTCTCGTTTATCTTTTTTTATGACTAAACAATGGCATATAAAATGGTTTAGCTTCTTGCACTTAAAACACTGTTTTCTCCATGTTGGACATGTTTTCTTTTGCTTGATGCGATGACCTGTACAATATTTGCAACTTGCCAGAAAATTTGCTGACTTTTCTGTCGATACTTGTTGCATTTCTCCACCTTGTCCCTCGTATCTAATCTAGGCTGCTTTCCAACATAGTGGACAGATTT
Organism: Stegostoma tigrinum; assembly: GCF_030684315.1. NCBI lineage: Eukaryota > Metazoa > Chordata > Chondrichthyes > Orectolobiformes > Stegostomatidae > Stegostoma > Stegostoma tigrinum. The sequence goes on from NC_081375.1 coordinate 27,983,308, forward strand.
GAGCAGCTTATCTACATTATAAGTTTCCCTTAGCAGCTGTGCTGTCATCTTAGGATCTTTAATTCTTAAGATAATTCTGTTCTTGATGAGATCATCTTCAAGTGACTGAATTCACAGGAACCTTCAAACTATTTTAAGTTAGTCACCTATTTATCAATGGACTCTTGTTTACATTAACTGTAATGTTGAGCACAACAATCATATGTTACATTCAGTTTTGGTTCAAAATGCTTCCTCAAGGCTTCTAAAATTTCAGTTTTTCATTTTTTTGTCCTTTGGAAACATTTTGTAATAGTTTTTGTCCAATATTATTTGTAGCTGAGATAATGGGAACTGCAGATGCTGGAGAATCCAAGATAATGAACACAGCAGGCCAAGCAGCATCTCTGCTTGGCCTACTGTGTTCATCCAGCTGCACACTTTGTTACCTATTATTTGTAGCTGCTCTGGTTTATTCAGTAAATCTGTCAGAATTTTATCCTTCTGCCATCTTGAATAGAAAAATTGCCAGTTTTGCGTATTTGAGTATTTCTAATTCCTCTTTAAGTAGCAGTGCTTCTCTGCAACTCTTCAGCACTGAGTTTTAAATACACTCTAATACCATGTTGTAAACTCAGTGAAAAATGATGCTGACTGTACTCTGTCCTCAGTGAACTAGCTGTAAGGCCAGTATTATCACTGAGCCTGGATAGACCTTAATTTTAATTTGTGCCTGAGTGAGAGAGATCCACCAGGAAGACAGGGGGCCCAGACAAATATTATTTTGCTTTCCTGTGCAAGCTTCATTAGAACTCTTGCTGTTTTTGCTTTAGGTCTCCTCTGGCCTGGATTCTCCTCCCCCATCTCCACATTTACTAAGCTCTGGTGACCTGGGGCAAAGTGATATTCTGGAGTCAGCAGTTGGTCCGATCCTGGAGAGGAAGAGGGCCAGGAACATGCTAGTAAGGCTCGGGAGTTAAAATAGGCTGGTTCTTAAATCTTTCACTGTGAGTGAGGTGCCTATTCACCTTGTCACCTGGCCTTCTGGGACACCATTCTGGCAAAATAGATCACTGAAGCTACCTGCTCAGTGCTTGGGAGTAATAAAGGCAGCAAGTTGGAGCTCGAGCTGAATGGCTAGGAGAAAATACCATAAAACATGACAGGCAATCTGCATTTGTACAGATATAGGCCTTCAGTACTGATCACAGTATTATCAGAAAGATTTCCAGGTATTGGAGAGATTGCAGCTGCATTTGTTGCTAGGATTTCGGGCATTTGATTATGTGGAAGCTGCAAGTGTTTACACTGGAGTGAGAACATTTAGGCTAACCTTATTGTCCTTTTCAATATAGCATAAACAAAATATAGGTTTGTCCTATAAGAATGTCTGACGTAAAACTTGAAAGATGAAAGGTGGATTACCTAGAGTGACAATGGTAGCTGGTTTGATCAGTCAGTTGAAACAAATGTTAATTAGGTAGAAAAAAAGATAAAGGGTATGGGGGAGCAGCATGGTATATAGTTCTTAAACCAGATGGACTGTGATGGCTACTGATTCAGTAAATTCCCATATTTCTGTAATGAGCCTAAGCAATTCCCTCTTGTGGTAGGTCAAGGACTCACACTTTTGTGTGTAAAAGCTTTAAAATGTGTAGATTACAGTGAAGTCTATGCCTTCCCTAATCCTTCAAATCTAGTTTGCAAATTTCCTGGTACTAAAATTGTTTCAGCCTGCTCTGTACTGAACATCTGCACTTTCTTCATAACAATTTATGGAAATCTTACAGTTATTTTTTCTTTAAAAATTTCCAGGGGACATTGGAACTGAAAGCAACTATAATTAAAATGCAAATGAAAGTGAGTTTATAGTCATGTGAAGGCAGGTCATTCCCTCAAACTAATTTACACATCTCAACCTTTATAGTTGCTTCACAGCTGTGGCTGCCCAGAAAAAGCCTTAGTTAACAATAGTAAAAATGTGAAACAGTCATGACAGAAATTGGTAGAATCGCTCGGGCAAGGAATGGAAAAGCGAAGAGATCATCAGTCTCCTGTAAGGAACTGAAACTGCCCTCACAAATTGAAAAGAAAAGAGAGATTAATACCTTCTGGATATCACATGAAAGTAAAGGAGCACAAACAGAAATGGCAATTTCTATCATAAAGTGCATCTACTGCAAAACAGTTCCTGGTGGGAGACTAGACCATGTTTGAGTTCATTAGAAATGATGACTGGAAAAGGGAGGTCTTTAAGTTGAGAATTAAAGGAATCCACACAGCAAAGGTTTAAGGGAAACAGTTTGAAAGCTTACAATCTAAAACTTGCCAGATTGATTTCACAGTTTTTTCAAAATTCTCAACAAAATTCTCGTGGAAGTTGAGAAGATCAGTCAGAAGTGATGTTGATGAACCCAAAATTAATAGGACATCAGGGTGGCAAGGTGGTTCAGAGAGGTTAGCACTGCTGCCTCACAGCACCAGGGACCCACATTCGATTCCACTCTTGGACAACTGTCTGTGTTGAGTTTGCATGTTCTCCCCACGTCTACGTGGGACTCCTCTGGGTGCTCCTGTTTCCTCCCATGTCCAAAGGTGTGCAGGCTAGGTAGCTTAACTATGGGAAATGCAGGGTTACAGGAATAGAGTAGGGGGATAGGTTTGTGTGGGATGTTCTTCAGAGGGTCAGTGTGGACTCGATTGCCCAATGGCTTGTGTTCACGGTGTTGGGATGTTTTGATTTGACATTAAGATTTACTGAATGCCACTTAACATGTTAAGTTAGAAACTCCTGAGAGCTCAGGAAATGTCCCCAGTACCAGATAACTTGATTGCATGAACAGTACTAGAACAAAAAATCTAAGCCAGTCAAGTTTGTGCAATGACAAGTGAATGTAATAGTGGCATTTGTTGTACGCTGAGAATTTTGAACTGTCCACCTGATTTGAAAATCTGTTTTAACAGCACAAAGAAGACCACTCTCTCTTGTCTGCTGTATTTGTTTTTATTTGTTATGGAATGTGGATGTCATTGATTGGGCCAGCATTTATTGCCTGTACCCAATTGTCCTTAAGAAGGTAATGCTGACCTGCCCTCTTGATGTGCTTCAGTCTGTATGCAGTTTCCACTCTCAGTGCAGTAAAAGTTTCCTGGATTTTATCCCAGCAACAGTGAAGGAACAGAAATATAACTCCATATCAGAATGGTATCTGGTCTAGAGGGAAGTTTGCAGGTGATGATGATATACATTTGCTGACTGTCCACATGGTTAAAGTTGCAAGTTTGGAAGGCACTGTCAGAGAAGATGTGGTGAGTTGACACAATGCATTTTTGTAGATGATGAATATACAACAGTGAAAGGGCCTGCCTGTTTATACTCTGCATGAACCTTTTCTCACCCATCTTCTTCTAATCTTATCATAATCTTCTATTCCAATCTCCCTCCTTTGTATGATTAGCTATCCTTTGGATACATCTATATTCTTAGAGGTATCACTAATTGTGTCAGCTGTTTTGCAAACCACTTCCCTCATTTAAAGTTATCTGTTGGCATGTGGTAGAAATCAGGAAAATAATGGTAGTGACAATAACAGAAACCAAGCTGTGACTAGACTTTGGAACAGATCCCTGTTTTATTTGTGCCCATATTTGGAGCAAGGTTGTAATGAGGTTAATGAGGTCAGTAACTGAGTGGCCCTGGCAGAATCCAAATTGAGCATTGACATGCAGGCTATTGATGAGTAAGTAGTTTCTAATAGTGCTGTCAATGACATCTTCCATCTCTTTCTTGCTGATTGAGAGTGGAGTGATGGGAAGGTACTAAATCTGTTGTATTTTGGTTAACAAGACATCCCTGGGCAATGTTCCACTTTGTCCTTAGATATCTCTGTTATTGCTGTAATAGCATGATTAGAAAGGATGTGTATGCAAATATTTCTGATGGATGAAAGAGAAATATATTAAACATTTGAGATAACAAAGTGTGGAGCTGGATGAACACAGCAGGCCAAGCTGCATCTTAGGAGCAGGAAAGCTGATGTTTCAGGCCTAGACCCGAAACGTCAGCTTTGCTGCTTGGCCTGCTGTGTTCATCCAGCTCCACACCTTGTTATCTCAGATTCTCCAACATCTGCAGTTCCTATTATCTCTCATATTGAATATTTATGTTTTGTGAAGAAAAATGGTAAGTCAAACTATTAATTGTTAATGCTGGTTGCTGAGTATACATATTAGAGTTCTGTACATACATGTAAATACCTAGTATTGGTTTGGATTTATTTATTCTCTCTGACACATTTGTTTGCATATGCACTGGAGCCAACACCAAAAGCTTTGCTCCCCACTGATGGGCAGTTTGTAAACTGAAAAGGGGTTGAGGAGGCAACTGCACCTCCCAGTCGCAAACCATTTCCACTTCCCCTCCCATTCTTTAGATGACATGTCCATCATGGGCCTCCTGCAGTGCCACAATGATGCCACCCAAAGGTTGCAGGAACAGCAAATCATATTCTGCCTGGGAACCCTGCAGCCCAATGGTATCAATGTGGACTTCACCAGTTTCAAAATCTCCCCTTCCCCAACTGCATCCCTAAACCAGCCCAGTTCGTCCCCTCCCCCCACTGCACCACACAACCAGCCCAGCTCCTCCCCTCCACCCACTGCATCCCAAAACCAGTCCAACCTGTCTCTGCCTCCCTAACCTGTTCTTCCTCTCACCCATCCCTTCCTCCCACCCCAAGCCGCACCCCCATCTACTTACTAACCTCATCCCACCTCCTTGACCTGTCCGTCTTCTCTGGACTGACCTATCCCCTCCCTACCTCCCCACCTATACTCTCTCCACCTATCTTCTTTTCTCTCCACCTTCGGTCCGCCTCCCCCTCTCTCCCTATTTATTCCAGAACCCTTACCTCCATCCCCCTCTCTGATGAAGGGTCTAGGCCTGAAACGTCAGCTTTTGTGCTCCTGAGATGCTGCTTGGCCTGCTGTGTTCATCCAGCCTCACACTTTATTATCAGGGGTTGAGGAGGCAGTCATTTATAAACATTAAACTGAATTTTACTCTTCAAATTTCTCTTCCATTTAACCTGCTACCTCAATTATAGTCTCCTTGGTCAGTGGTGAGATAGTCTGGTCCACCATCAGTTCCACAGGTGTTTCCCTGATAACAGCTTTAATACCATAGCAAATGGAGCAACTCACTAGATTAAATTGCCTGCATTACTTTAGTTAGACTAACTGGGCTTCACTGCAGGTTTCATTTTAGCTGCCAACATGCTCCAAAGTATTCTGCAGTGAAGATTCCCTGCCCTTGCCATCTGAGGGAAGTGAACTTGTTGTGACTCCTGTCACCTGGTACATATGTTAGCAAATGGTTCTTAGGCTCAGTATGCAGTTGAGATATTCATTAAATCCTCCCTTTCACAGCAGGTTTATGGCTCCCTCTGCAATTAAAATATCTTTACTGGAGAAGGGAAGATTCCTCACCTGTTGTCCTCAGCCTCAGTTCTACTGTGTTTCTTTGTATATTTATCTCTCCCCACCATCTACAGCTTCCTCCCATTTGGACTCTGATTTGATCTGTGGTACTGACAAGTAAAGTAACTCCACAGAGGCTGGTATCCCGTCACCCATTTATTTACATGTAAACAGTCCTTGACACTGATCCAGCTTCCTCAGAATGAGCAGAACCTCTGACACTCCTGTTTATATCTGTCAGCAAGGGCTCCCTGATTGGACCAGATTAACAGCCCCAACAGAGAACTTGTATTCTGTGAGGTTCACCTGCTTGACCTCATTACAATCACTACAAGAAGGTTGGTGATAAGTCAAGTGAGATTGTAGAATTGTAACATATAAACAATGGAATGAGCTATTATGCCCGACAGCCCTTTCCACCACTTAATAAGATCTGATTGATCTAACTGTAACCACAAATCCACATTCATGACTAGGCCTGATCTCCTTTCACCCCCTTGCTTAACAATAATTTATCCACCTCAGCTTCAAAACCGTTCAAAGACTCTGCTTCCACTGGGGAGAGAATTTCAAAGACTTACAGCCCTCTGAGAGGGAAAAAGAAATTCTCATCATTATTGTTTTAAGTGAGCAACCCGTATTTTTAAACACTGACACCTAGCTCTTGATTCCCCCATCAGAAGAGACAATCTCTCCACATCCAACCTGTCAAGACGTCTCATGATTTTGTATGTTTTACTAATGTTCCCTTTTTTTTGTAAACTCCAGTGGTACAGCCCAGCACATCCAACCTTTCCACGGAAGATCACCTGCCCAATCTAGTTACTAAATCTGGTAAACCTTTTCTGACATGTTTCCAACACATTTACATCTTTCCTTAAATAAGGTACCAATACAGTACACAATACTTCAGCAATACCGTATATTACTGAAGGATAGTTTTACTACTCTTGAATTAATTTCCTTTCACCATAGCTGATGATATTCTATTAGCTTTCTTAATTACTTGCTGTTCCTATTCCTGATTTGTGCACTGAGTTACCTAGATTGCAGAGTGCTGCAATTTCCTACCATTTAAATAATATGCTTTTTTATTCTTCCTGCCAACATGGACAATTTCACATATTCCCACATTATAATTCATTTGTTGGATCTTTGCCACTCACTTAACCTACGTATGTCTTTTTTACAGCCTCCTTATGTGCTCTTTACAACTTACTTGTCGACCTATCCTTGTATCATATAGCACAGAAGGCAGCCATGTGGCCTGTTCACGTACGCTGAATAATCCACACAGTCCCATTTCCCTGCCCTATCCCTGCAAGTTTTCTTCGCTCACATAACTAACCACTTTCTTATAGAAATCGTTGGTCATTACCACAGATAGGTAGTGATTTCCAGGTCTCATCACTTACTGATTTTTTTTTGAAAAGGTTCCTCATTCACCTCTGCCTTTCTTGACTAAAATCCCAAACCTGTGTTCCCTAGTTCTTGAAATCAAAGGGAGTTTAAAAGCTGCTCAGGACAGTGAGGTGGGATCATTATTGCTTTCGTTGCCAAAGCTTTCCAACTAGTTATTTCTTTAATCGCCTTGCTCCTCATCTTCATCCTTCTCTTCTGCTCCAGCTTCCACAATGTGCAGCCAGAACAGAAATGAGGACTCAGTGGGTGCTCAGCATGGTGCTGATCAGTTTATCAACAGCAATCTCTAACTGGCCTGTACTTTCTGGGCTTTATCTTCTCCTTCCTAACCCCTGCCCCCATCCTTTATTAAACAGCAATAGTATCTGTAATTTGACATTGTTTCCTTTTCTAAAGTTGTTTTGCTATGCAAACGAGAGATACCATAGTTGGGGTTAGCACTCTGAGGGCTGGTAAAATGGTGGTGGGCTGCATTGATAGGTGCTGTTGTCACCGTGGCATTTTACCATTGGCAGGAGCATCAGTGCCAAGGCAAGCAAATTACACCAATGAAGAGTCTATAAGGGGTCATGTCCTGTACTTGCTGGCATTTTACCCACATTGGGAGTGGCTGCTGGCAGATGGGATGTTTGGCAGGTTAATCCTGGTGATCTTTCCAGCAAATTCCAGGGAATAGGGTTGAACGTCCTTCCTTATAGCTGCACCATCATTCACACAGGGGATCTTTGATGACAATGATCACACTCGTGGCTTTGGTGCACAGCTCCCACCCCCTGATTGCCCAAGCCTGGCTGCTTGGTCTTGGCATGGCTAAAGAGAAAATCTTTCCAGGGCATTTGAATACGCTGATGTCTCCTCCTCCTTTGTGAAGCCTCAATGCTGCCTCCTGTAATGGTGGCACAGCCCGACCTGCAGTTCTGCCAGTCCTCTGCTGGGCCAGCAACTCTGGGAAGTGGGCTACCATTTTCAATTAGACAGCAGGCTCTTAATTGTTGGCAGTCAGAAAAATGTCAAGGGAGCAAGACTTCTTTACTGGTGTGAAACTGGAGAGCGGATGGACTTCATTACTGGTGTGAAACTGGAAGGTGCTGCTGTCACTGGGCATACATATTGTACATAATTTCATGTCAAATTTATAGTCAGAAGATCATGTGAAATGTGTGCTTGACTTTCCTGTGTGTGCTCCTGGCTGACCAGGTTACCTGCCAGGACTGTGAAATCATAAAAATGCTACTTAACACTCTAGCAGTGTAAATAAGAGGTCATCTCGATTAAGTTACTTTTTTATGGCATGAGATCTCTTCTGGTAGGCTATACAAATGAGCTTGAATATATAATTTGTAAATAGAATTACTTACCACAGAAATGTAAAGTACGCATAAAGTCAATAACGCTAAATTGGAAATGAGCTATTCAAAATTCTGGTGTCATCATTCTCTTAGAAGTAATTGAAACAGTTCAGAAGGAGCTGATTAGGGTAGTGCTGGATCTCTAATCTGTCCCTCCATGTTAACACATGATGGCATAATTTATTATAGAAGTTTATCAACATCAAAATTTTATCATAAACCATATCTGTAAGAAGCAGATCGCTGGTTTACTGGATGATAGAAATGTTATAAGACCAACAAAAAATCAATTTGTCACTTTAACCTCTCTTAAAGTGAAACTATATTGGTTTTGCCGTCTGCATTAGAGACTGAGCCAATGCTTGGAATCTTATTAAACCTACTCTGCTTACTCTATATGTAAAGTCAGTCTCAATACATAGCTCCTTCAGACTATAGATGGTGGTAATATTACACATGACTCTGATTCTATTAGTTACAGCAGTCTCCTTACCTGCACACATCAAATTAAATTGGAAACATCTGGATAACCAAAAACAAGCACTTTCCCTCCCCCATTCCAAAGCCACAGATTGCTCTTGGTTTATTTTCTGCAGTCATTTGTCACACATGGCTCACTGGGTAGCACTATTGCCCTGAGTCTGAATGCTGAGGATTCAAGTCCCCCTCCAGAGACCTGAGCATAACAATCTGGCTGACACATCAGTACAGAACTCCATTTTCCAGGGACTTAAAACTGTGACTCTGGATGCAGTTTTCAGTGGATGTAAAATATTCTGTGACATTATTTCAAAGAGGACCAGGAGAGTTATATCTGGAGTTCTGGTCAATATTAATCTCATTAACATCACTAAGACAGATTATCCAGTCATTATTATGTTGCTATTTCTGGAAACTATGTGTACAAATTGCATGCTACATTTCCTACATTACAGCAGTGACTAAAATTCAAATGCATGCTATTGGTTGTAGAGGGATTCCAGGTGGTCTGAAGACATGAAAGATGGTATATACGTTCTAGTCTTTCTTCTCTTTATTTGTCTTTCCTACTGGTTAACATCAAATTATGAGCTGCAGCAACCGGGTCACGGTAGACGAGATACAATGCAAACCTTGACCAATAAAGAACCCATATTCAGGAGGCTTTGCAGTATTCTGCAGAAAACACTTAGAAGATGGACCTATTTTGGAATGTTTGAATTCATGATCTGGCAATGTAGTAGTATTGGATTGGTGATAAATTCAATGCAGAAAAATACTGTTCACAAGCTTGGGCAACTTTTCATTAATGATGCCTGTGTATCTATATAATGCATTTCTATATATCTTTGTATATAATTAGCACTGTAGAAATTTCAACAATATAGTTTATAATTTGACATTAAATTGTTGCCATCTAATTCTGTGCACCATTGCACTGATAAATATTAGTTTGTGCTACCTTTTAGTTGCTCAATTTAAAATAGTTGATTGTGATGTTGATTGAGCTATTAAAATTAGATTAAGGTACCTCTGCAGTAATATGGGTGGGTGGTCGAACTGGTGCAGCAGCACTGCATTTTTTGTTTATATTTGTAGGTAACCATGGTGACTATATGTATCATTAATCTCCCTCTCTCACTGAAATGTCATTTGAATTTCAATCTTTACA